>NW_017189574.1:0-300000 GCF_001704415.2 Capra hircus | reverse complement strand
AGACGAGCAGAAAGGGCATTGTGCTGCTGCTGGTGCAGCTTGCCCTGCTGGGCGGCCTCTTCTGTCTCGGAGAAGCCTGTGCGTTAACTTTGGACAGGATGGAAAGCTGCCTTCAGGGAGTGGCACCCGGGCCTCACTTGCAACATGCTTGGTAGCTAATCATATTCTTAGGATTAACCTGGACCCCAAATTGCAAAAGCCATGTTTTCCCTGAGCAAAATTGTGGTTTTCTGTCAGCCCATGATCTGGAAGCTGTCTCTTGAATGCCCACCCCAGCTTCTGTGCCCTGGTCACCCTCCAGGTACCCCGGTTAACCATGAGGGTATATGGCCATCAGCCTCACAGTGCAGGGCTGAGCAGCCCAGATCAGTGTCCTTGCCTGGGTTTGTCCTTGGCATTGTGGTGTCATGGTGCAGAACCCAGGGTTAAGATCTTGAGCCAGTGATGACTCTTTTCCAGCCTCAGTTTTCCCATCTGTATTCTGGGTGTAGTAAGAGTGGACTGTCGCTGAGACAGCAGGGAGGGTTCCATGAGTTGAAAGGCTGAGATAAATTTGGTGCACAAAGATGTTACGGGGAAGAGAACCAGGAAAATTATGCTGGGGCCTTTCATCTGCTTTGAGGACTTCCCGTTGGTTGACAAGGGCAGAAAAAAGTGCTCCATGACACCTTGTCTCCAGCCTGCAATCTTGTCCCTCTGGGGTTCAGGGGACTCTTTTTAAGTAGCTTCCTGTTGGCATAGCAACATTGCCAGGAGAAATATCAATAAACTCAGATATGCAGATGATATCACCCTCATGGCAGAAAGCAAAGAGCAACTTAGGAGCCTCCTGATGAAAGTGAAAGAGGAGAGTGAAAAAGCTGGCTTAAAATTCAACATTCAAAAAACTAAGATCATGGCATCCAGTCCCATCACTTCACGGCAAATAAATGGTGAAACAATAGAAACAGTGAGAGACTTTTGGGGGGGGGGTTCCCAAAACCACTGCAGATGGTGACTGCAGCCATGAAATGAAAAGACACGTGCTCCTTGGAAGAAAAGTTATGAACAACCTAGACAGCATACTCAAAAGCAGAGGCACTACTTTGCCAACAAAGGTCCATCTAGTCAAAGCTATGGTTTTTCCAGTAGTCATGTATGGATGTGAGAGTAGGGTCATAAAGAAAGTTGAGCACTGAAGAATTCATGCTTTTGAACTGTGGTATTTGAAAAGACTCTTGAGAATCCCCTGGACTGCAAGGAGATGCAAGCAGTCCATCCTAAAGGAAATCGTTTCTGAATATTCATTGGAAGGACTGATGCTGAAGCTGAAACTCCAATACTTTGGCCACCAGATGCAAAGAACTGACTTATTGGAAAAGACCCTGATGCTGGGAAAGATTGAAGGCGAGAGGAAAAGGGGATGACAGAGGATGAGATGGTTGGATGGCATCACTGACTCAATGGACATGAGTTTGAGTAAACTCCGGGAATTGGTGGTAGACAGGGAGGCCTGGCATGCTGCAGTCCATGGGTTTGCAAAGAGTCGGACATGACTGAGCTGAACTGATTGAGGACCAATGGCAGCCACCAGATCCTATTTTCACTGCAAATTGAAGCAGAAATGCAGTGGCTTAAGTCACAGAACAGGTGTTTCAGATTAAACATTAGGGGAAATTTCTTTTTCAGACGGATTTGAGAAACTCTGGAATGAATTGTCATAGGGAATTTTGAAGCTTCTTTTTCTGGAAACTTTAAGAAAGAGGATAGATATTCATCTGCATGAGACAGTTGAAGCATAATTCCATCTGGAGATGCTCTGATGCACTGGCTTCAGGTGGGAATGGAAGGGAAGAGCGATCACCTTTCTACTGAAGTCTCCTGACCAAGCATTTCATTCCACTTTTCAGAGCATTTCAGCATTAATGATTTTATCTGATTTCAAAAGTTATGCATGTTCATTACCTAAAATTCAGAGAATGCAGAAACATATGAAAAAGTAAAACTCAAACAAAATCCTATAATTCAGAGGTAACCAAAAATATTTTTTCTGGCCTATATATTCTCCAGACTTTTTTTTTTTTTTTGTACATTTCACACAGAATTTTACAAAAGAAATGTATCACACTGCACACTTTTGTAGTCTAGCTTTTGTACTTATTATATTGTAGGCTTCTTTCTATATCACTAAATATGGCTTTTTATCATTTTTGGTAGCTAAAGACAATTTCATGATATCCATGTAGCATAACTTATTTAACCAGGTTTCTAAATGGAGGTTTAGGTTGTTCTCCCTGGAAATCCCTGTACATATGTCCATGTGGAGTTGTCCAGTTATTTCCTAATAATAAATTCCTGGATGTGAAATTGCTGTATAAGGGTATGCCTGTTTAGATGTTCCCTACCTATTGCCAGATTCCCCTCCAGAAAGGTCAGATCAGTGTGCATCACCATCAGTAATGCTTGAGCAAGTCTGTTTTCCCTTTTCCTACATGACATTAACTACTGTCCACGTTCACTGGATGTTCTCAATGTTTTAATATACACTTTCTTTGAGTTCTAAAAACATTAAGGTTCTCAAGGTTTTTAGTCATTTATATTTCTTTTGTTAGTTGCCTTTTGTCTCCTTTATGCATTTTTCTATTTGGGACACAGATAGATAGATGGATGGGGTGGGTGGATGGATGGATGGATCAATTGTTGTCTGACTCTTTACAACCCCATGAACTGTAGCCAGCCAGGCTCCTCTGTCCATGGAATTCTCCAGGAAAGAATATTGGAGTGGGTTGCCATTCCCTTCTACAGAGGACCTTCCCCACTCAGGGATCAAACCCAGGTCACCTGCATTGCAGGCAGACTCCTTACTGTCTGATAGACAACAAGGATGAGTGAGCAGGAGGATGCAGGAGAGGGCTCCAAGAGTCATGACGTCTTCCCCAGTTCCCAGACCTGAGTCAATTGTCAGACACAGAATCCATTGACCAAAGGGAAGGAGGGATCCTCATGAGTAAAGACTCTGAAACACCCTGGCAGATGTATGCAGCCATCATTCCCCAAGTCTGTCCCACAAAGAGACCCACATCATTCACCTTCATGACTGAACATGGGCAAGACAAGAAAGATGCAAACATTGTAAAGACATCAAGAAATGGGATGCTGTGGGAAGTGATACTCAGGCCTTCACTCCGTCAGTGTCCACAGTGGACGGGGAGCATGTGTGCACAGGAACATATGGAGTTCTGGCCTAGATCTGACCCAGAGAGCTCCTGCCTGCCATCTGCAGATGTGTGATGAGAACAGACGTGCTTGATGATGGGCACAAGCCCTGAATGCACACAAGGCCATTAGTACAGAAGCTATCAGAGCGGGGAAGACGAAGTGCACTCCCTGCACCTGACTGTGAGAGTAAATACAAACCAAGATTCCCTCTGGTCTGGGAGATGTGCAACATTAATGACACCCTTAACACCAAAAGGATGCAGGCAGGTGGTCCCCACCATACCTCCTCAGCGGTCTGGACCCTACTCAAACCTATCAGGCTCCTAAGGAGGACTGTGGACCACCACCCACTCGATAGCAACTGCTTTGCCAGGTTTGCTTTTTTTCGCTGGAACACATGGCCGCCTCCTCGGCATACGGCATGCAGCCATTGGTCCTCATGAGCTAGGTTCTGTCAGACCCACAAAGGGAGGCGACTGCAACAGTAATCCACCACAAAACAGAAGTGGTGTCTCTGAGGAGACCAGACCCAAGCAGGGCCATAGATCACCAAGAAGGTGAGCTAAACCCCAATATGACCTGCCAATGTGTCACAAGCAGCTCTGCCTCAGTTTATTCCTGGAGATTAATGGACCAGGAAGTTCTTTCCTGACCAGGTGCTGGGGGTGTAGAAATGCTGAGTGGAGATGAACTGAAACCGCAGGTGGAAATGGACTCCTCTGCAATACACCTCCACCACATGTGGCCATAGAGACAGTGGCGAGCAGAAATGTACTCCCAGTGGATGCAACTTCTGATGGTGCCTCTAGGGATCCACTATATATGGACAAAGGAAATGGCCTGCGTCAAGAATAGACTGGGCTTAAAGATGATGGAAAATGGATTGGCCAGTCAGTCAGCTTAGAATGAGACATTTTGGTAGATTGCCACAAGTAGGTTTGGAGAAGGGGAACATCAACGAACCGATAGGAAGGGACACCAAAAAGGAAGATATCTGCATTGCCTCTTACTACTCACAAAAGCATGCAGCATACAAGAGGCAAGAAGCATCGCTGAAGACCCGATGCCTGAAGAACTGAGAGCGCCCAGCCTGTCAGTGGTCCCTCAGGGCTGCCCAGTGCTCTCATGCGTGGAGGAGCCATGGGGCCCAGGGTGGTGCTGCATCTGGGCTCAGCAGCACAGGCGCCACCAGCAGGCCAGATGAGCTACGGCGCCTACCAGGTGTTTGCCCTACCATGGACAGAGTGATGCCGATCCCTCAGTGGCACCGTCCCGCCAGAAGATCATTGAGCCACTAATGGTGAGTTGATCACAACATCTCAGTTCCATCCTTGTAGGAGGAGAGGTTCATCTTTACTGAAATTGATAGGTACACACTCTAGACGTGGGTTTCGCTTTCCTGCTTGCAGCACCTTGTCTGGCACCACTCTGAGGGCTCACAGAAAGCAGAACTGACTGACACAGGGTATTTCAGAAAACCATGCAAGACCAAGAGATCCTCTAACAGCACACCAGGGGCTCAGAGGGCAAGTGGCCATGGGATCCAAAGTCGCTATCTCAGCCCCCACCATCCAGAAGCTCCTGGTCTTCTGGAACAGTGGAATGGCCTCTACAAAGCACATGTGGGGTGCACACTGGGATTTGAGAGCCCGTGGTGCTGGGGTGTCACCCTCCAGGGATCGGACATGCTCCATATCTGTCATCCTTAGTTCCCCACGAGGTAAGATGTATGGTCCTTGAACCAGAGGGTAGAGTGACCCCGATGATCACCACCTCCACTGACCCATGACCCCACCTGTCACCACTCCCAGAGATCTATGACTCCCTGTACGACCACTCCCAGTGACTCATGACCCCACCTGCCGCCACTCCCAGTGACCCACAAGGGAAGTTGTGCTTCCAGTTCTTAAGAGTAACTTCTGTAGTTCCACAGCAGGGATGTCCACAGTAGCCACATCTAGCTATTTACATTTGACTTCACATTATGTTACCAGAGTGGGCAGCCATTCCCTTCTCCAGGGGATCTTCCTGAGCCAGGGATTGAACTCATGTCTCCCGCATTGCAGCCAGATTGTTTACTAGCTGGGCCACAGCCTGTAATGCTGGAGACCTGGATTCGATCCCTAGGTCACGGGGATCCCCTGGAGAGGGAAATGGAAACCCACTCCAGTATTCTTGCCTGGAGAATCCCATGGACAGAGGAGCCTGGTGGGCTACAGTCCACGGGGTGGCAAAGAGTTGGACACAACTGGGCTACTTCACTTCACTTATGTTAAGGTAGAAGGCCAGGCCCTGGGACACACTAAGCACACTTGAGTTCACAATACCCAGCCTCATGTGGCTACTGGTTACCCTATTGCTGGTGGTGACACAAGACAGGCTGTTCCCAAAGCAAGAAGTTTCCCCCAGGAGACACAATAACAGTCCTACTGACCCATCAGCCATGGTTCCCATCTGGGCACTTTGGGCTCCTCCTGCTAGGAGACCAACACACACAGAGAACAGTTCCCATCCCAGCAGGCAGAGCTGACCTTGTTCCTAAGGAGTGTGCGGGTTACTCTGGCACAGGGGGAACAGCGAAGAAACATCTCTAACAGCCAGGGGGTGCGTCTTGGTTCCTGCCCCATTTCAGTGGTGAACTGACAGGTCCAAGAGCAAGGGTCTAGGAAGGGTGTTGGGCCCAGGCCTTCAGAACCCTGAGGGACAAAGTCTGTATTACCTCACCAGGGAAGCCACTGGAAATGGCCGAGGTCCTGGCTGAGAGTACAGGGGATTTAGAATCGGATCTCAGGCAAGAGAGAGTGACCATCAGTTGTGGTGCAGCAGCTGCTGCAACTGTGAGGGCCCAGCATTTGTCCAGTCTTTCTCTCGGAGCTTCTTTAGGAGGAGAGGAGACCAACCAGAATCCTCAAGGAGCTGTCCTCAGATGAGGCGCACTCACCAGATGAAGGGAGTGTATGCCAAAGTCGGGAGGGGTGGATTAGAGTGGATGCTGTGGTGCCACCCAGATCTCCTCTTTGTCACTAGCCCCCTCATTTGCCCAGGGCCACAGGTGTTGGTGGGTGAGGACTCAGAGCAAAAGTCTTCTCTGGAATTGGCCTCCACTGAAGGAGCTGCCTCCCTGGGGAAGCTCACTGTGAGAGACTACTCATGGGATCAATGTGGGGAGCATACAGTGGCCAGACCCTCTCACCTTGATTAGGTTGATCTCTGCAGGGTCTTCCCTTTACATGTCTGCCTTCTGAAAATTACTACGACCACCGGGCTCTGAAATGGCACCAGAAGTGAACAACTGAATGAAAGGCAAGTTAGACACAGAGACTTAGCCTTTGGAGGTTGAAGTCACGGGCCTGGGAGATACCTGTGCCCTGTCTGAAGTTCAAGGAGTATGACTTCCAAGTATTTGTGTTGGACTCAATCACAAAGCTATATATATCTCAAGGCTTCTGTGCCCTGACGGTTATTTTGGCAAGTCACATCATCTTCCTGTCCCAGCAAAGACACGGAACAGAATTAGTGAGCATTTCCCACTGGGCTGACTCAGAGGGGTAGTATCGGGAGGGAGGTGGGAGGGGGGTTCAGGATGGGGAACATGAGTACACCCCCCTGGTGGATTCGTGTTGTTGTATGGAAAAACCAATACAATATTGTAAAGTAAAAAATAAATAAAGAAATAAAATGGTATACTATATACAGCTAAAAAAAATTTAAAAAAAGAAAGTATTTATGCATCACACAGTAAAGCAGAGGAGTATGGATGGATGGACTCCAAGTTAGACATTTTCACCTGGCCTCCTGTGTGCATTTCGTAGGGCACAAAGAAGTGGGCTTCAGGCTGGATGCTTACAAATGTTAGTATTCTCTGTGCCAAGAGATATATTGGCTACAGTCGAGGCACTTACAATCAGCCTCATGCTTGCTCTCTGAAATGAATAAAACAATAGAGACAGCATAAATAGCCAGTGTTTGTCTCTTATAAATACCTAAATGTAACCGTCATGGCAAGGACAAAGAGGGGCAAAACCTCGTTAGAGTAAAGGATAAAGGGATCTCCACTCCCGCATCTTTTGGGACAAGGGAGACACCGGACATGCAAAGCAAGGCTCCTTGTGGGTCAAAAGTCAAGGAGAATGCCAGACCATAATGAGTCTTGCTCCTCACGGAAACCTTCACTTCGAGATCCATCTTGGCTGAGGGATGTGTGTATGAATGCAGGGGAGTGTCCCAGGGAGGTCAGGTGTGGAAAAAGAAACCAGATGATAGGCCTGAAGGAAGGCAAAATCCAGAAGGACTGCCTCATACGAATGACTTGACCGGCTCTTGACTGTGCTCCTGCTCACCGGGGGGGACATCCACACTCTTTCTCTCCAGGATTGCATCTCTGCCTTGCTTCTGTCTCAACTAAACCATTTCTTTCTGTGCTCTCCCACTTGTGCTATGTTTCTAATAATAAAGTCTCTACCTGCATTTACAGTTTCTGCCTCTGTGATAAATGCACTTTTCACTGGAGGCAATGATCCATGAAACAATAGCATTCAGCCTCTAGCCCTCGCTAGTCTCCTGGCTAGGATTCCGGGCTCTCATCCAGGGTACCCAGGTTCAATTCCTGGGCAGGGAATTAAGATGTCACTTCGCTCAACCACTCACTGCTGCCTCCCGAGATCAGTGCCATTGGGAAGAGCCCAGGTCCTCACCTTGGCCCTGAATGGAAGGCACCTGGACAGAGCTTCCATCAGTCAGTCAGGAAGAAGCCTTTCCTGCTTCTTGGGACCTCAGCCCCATGGAAGTGGCACAACTTTCCTTCAGAATATCTTTCCACACCACCTCAGATATCAGCACAAATGGGACGCTTTTTCCCCAAACAATGTGCTACTGTTACTTATATGAAAAGGTTTTTTTCTGTCTTTGTATTTAAACTGGTGAGTTGATCATGTATTTATTCCCAAACTGTTGGAGGTTTACCTAGGATCCCATGTTCCCTGCAGGCAGCTTCCAGGAAGCAGAGGAGAAGAGACGTGAACAAGGACCTGGAGTCTCTCCCCCGCCCTGCAGTGTGCTCGGTGCTCAACAGACAGCAGCCTGTAGGTGTAGCTTGTGATGAAGACGATTCCCTTCGTGTTTGAGGAGTTTTTGAGAAAGCCAAAGTGCCTTGAATCCCCAACTGTTTCTAGTCACCCCTCTGTGCTGGCACTTTCAAATGCAAGATCTGATTTAGCTTCAAGACTCCTGGGAATGTCAGGGAGGGGTCCCCCGGCTCCCTCCCGTGCTCCTTCTGCCCTTCCCTCTGCAGTAATGCTGCCCACAGTCCCAGCGAGCTGAGGATGTGCCCCTGCCTCCTGATGCCAGGCACAGTCTCCCCCAAGAGTCCCGGCTGCCTCCACACGCTGGGACTTGCCTGAGCACCTCCACAGGTGCCCTTAGGCTCCCGACAGCCATGAGCTTCATGAGGGCAGGTATCAGACAGGCGACAGTGAGAGGACAAGGGCAGTGGGTGTTTTATTCATAAACTCTAGCTAGGATATGCACAATGCCGCACTTTTCAACTCCAAGGAGAATTCTGAGGTGTGTGAATTCAAGTTCAGTGCAGATTTTGCCACTGTGGTTTCCGTAATCCCTCCTCATCTATGGCTTTAGGGCCTGACCACCTGGATAAGCTGATCCATTAGGTTAAGTGCACAGCCACCAGTTTTAAAGAAGACACTCCATTAAAATCCTACCAAAATTTGGGGATGCTTAGCAAGACGTCTTCAACTATATTCTCCAAGACTGGGTAGATTGTGCAGCAAACCAAAGTCCACTCACCCCTCCCCATTTGGCAAATTTTTGGTGTAGCTAGATCAAGCAGTATAAACAGGTGTCTAACCCTCCCTGACAGCAGCGTAACTTCCCTTCCTGCCCCAGGAAATTTATCTAGGACAGAAGTGGATCTTCTAATGTGTATGTCCCATTTCAGATTTTCTTCTCACCCATAAGACACTGTGTATACCTGGCTGCTGCCACCATTCACCCTCATCACCATCACCTCCCACAGAATGAACCCAGCTTCCCAAAGCCCCAAACCACCCTGGACCAGGCACCAACACTCCAGTGCTCCCCGTGGACCCTGCCCCTGGTTGCCTTGTTCGGTGGAACTAGGGGATGTCTGTCCACCTTCCTCATGAGACTGCAGCTCTCAGATCATCACTCTAGGTGTTGGGGTGTCCTGCTTCTCCTAGTGTCCCCACTGTTAACACAGGGCCTTCCACAGAGCACAGGCTCCATGAAGGTCTGTGGAATAAATGAGCCAGAGCGGGACACTTATTAAGTCAAATCAGGCTTTTTGTGCTTTCTTAAATAATAACTTGAAAAACTCCAATTGAATAGAGATAGTTTAGCTGCATAAAATGACAGACAAGAAGTACAGAGGAACTCACCTCAAATATATTTTATTTCTTTATTCTTACTAAGTAATATTATATTTCCAAAATAGTTATATTCCAAGCCCATGTAATCTATTTCAGGGTGACAAAATAAAATGAAACTGTTCACAATCACTTTTACAAAACAGCAGAACTCTTGTTCTTGAACTGGGTCAGCACAAACACACTGTGATCAATGTTATTGACATAGTTAGACACTGAGGCTTATTAAGCCTCCTATTAAAAGTAATAACATTTGAAACAATTCTAAAGGAAACAGAAATGAATCTCCATGTCATTGTAGAGAAGAGGAAGCCAAAGATGCTACACACCTGTTCCCTCAACTGGCCCAGGCTGTCACGACTGAGAAGGCTGAATGCTCCCTCTTCCAACACAGAGGGAAGGACCAGCCTCCCTTCCTAACCCCAGGACAAGCTGCTGGATGCGGGCCTGAAAGGAGCCTGGCTGCTGCTCTGGCTCAGGGCCCCTCTTCCTCCTCCCTCACACCTACGCATACCACGGTGGGAAGAACCTGGGACGCCTTCCATTGACCCTGTGCAGATAGTCCTTGACTTGCTGCTTGCTGGTCTCTGCATAGGCCCGGGGACCCCACAGGAACTCGTAACGAGCAGGGTGGCTGTAAGGCACCTGACGGTACTCCAGGTACCCTGCCTGCACCCACACTTGGGTCAGCAGCTCCTTGGGCTCCCCATAGATGCAGTGCTCTATCCCAGCAAATACCCCCATCTTGCTGAGTGCTCCCCAGACCTTCTCCTCACAGACCCGGTCCCCTGCTACGAGAATCAGGCTCAGGACCGTCACCAGGAGGCCAGCCTTTGGTATGCTCTGCCCACCCCTCTGCATCTCATTGAGGGTGAGGCCCAGGGTGGGGACCATGACATAGATGTGCTCTCTGTGGTCCACCTCTTTCATATCCACGCCAAAGGCCAGCTGCAGGCACTGTGTGGCTTTACGGAAGACCACTGGGAAGTGGGCCTGGTTATCCCTGAGGACCCTATTCAGCATTTCAGCCTGGAAAATCGGCTCCTTGGTGCCATACTTGTGGAGCAGGAACTCCAGTAGTTCAGCCGTCATCACATTCACAGCCTGCTTGAACAAGATCTCCGCATCCACGGCGGCAGAGGACGATGAGTCTGGAGGGAAGGAGGCCAGAGGGGTTGAGGCATCCTCTGCCTCAGCCCCCAGGAGCTGTGCCTCCACTGGGCCCTGGGCTTGGATTTGGCCCTGAAGGTCTTCCTCAGAAGTGCAGAGTTCATTCGTCGGGACCACAGGCATGATGACTGGGGTCTTGTGCCCAGTGGGGGTGTGGTAGAGGGAAAATGGAGACCGCTGACCTGGGAAAGAGAGAGAGTGTAAATGGTCTCAGTTCTGAAATGTGCCACGGGTGGCTCTGACTGAGGCCACTTACTGGTCTTCCTTGAGGGCTGCTCTTGGGTGTTACAGGGGCGCTCCTCCTTGTGGTCAGTCCCCTGTCAAGTGAGGAAGAGAAATTCTGGCTCAGGGTGCAGCCAGCACAGCCTGAGGTTCTGGGGCCGACAAGGTGGGGGAATTAGGGCCTTTTGAGATCCCCTCCGTTCTGGGATTGGGAGCCCCTGTGCACACTGAGGACACCCGCCTCACCTTGACTCCTGGCACTCCCGTGACCTCAAACACAGACCTCAGACCTCCGCCGTCGCCTCCTGGTTCCTGGAGCCCCTGTGAGAAAAATGGAGGGGGCACCTCGGGGGTAGACTGTGGCTCAGACCTAGGCCTTCTTTGCTGGTTGGAGGGATTGACTCTATGAGGTCCCCCCAGATCTGGGGTGGCTAGTCCCATTGGGGGTCACATGTAGTGCTCACATTTCCACTGGAATGGCCTGGACCTTCCCCCTTTGGGGCCCTGCAGGGAAACTCAGAACAAGTGCCAAGTCTGGATAGAAAGTGCTGAGGGGCCCCATATGTGGCCACACATGCCTAGGGCCTCCCGTGGGTCCTAGGCTGGGGAGAAGCTGGGTCACCTCTCCTCACTTCCTACCTGGCCTCCCAGCACTGAATAGAGGGGCAGGCGTCTGCTCAGTCCTCCCTCGGTATCTGGGGAGTCCAGCTTTTGCAGACCCGAAGCTTCCGCCCTCTACCAGAACACCTCACCTTAAGGCCCCTAAGAAAGAGGTGAATAAGCTGCTCACCCCACTCTGGGGCCTCCAAGACCACCACCCCCCAACCCCCCCCCTCCCGCCCCGCCACTGCCCCACCCAAGAGCAAGGATCCCTCCCTGCCTTAGGGTCTAACAGCCTCAGTCCTTCCCTGCATGGAGCCTAGACTCCAGGCAGGACTCGCGATTGTGCCGTCCGCCATGTTGAAACGCCGAAACATTCACCAGGTCCCCAGGCTCTCTGAGACCCGGATGTCAGGAAACCCTGCACATCCCGCCCGGGGACTACCAGGGTCCCCTCTGTTCTGGGGTTGCGCTCCCCTCCTCCCTCAGTGCCCTCACCAGTAGGACCCGGACTGTCCTCTCCCTACCTGAGACCCGGCTCCTCACACCAAGTCTCCAGTCTCTCTGAGACCCACATGTCAGGAAGTCAGACAGGCTTAGTGTGCTCTTCTCACCACAAGGGCTCCAGGGCCAACTACCGGGGCGGGGATCTATGGGGTTCTGTCGGTCCTCACGCAGGGGCCCCTCAGTCCTCCTTCAGGCACCTCACCTTGCCTCCAGTCAGGACTGGATTCTCGCCGCTCCCCAACTGCAGCCCCAGCCCCTCACACCAGGGCCCCAGGCTCTCTGAGACCCGGATGTCAGGAAACCCTGCACATGATCATCCCGCCCGGGGACTACCAGGGTCACCTCTGTTCTGGGGTCGCGCTCCCCTCCTCCCTCACCTTGACTCCCGGTAGGACCTGGACTCTGTCCTCTCCCTACCTGAGACCCGGTTCCTCACACCAAGTCCCCAGTCTCTCTGAGACCCCCGTGTCAGGAAGTCAGACAGGCTTAGTGTGCTCTTCTCACCACAAGGGCTCCAGGGCCAACTACCGGGGCGGGGATCTATGGGGTTCCGTCAGTCCTCACGCAGGGGCCCCTCAGTCCTCCTTCAGGCACCTCACCTTGCCTCCAGTCAGGACTGGATTCTCGCCTCTCCCCAACTGCAGCCCCGGCCCCTCACACCAGGGGGCCCAGTGTCTCCAAGACCCGGATGTCAGGAAGTCAGACCATGCCTGTTTCGCTCATTCCGTCCCACGGACACCCCGGACTGATAACAGAGACGGGCTACTCTGAGGTCTCCTCTGATTGTGGCCCACGGTACCCTAGTCTTCCCTCAGTGTCCTCAACTTGACACACCACAGGACCTGGGAATTGGCGCACCTGAGTCCGGGCCCCATACGCGAAGTCCCCAGTCTGAGACCCGGATGTCAGGAAGTCTGCCCCTTGTTTCAGGAGCCCAGGCTGAGACCTGGATATCAGGAAGTGAGACCACGCATGTTGGGCTCAACCTATCCCAGGCCCAGGGTCCCTGCAGTCCTCCCTCAGGGTCCTCACCCAGACTCTTTCAGAACCTAAGATCCTCCCCTGCACCCTCTGAGGCCCCTCCCCTTACATCAAGTCTCCAGTGTCTCTGCGACCCTGTGCTCATGCCCCACCAGGGTCTCCCAGGGCTGACAGCAGGTTCCAGGACCTGTGGGGTTACCTGTGTCCTCCCTCAACGTCCTCATATTGAGCCCTGGCAGGTCCAGGGATGTCCCTATGTTGACCGGAAGCAGGACCCTCACGTCAAGGCCGTCACTTCCCTGAGACCCCGGGAGGAGACTGTGGACATGATATCAGGGCTCCAAGCCCAGGGCTTCCCAGAGCTGAGATGATCCCACAGGGGTTCCTCAACCCTGTTTCTCTTTGTCACCTTGACTCCCAGCTCACCTAGGCACATCCCTCAGCTGCCAACTTTGCTCCCCTTAGAGCCAGCATCCCCCGAAGCCAGGACCCCTGAGAGGCAAGCAGGAGAGGGGGCTCGTTCCCACAAGCCTGTAAGGGTCTCACAGGGCTAAAAGCAGTGACGACTTGTATGTCCTGGGCTCCCAGTGGCCCTCTCAGGGTTCTACCTCGACTCCCAGCAGAGCTGGGCTCCTTCACTCTGCTGACCTAAACGCAAGCTCTGTGACCCAGGCCCTCATATCTCCCCCTCCAGTGGGGTCAGTGGCGTCACATCTGGACGCCACACCCTGTGGTCCCTCATGGCTGTCGGGAGGGCTGCACATGCATCCCTTGGGGACCCTCTGTCCTCACCTCGAGTCTCTGCCAGACATGGGCCCCTCCCTCTGTCCACATGAGACTGTGCCCTCAGACCGACTCTGACTCCCTGAGTCACTGAGGAAGTGGTGGGGGAGGTGAGGCTCGACCTGACAGCCCGGACCGGGGTCTTCAGGAGTCCCAGTAGGAGTGAAGTTGTAGTGTATGAGAACCTCTGTTCCAGGGTGACTGGACCCCCTCATCCTCATTCAGGAGGGGCCTCCTTAACACTCGAGAGAAGGCTGCAGTCCCAGGACAGATGCTGGATGGGGGCCTGCTGTGCCCATGACCATAGGGGAGCACAGGGAACCGCATATCTTCCCGTGAGGGCCCATCAGCAGTCACTGTACTTGGAAAACATTTTGTATAAAATATTTGGTTTTAGGTGAAGAGGCTGAGTCATGGCAGGTGATTTAGGGGAACCGTTGGTTTGATGATTAGATAATATTACCTGTTGGTTGTTGTTCATTCGCTCAATCATGTCCAACTCTTTGCAACTCCATGCACTGCAGTGTGCCAGGCTTCCCTGTCCTTCACTATTTCCTAGAGTTTGATCAAACTCATGTCCATTGAGTTGGTGATGCCCTCCAACTGTCTCATCCTCTGTTGTCCCCTTCTCCTCCTGCCTTCAATAGTTCCCAGCATCAGAGACTTTTCCAATGAGTCAACTCTTCGCATGAGGTGGCCAAAGTACTGGAGTTTCTGCTTCAGCATCATTCCCTCCAAAGAAATCCCAAGGTTGATCTCCAGAATGGACTGGTTGGATCTCCTTGCAGTCCAAGGGACTCTCAAGAGTCTTCTCCAACACCACAGTTCAAAAGCATCAATTCTTTGGCACTCAGCCTTCTTCACAGTCCAACTCTCACATCCATACATGACTACTGGAAAAACCATAGCCTTGACTAGACAGACCTTTTTTTGGCAAAGTAATGTCTCTGCTTTTCAGTATGCTATCTAGGTTGGTCATAACTTTTCTTCCAAGGAGTAAGCGTCTTTTAATTTTATGGCTGCAGTCACCATCTGCAGTGATTTTGGAGCCCCAAAATTAAAGTCTGACACTGTTTCCACTGTCTCCCCATCTACTATACTTAAATTGCTACAGAGTATCTTCTATTACTATATTTCAATCTATCTCTTACTCCAGTCCTATATTTAGTCTCTCACTGTATCTATTGTTTCCCCATCTATTTGCCATGAAGTGATGGGACCGTATGCCATGATGTTAGTTTTTGGAATGTTGAGTTTTAAGCCAACTTTTCCACTGTGCTTTTTCACTTGAAATTAAAAGACACTTGCTCCTTGGACAAAAAACTATGACAAACCTAGATAGCAAATTAAAAAGCAGAGACATTACTTTGCCAGCGAAGATCTGTATAATCAAGCCATGGTTTTTCCAGTAGTCATGTATGGATGTGAAATCTGTAAAATAAAAAAGCCTGAGAATGGAAGAATTGATGTTGGAGAAGACTCTTGAGAGTCCCTTGGATGCAAGGAGATCAAACCAGTCAATCCTAAAGGATATCAACCCTGAATACTCACCAGAAAGACTGATGCTAAAGCTGAAGTTCCAGTACTTCGGCTGCCTGTTGCCAAGAACTGATCCGTTGGAAGAGACCCCAATGCAGGGATAAATTGACACTTGTAGTTTGTTTCCTCCTGCCACTTATGACCAACCTAGACAGCATAATAAAAAGCAGAGACATTGCCCAAAAAGGTCCATCTAGTCAAAGCTATGTGTTTTCCAGTAGTCATGTATGGGTATGAGAGCTGGACCTTAAAGAAAGTGGACCTGGTTTACATATGTGAGTGTGCGCATGGGAAGTGCATCCTCCTGTTTTATCCCTACTCTTTTGTCCCCTGGTTGACACTAAGTCTGTTTCCTAACTCCGTGTCTACTCCTCCTTTTAAAATGAGTTTGTCTGTTTTAGGTGGTCGATTTCACATCTGAATGATAGCATGTGGTCTTTGTCTTGCTCTGTCTGATTTCTTTCACTTAGTAGGACCCATCCCTGTAGCTGCAGATGGTTTCATTTCATTCTGACCTATGGCTGAGCTACACCCACTTATAACTGGGCATCGCATCTCCTGGATGCAATCATCTGTCAGAGACATTATGGTTGACTCACAGCTTGTCTCTTTTAAAAAGGGCAGCAGGGTTCATTGGGGTTCACATGTCTTTTGTACCAGAGGTGTCTTCAAGCATACATATAGTGGGGAGGAGTGCCGCATCAAAGGCTACCTCAGTAATTCAGGCGTTAGGTCTCCCCGTGCTGTTCCCCACTGTGGCTAATTCCAGTTTCCCACCTAAGAGTGTGGACTGTGAAGAAGGCTGAGCGCCGAAGAATTGATGCTTTTGAACTGTGGTGTTGGAGAAGACTCTTGAGAGTCCCTTGGACTGCAAGGAGATCCAACCAGTCCATTCTGAAGGAGATCAACCCTGGGATTTCTTTGGAAGGAATGATGCTAAAGCTGAAACTCCAGTACTTTGGCCACCTCATGCGAAGAGTTGACTCATTGGAAAAGACTCTGATGCTGGGAGGGATTGGGGGCAGGAGGAGAAGGGGATGACCGAGGATGAGATGGCTGGATGGCATCACGGACTCGATGGACGTGAGTCTGAGTGAACTCCGGAAGATGGTGATGGACAGGGAGGCCTGGCGTGATGCGATTCATGGGGTCGCAAAGAGTTGGACATGACTGAGCGACTGAACTGAACTGAAATGAATTGAACTGAACTGAACTGAACCTAAGAGTGTGCTAGGAGGAATCCCTCTGTTTTATTCCTCCCCAACATGAAATGTGTGCAAAGTGTTTGATGTAGACCGACTTGACTGGCAGCAGGTGATTCCTCCTTGGAATGCTCTTTGCATTCGTGGAGAGACAAGTGTTGGGTTCTGGCTGCCCTAATTCCCTGTGATTTTACATTTTTCCTTTTATACATAGAGTGAGTAAAATTTCCCAGCTGAAAAGTGCTTCGTGAAAACCTGTCCCTCCTGGAGTTTGTGGTTGGTATCCAGTACAAGTGCCATGCTTGAGGGCAGGTGTTACTTACAACCCCTTAAGCCTTCTGAGTATTCAGTTCCCAGAAGCCCCAGGTGAGTGGTGTTGCTGTGAGAAACGGGCATAAGACGGCAGCACTTTCTGATTTTCAACCCTCTATTTGGAGAAGGAGAGCCTTCCTGAAAATTGGTTTGCTGGGTTGTAAATGTGAGCGATAAGTGCCAGAGCACACTGCCAGTGGGTTGTGTTTTCTTTGTAGTATCCTCATTACTGTTCAGCCCCTCCAATCCATCCCCACTCTGAGACCAATCCTAACCCCTCTATTTGTTCCTCTGAAGGTGCCGCCTCCCAGAGGTAAGGTGACTCTAAGGTCCGAGGCCAGAGGTGAGAACCCCCACAATGAGAGAAGTGCAGACCAGCCAGCTTTGCAAAGCTCTTCCATCCCAATATGTCCTGCATTCTCTGGGTGCCCTAAGATTATTTGAATCCTGCGGGGACAAACTGGGTCTGGAGATTGTGCTTTGCCCCGGAAGGGAGTACAGATAGGCATAAGGTGAGAGGATCATGGGTGCACATCGTCCTCAGCCCCAGGAGCATCCAGCCAAGGGAGGCGAGGCTGCTCAGGCTCCAGCGATGTGACCCAAGTCTGATTCCCCGGGCCTGAAGGGATTAGAGCAATCATTTTTTACAGCAGTTAAATAATGTCTGTTCATGTTGGAGTCTAGTTGATGGACAATGATGTGTTTGTTGCATTTGTACAACACCTTGATTCAGGTATAGGTGGAGATATATCCGGTCTTTTCTAGATCCTTGCATGGATAGGGTATTACACAGTGTCGTGGACCGCAGTTCTCTGTGCTATATAGTAAGTAAGTTTTCTTTGGTGACCTAGTTTTCATATGTGAATGTGTGTAGGGTAAGTGCATCCTCCTGTTTTATGCCTCCATCTTTTGTCCCCTTAGTAACACTAGGTCTGTTTGCTAACTCTGTGTCTGTTCCTCCTTTTTAAATAAGTCCATCTGTTTCAGGTGGTCGAGTTCACCTGTGAATGGTTCCATGGCGAGGTCTTTGTCTCCCACTGTGTGCATTCCTTCATTTAGTTGGACCCATCCCTGTATCTCAAAGATTCATTATGATCTCTGGCTGAGAAACATGCGCTTGTGACTGGGCATCACATCTCCTGGATGCACTCATGTCCAGGACATAATGGGTGCCTCCATGTTTTGCCTCTTTTAAATAGCGTGGCAGGGACCATCGGGATGCACGTCTTTTTCAGTGGAGGTGTCTCCACGCGTACACCCCGTGGGGAGAGTGTGGCATCATATGCTAGGTCTGGTCCTTTTGGCGTTATGGCCTCTCATGATGTCCCCACTGTGGCTGATTCCAGTTACACCCACGCCAGTGGGCTAGAATGTTCCCCTTGCTGTCTGCCCTCCCAAGTATACCTGTGCGCAGACTCAGTGATGATGAACGCCTTGCCTGGGAGCAGGTAGTTCCTCCTGTGACCTTTTGTTTGCATTTGTCCGGAAAGAGATGCTGGGTGGGATGATTTCCTGTGATTCTACACTTTTTCTCTTATAATGTGGGTGAGTAAATTTTCCTGGCTGAAATAGTCTTCCTGACAACCTGTCCCTTTCATCGTTTTCCTTGAGTATCCTTCTCAAGGCCCATTTTTGAGAGCAGGTGTCATTATAGCCCCTAAGGCCTCAGGAGGATTCAGTTCCCAGAAGCCTGGATTTGAATTGTGGTGTTGGGTGAAATGCCCACAAGGTGGCAGCACTTCTTGATTTTTCTTTTTTCTTTTTTTCAGGTGCATTTTGTTTTTGAATTTTTATTAGAGTACAATTGACTTACAATGCTGTGTTAGTTTAAGGTGTACAACAATGTGAATCAGTATATATATATATATATATATATATATATATGCACATATCCTCCATTTTTTAGATTATTTTCCCATATAGAGAATATTACAGAGTTCCGTGTGCTATACAATAGGTCCTTATTAGCTATCTATTCTATAATTGTGAAAGTGAAGGTGTCAGTTTCTCAGTCAAGTCTGACTCTTTCTTTTTTCTTGTTTGATATGAAATTTTAATTACATGACACAAAACGTTCTTTGACCAGATTTGAGGCAATTTTTCTTTCTCATGCTCAATATTTGTACTTGATTCTTTTATTATAACAACTTACTGAAGCTTCATGTTTTAAAAATTCTTATCACACTGAGGATGTATAATAAACATGCTTTAAATTCTTGTTCTGAATGGTTCTTTAATTTGGCCTTCTTCAGTATAATTCATTCAGTGTGATTTTCTTAAGGAGCAGTTATATTCCTTAGATGTTGGGTTACTTTTTAAATTTTATTTATTTATTTTAATTAGAGGCTAATTACTTTACAATATTGTAGTGGGTTTTCCCATGCATTGACATAAATCAGCCATGGGTGTACATGTGTCCCCCATCCTGAACCCCCCTCCCACCTCCCTCCCCATCTCATCCTTCAGTGTCATCCCAGTGCCCTGAGCGCCTTGTCTCATGCATCAAACCTGGACTGGCGGTCTATTTCACATATGGTAATATACATGTTTCAATGCTATTCTCTTAAATCATCCCACCATCACCTTCTCCCACAGAGTCCAAAAGTATGTTCTTTATATCTGTGTCTCTTTTGCTATCTCGAATATAGGGTCATGATTACCATCTTTCTAAATTCCATATGTATGCATTAATATACTGTACTGGTGTTTTTCTTTCTGACTTACTTCACTCTGTATAATAGGCTCCAGTTTCATCCATCTCATTAGAACTGATTCAAATGCATTCCTTTTAATAGCTGAGTAATATTCCATCGTGTATATGTACCACAGCTTTCTTATCCATTCATCTGCCAATGGACATCTAGGTTGCTTCCATGTTCTGGCTATTATAAACAGTGCTGTGATGAACATTGGGGTACACGTGTCTCTTGGGGAATGAGAACCTTCGTGAAAGTTGCTTTCCATGGCTGTAAATGAGAGTATAAAGACCCAGAACAAACTGCCTGGGGGCTATGTCTCCTCCCTTTTTTTCCCAGTATTCTCTGCCCCAGCAAGCAATCCCACTCCTCTTTTCTGCTGGTCTGAAGGTGCTGTGGTCCAAAGGTAAGGCAACTCTAAAGACAGAGGCTGGAGGTGGGAAACCCCTCCATGGCGAGAGGTGCAGACCAGGTAACTTTTCAAAGCTCTTCCAGCCCAATCTGTCCTCCATCCCTGGGTGTACTAGTGTTGTTTCATGGTTCAAGGCCTGCCTTGGTGTGGAGATTGTCATTTCCTAAAGAGATTTGAAATAAAACAGATGGGGAGTGCGGGTGGCCTCATTGCTTACACGTTTTTCTCACATGGCAAAAGTGATACCATATTCCTGATATCATATGATGTTTGATTTTCTGACTTCACTTTTAGTTTTAATTAATATTCTTCCATTTTTCTCCAAATCCTATTAATCAATATCATGTTTATTCCACTGTATGTACGTGCCACATCTTCTCTATGCATCCATCTTTTGTTGTTAAATTTATGTTTTTTTCTATTTCTTGTGTGTTGGGAATACTGCTGCTATTAACATAGTGGTGCACGTATTTCTCTCAATTATATTTTCATCCTCCTTTTGCCCAGGAGTAAAATTGGTGGATCATATGCCAACTCAGTGAATGAAAATTGTAGTTGATACTTCCATAGTACTGTTGAATTTACTAATTGCAATTTAATGCATTATTTTGCTATTGATCCTGGAGATGTGTGGAATTGTTATTGCTATCCTAATAGGCATTGATTGGATTTGGAATCAAAGTGGACCCAGGTCACATTTCACCTATATTGTAATCTGTGTGACCTTAGACGATTGGTTTCTTACTCTTACCCTTTCTCAGTTGGTGTCCTTAGATTGTAGATGGCATTCATTCATGAAAGCTGGTTGCAACCGACATGTTCAGTTACATCGTATAAGAGCATCTGGAAGGAGAGAGTGTAGGGGGTAAGCAATTAGGGATCAGTAACAGAAATCTAGACCAACTTCAGACTCCACAAGATGGATCAAAAAGGAAATTAAATCTTATAATCTGAAGCAAATACGAAAGGAAGTGTCTGCATGTGGGAGACAAAAACTATAGAAGCTCCCTGATCACACCATTGTATATCCCTTCCCTTTCAGTGCAGGAGGCACCTGTGTCTTGCTTCCAACCAATGGAAGATGTTAGAGGCTATGATGTCACTCCCTTGGCTGGGTTACAGTATGTGCAAAAGTGATAGATGTTAGCAGGTAACTTAGGTAACTTGGAAGACTGGAGAAAGAGACTCTCTGTGTGGCTTTGAAATAGTAAGCTGCCATGATGTGAGATGACCGCATGTTGGGGCAGTGTGTGACCTCTAGGAGCTGAGCATGGTTCCCAGCAATAGCCCAGAACCCTGAGTCCCACAGCCACCAGGGTTGGTACTGCTAACAACTCCAGTAAACTCAGAAGCAGGTTTTCTCCAGTCAAGTCCCCAGATGAGAACCCAGCCCAACTCACAGCCTGGTTGTATCCTCTGGACCCTGAGGAGAAGATCCAACCAAACTGTGCCTAGATTCCTGACCCACAGAAACTGAGAGGTGATAAATGGGCATTGCTGATGCCCCAAGTTTGTGGTGACTTGGTGACTTGTGGTGACTTGTAGCAGCAGAGATCTAATGCACTGAGGTTTAGGCAAGACTTCCCTTAGCTGCCTGAAGAGAGGCATCAAGATGTAGCTACTCAAGACCCCACGTGATGGCAACCTGGAAGCCCCGTCCAGCCCCCAACCTGCACCTCCACTACCCACTCACTGGCCATGGAGGTGGCCAGGTGCCCATTAGGAGAAGCACAGGCCCTGGACAGGAAGCCACTTCTTGGGGTTGTGGTGAGGGTGAAGTGAGTTGAGGTATACAGCCCTGCCGTCAGGCCTGGAGGGCTCGGGTGTACATTCTCCTTCTACCGTGAGACATGGGGATACTAAGAGGCTTGCTGGGCAATCACAGGCAGGTACCAGGGAGCTGATCTTACATCCAGATATGACAGTTCATTCGAAGCCTTTGTGACTAGTGGTTTACTGTCAGGAGAGTGTTCTCATTTGGATTCAGATCCACAATTACAAGCTGTCTGTCATCCCCTGGGGCAAAAGTTCAGACAGCTACTGGTTTGAGACTTAGCCTCTGCATTGAGCTGTTGGGCAGAGGCCTTCAGAGTTGACTAGCCAGGTTGAAGGGTGCCCAGATGCTGTAAGAAGCTGACTTAAGGCCCGGAGAAAGGAACAGTGATGCTAATTCTCTCATCCCCCAAAGTCTCAGGAATCCCTGAGACTCAAAGCATAAACATTTCCAAAGTGTCTTGAGTCTATTAAAAGTATTCTCACCTAGATGGTGTCTGTCTGAGCACCTGTTTTTTTTTTTTTTTTTTTGGTAAGTACCCTGTTCTTCCCCTGACTATTTTTGAGAGTAGTTATTATTTCCAATTACTTTATCATTAATCTGCAAACATTTTATATTAATCAAAAATTGGTGTTTCCCTTGGGCACTAACTGAAAAAGCAATGACAGTCTCCTCATACAATAGCTAACACCATCACCTTAATGAGGTAAAATATCTGCCTTCAGATTAAAACAAAAATTTAACTCTGCCTTGTGTGAAGATAGAAGATGTAGACAACATTATGAAATGTCGCAGTTTGGCAGCTTGTTCACACAGCAGCAGATGGCTTTAATTTCATTAACCACTAATAGTTTATTTATACATTCAGAGATGGGAGTGATTTTCCTCAAAAAATGAGACAACTGGGGGTCCTTAACATGAAGCCTCACAAGTCTTGCTCTGGGTGAGATTCCTCTGCATTGCTTTACTCAACAAAATTTCTAGAAGGGTTTGCAGACATCCTAACAGCTGTAGTACCTCTGGGGGAACCCACTTTCCGCCTACCTTCAGTGGAGGCAGAGAAGGGGCACAGCCCCCCAACTTGAGCCTTGCCTCTCGGCAGCATGTGGAACTGTGTGGGAGACAGTGCCAGCTGCATGGAGTCAGTGGGAAATCTTGATTTAGAAATTTGAAGAAGAAAGGAGAGGGGGAAAAAGAGACTCCAGGATTCCTGACCCATTTTAAAGATGAAAAGAGGATTTGGGAAATGATTTAGTAGTCTAAAAAGTGGTAGCCTGTTCTTGCAGCAAAATTGTCTCTTTAATAGTTTTTTTCTGTTGCTAAAGTAAGGTATTGTGTGGGAAAAATGAGGGTTTTATGGTTTGGGGATAATATTTTTATTTTAATGTAATTTTAGACTGAGAAGAGTTGCAAAAATAGAGAGTTGTTGTATATGCTTTACCTACTCCCTCCTATGTTAACATCTAAAAACTGGATATTATGTAAGCTAGAAAATCAATCTTAGTACAATATATTAAATTTACAGAGTTTATTTGGACTTCACTACTTTTCCCTCTACTATTCTTTTTTTTTTCCTATTCCAGCATTCCACATTTCATTTAGCCTTCCCCCATCCTCTTTAATGGACTTGATGCTTTTGAAGAGCGCTCGTCAGTTATTTTATAGAAGTCCCTCCATTGGGGTCTCTGTGATGTTTCCTTGTGATGAGATTGAGGTTATGTAGTTTGGGAAGAATGCACCAAAAGGGTGCCCTGTTCTGTGCATCATATTAGGGGTACATGATTTTGATATGTGTTACTGGTGATGTTAACGTTGATCACTTGGCAAAGGTGGTATTTGTCAGGATTCTCCACCATAAACCTACTCTTTTTCCTCTTGCCAGTTATCGAACATTTGAGGAGAGAACTCTGAGACTATGCAAATATCCTGTTTGTGCTTAAACTCTTGCCCCCTGACTTTTTCTTTTCCATTGTAGTTTATTAGAAGATATTAAATATACATCCCTGTTCCCAGGAGGACCTTGTTTATCTATTTTATACACAGTAGTTGGCATTTGCCAATTTCAAACTCCTAATTTATCCCTCCCACACCACCCGACTTTTCCCCTTTGGTAACCGTAAGTTTGTTCTCTATATCTGTGTGCCTGTTTCTGTTTTGTAAATAAGTTCATTTGTATGATATTCTAGGTTCCACATATAAATATCATATGATATTAATATTTGTCTTTCCCTGTGTCTGCCTTACTTCACCTAGTGTGATAATCTCTTAAGTCCATACATGTTGCTGCAAATGGCATTTCATTCATTTCCATTTGCCTCCTGATTTTAGTATTTTCAGTGGGTCTTGCTTTCGGCACTAATTACAGTGGTGGTTCAATAGTGACTCTCTGCTTCCCTCTTTCTTTCTACGTTTGTTGATTGGAATTCTGTTAAAGACGACTTGTCTACTCTCCCTCACTTATTTTTTCAGTTATTCTTTATAGCAGGATGGATTGTTGGACATTTATCTGATTCTTTTGGTTATAATCCATCATATCATTTACTTTATTGGTCACATGGTTCCATCTTTGGTCCTTGAAAGCTTTCAGGTTTGATATGCCCCCATATTTTAATATAATTTTTAGTACTCCTTTGCTTCCCTGGTTGCTGAGTGGTAAGGAATCCGCCTGCCAATGCAGGAGATATGGGCTTGATCCCTGGGTTGGAAAGATCCCCTAGAGAATGGGAATGACAATGCACTCCAGTATTCTTACCTAGGAAATCCCAGGGATAGAGGAGACTGGCAGGCTACAGTCCATGGGGTCAGAAAGAGTCGGACAAGACTGAGCGACTAAACAACAATAGCACTTACTTTCTGGTACCACACAAATACTCCAGGCTCATCTTTATTTATTGTTCCAACCAGATTCAACCAATTCTCCAAGAGGCCTTGGTTCCTTTCACTGGAGAATGGTATTAGAAACCAACATCTGGGCAGTAGGTGTATTAATTAGCTTCTGGTTGTCTCAGGAGAGAGAATTAGGTAATCTATACATATATGTATGCTAGTTCATGCATATACACACCTCTATGTTTGTTTCTGTATCTATTTGTCTGTGTATGTGTATCTTTTTAAGAGGTAAGTCAATATTGATACTTCTGACTCCAATCTGTCACCTGAGGATTCATTCCAACCTTCTTCTTTTCTTTATTTGTAATTTTTTTGAAAATTGATAAATTAGCTGTAATTATTTACAATATATTTACTTAGTTTTCCTCTAAGTATACAAACAGTTTTGAAATTCCTAATGCTAGGCTCTGTGACAAACAGATTTATCATCTAGAGTATAGTGTGTGTGTATATGTGTGTGTGTGTGTGTGTGTGTACGTGCACTTATTTTTGACTTTATCTTCACAGTATCCAATCTAAACGTTTCCAAATCTTTTGGTAGATGATGTTGTAGGTAGTGTCATATGGTGGGTGTATGTTACCTTTTAAGAAGCTGCCAAATGATTTTCCAAAATGACTATACCATTTTGCTATTTCTACCACCAGCATATGAGACTTCCAATTGATCTGGGTCATTGCCAGCACTTTGTATTGTCAGATTTTTAAAACAAACTACCTAGACTCGAAATTTGAATTTAGCAGACAATATAGAACACTCAGTTAAATCAGAATTTCTTGTAAATAAGTATTTTTTAGTATAAATATGTCCTCAGTATTACCTGGAACATATTTATACGAAAAACTCTTTGTCTGATGTTTTGGGGGCTCTGTTTAGAGGCTACCTATTCTCAGACCTCAGCATAAGTCCAAAAGGATCAAAGCTCTTTGCCAAAGAAATGTTCAAACTTCCACGAAGGAAGGGAAGAACAAATTCAGAGGTTGTCAGGTGATCTGGAGGGATGTTTCTGTTAGGTATTTGTTTTAAGTAATATTTGTGTTGTGGTGCACAAAACACGAGTGCTTGGCTGGATCCACTTTCACCCAGTAAGCAACCCAGGGACCAGCTTCAGATCACAGAATGGCACGTGACCAAGCCGCTGTCCTGACACGGAATGCAGTGCAAGAGTTCAAGCCTGGCTGGCTTTTAAGCAGATTAAGATACTGTTCTTTTCCCCCAGCAGATTACTTGGGAATTTCCTGAGAAGTTTCCTCTCAAAGTGACTTCCTCAGGGCTTTCTTCTTCAAAGTAGGTCATTATTCTTTTGAATAAGATTGGCAAAGGGAGACAAGTCCAAGCTAAGGAAAGGGATCTTACAAATAAGGGTTTTCTGGAATCCTGACAGGTGCTTAATAGACTGGAAGAACCTGTTATTATATTTTCTCTTATGTCTTTTTCAAAGACAAGGTAATAACAGCAAATACTTCCATAGCCTTATCCCAGTGCTAGGTGTTTGAAGCCCTTTATGTTTATTAACTCGTGAAATCCTTAGGGCACTCCTGTGAGGGAGGTGTTGATATCATCTCCATTTTTCAGATAAGGTAATTGAGGCTCAGAAAGGTAAAGCAGCCTGCTGGAGTTTTCAAGGCCAGCGAACGGCAGGGCTGGGATCTGAACCCAGGCAGCTGGGCTCCAGAGTATGGGCCTACAACAGCCATAACTACAGCCTCACAGATTTGGTAGGATCCCCTTTTGAAGCTCTATTCTCCTATTTGGACATAGCGCTCTTAGTCATTTCACTTTTCTGAAGTACATTTTGTGTTATCTTGAGCACTTGGTGAAACAAGTGAATTTTCCCCTTCCTCGTGTTAATTGGCATCTAAGCAGATGATATTAAAGAGCACCCAATCAAATACAGGTGTCTGAGGTCCAAAGAGAGTCAGTGGATCAAGCCCTCAGTGAACCCAAGAACAGATGTCCACATGGCATCAGGGGACTGGGATGGGGAGAGAGGTCCCGGGTAGCAATCTAAGCCAGAGGGCTCTGGACTTACTGGAGAGGGGCCTGTAGCAAATGGAGCACTGAGTTCTCATCGCAAGTGACAAATCTTCCTAATGGCATTTCAAACTCATTGTTCTAAATATAAATACTTTAATATTAATTTATTCTAATGCCATCTCAAGTGGATAATGAACAATACCATCAACTGTATTAAAAAGGGGGGGGGAAATCTTAGGCAAGTCCTCAAACGTTCTCCACTCTGGGAGTGAATCCAGGATAGTAAAAAACTTTTCAGCAAAACCCATTTCTTTTTCAGTTTGGTAATGATGATAGTCATATTCAAATAAGTATAAATGACTATTAAGTTTTTAGCATTTTGAGGAAGACAAGGCATGGTTGGCCATTTCTCAGGAGTCTGAGTTTTGGCTCTCTGTGCAGCATAATGCTGCTAAGTCGCTCCAGTCGTGTCTGACTCTGTGTGACCCCATAGACGGCAGCCCACCAGGCTCCCCCATCCCTGGGATTCTCCAGGCAAGAACACTGAAGTGGGTTGCCATTTCCTTCTCCAATGCAGGAAAGTGAAAAGTGAAAGTGAAGTCGCTCGGTTGTGTCCGACTCTTCACGACCCCATGGACTTTGGCCTACCAGGCTCCTCCATCCATGGGATTTTCCAGGCAAGAGTACTGGAGTGGGTTGCCACTGCCTTCTCCCTGCAGCATAATAGCAGTCACCAAGTATTTACTGTGCTTTATACAGATGATCTCATTTCATGCCTCTACCAACTGCATGATAGGTACTCTTCATCCCTGTTTTAGAGATGGGACAATTGAGATTTCCAGGTTTAATGTATAACTAAGTATTGAGACTGGGACATGCCTGATCCTGGGACCTGGACTCTTAACCATGGTCTCTCAAGACAGGAGCTTGTTTGCACCATCAAGAAAATTAAGCAGCCACAGCAACATGATTTTCTTCTTTCCCCAAAGAGAGATGGTGGAAAGTGGAGCATGTGGTGCGACCCAGGGGTCTGGAACTTCAGGAAATGTGAGTGTCTCAGACAGTGCTGTGTACAGATGGGGCTGCCCAGGGCATGAGCCCAGTGGACGTGGAGCTGAGCCTCCTTAGAGCTGTGCCTTAGCTGAGGGCCTCAAGGTGACACCCAGAATGAGTGGCAAGCAGTTCTTCAACGTCTCAGTTCAGTTCAGTTTAGTTCAGTCACTCAGTCCTGTCTGACTCTTTGCAACCCCATGAACCGCAGGACGCCAGGCCTCCCTATCCATCACCGACTCCCAGATTCCACCCAAACTCACGTCCGTTGAGTCGGTGATGCCATCTAACCATCTCATCCTCTGTCGTCCCCTTCTCCTCCTGCATTCAAAATTTCCCAACACCAGGTCTTTTCAAATGAATCAGCTCTTTGCATCAGGTGGCCAAAATATTGGAGTTTCAGCTTCAACATCAGTGCTTCCAATGAATACCCAGGACTGATTTCCTTTAGGATGGACGGGTTGGATCTCCTTGCAGTCCAAGGGACTCTCAAGAGGCTTCTCCAAAACCACAGTCTGCTGTTGCTGCTCTGCTGCTAAGTCACTTCAGTCGTGTCCAACTCTGTGTGAGCCCATAGATGGCAGCCCACTAAGCTCCCCTCGTCACTGGGATTAAGAGCCTGGAACTGCTCGCTTCCTTGGGCCATGGAGCTAAAACAGCTAAGAGAATGACCGCAGTTTTCAGTTCCCCCTGGAACATTGGACCTGTGTCCCCTCTTTTTATTGCCCCTTAGCCACAAACACACCCTTCAACTTGCTGTCTGAGAAATAATGGGATTCCTTTAAGTATTCCTCCCTTAAAGTGAGCAATAAAATAGGTAAAATTATATTTTTATAATATACACACACATATAGAGAGTAAAATAACAATTTAAAAAATAAGTGACCTTACAGTGTAAGGCTTATTCAGTAGAGGAGGCCAGAGGGGCTCTCAGGAGGAGGTGGGTCTCCTGTGGCTCCCGGGTGGGTAGGGGTGGTGGGTGAGGTCACTTGACAGAGCCTGTCCCAGCCTCAGGCTCAGAACCTGGTCCTTCTGCATCCTTGCAGCCTTGGCCTGGCGATCACTTTCTGCCACTGTCTCTTATGAAAACCAGTGCCTCCCACTGACCCCAACAACCCTGGACACCCACTGCATGTCTCAGCCACAAGTTCAGCTGGTCTGTTCCCTCAGCCTGCACCCCAGAGTGTGGCACATCATAATTATTGCCAGGCAACTCAGACCAGCTCTGCAGCAAACTCCCTTGCTACTTGGTGGGCTGAACCCCCGCTTCTCCAATGAGTCAACCCCTCCCAGTTTGTTCTTCCTTGGGTACTTCCCCTCAGCCCTACGGCCTCATATGGAATTTCCCTGTATCTTCCAGTCATTTTTCATAGCTCTTTATGTTTAACTTCCTATTTAACCCACTGTACCTTTTAAAAACATTTCCTTATTCATTTACTTTTGGCTGCACTAGGGCTTTTCTCTCATTGTGGTGCACAAGCTTCTTGTTGCTGTGGCTTCTCTTGATGCAGAGCATGGGCTCCATGGCAGGAGGGCTCAGTAGTTGCAGTGCACAGGCTTAGTGGCTCCGTGCCATGTGGAATCATCCCGGACCAGGGATCAAACTCATGTTCCCTGCATTGGCAGGTGGATTCTCAACCGTGGACCTCCAGGGAAGTTGCACTGTGTGGTTTTTATCGTCTGATTTGACCTAAACTGCTATACCACCATAGGACCACTTACTTGAACCAAATTTTGCTCTCATAATACCAAATTATGATATCATGGGTGCTAAAACAAAACTTTTCTATTTTTTAAAACTTATTTTGCTTTTAAATTTTATTTTTGGCTTTGAGGGTGGTTTTAGGAACAAATTTTCTTCAATCTAATCTCAACTCATGTTGTATAAGATGTTAATAATTATAAAGGAAAAGCTTCAGTGATTGCAAGTAGGGTGCTTCCAGATTACCCTACCTTAAAACTTCTTTGCCTATCACCTCTTACTGGGTAAAGTAGAAATTCCGCACAGCTTCTGATGCCTTCCATAACCTAGTCCTTGCTTCCCTTTTTGTCTTATCTTCTGCTGTTAAAGCTGTGCACTTTATAGTCTATAAAAATTAAAAAGTCATGTATTCCCCTCTGCTTTCTTTTTTCCTGGCCTCCAGGCCTTTGCCTGTATGGTGTGTACTTTTCCTGAAATGTGCTTCCTTCTATCCTGATTATGTTCTACCTGCGGGTTTGTTGGGAAAGATTTAACCACCATCTCTCCAGGAGGGAAAAAGCTTGGTTTGTAGAGCTTGCTGATTTCTGAGGTGTGAATACTCAAACCATTGCTGATTTCAGGTTAGCAATCGCGTCATTAAGTGGAAAACTGGGAAGAAATGTATGTAATTGGCTTTGCAAGCTAGTGTGAGTGGCCTCAGCCCACCCTTCACTCCACTTATCTGCTTGAATAGCAAATCTTCCAGGAAGCCTTCTCTGACTACAGCCTGCTGGCCACACTCATGACACACTCTGCATTTCTCTGCCATTACCCTTTTGTACACTGACATACTTTTCCATTTCTACATCTGTTTCTTCCTCTATGAAGACAGGGATCACAGGTTTTCCTCTGAGTTTTTGGCACCTAGCACAGTGCGTGGCACACAGTTGTTACCTGATCCGTGTTTATGGAATGAGTAAGAGTAGCTTTCCCTTGCCAAAATAAAGGATTTTTTTTTCTCCTTCAGCTGGATTATATTGTCTACTGTTCTTAGCAGCGCACCTTATCCAAACAACCTATTGAAGTAGCTCATCTGCGCTTGTTGGACATGAGCTGTGAAGGTTTGCTGGGAGAGAGTTTGGTCAGGATGGCAAATGGCTGGAGAGCTGGTTTCTCCAGCTGGCTCTTTGCGCCACAAAATCCCTGGGTTTCAGTGTAGGGCAGCGCCACTAATTACAATGCTTTCTAACCTCATGCACTTGCTTTTTCTAATATCATGTCATAATATAGGCAGGCTGGGCCTTGCATTTGACTTTGCACTTTCTAAACCTCAGATTTTTTCAACTTCCCCATCAATTTGCTTGTGCTCTGTACTCAATCTAAGCCCTGCCAGCGAGTTCCAGTTGTACTCACGTGGGAAATGTTAGTTACTAATGCAAGCTGGCATTAGCGAGACAAATGTGAAGATAACTCATATTAAGAAATAACTAGTACTTCCTTTGGATCTTGCCAATAATATAATCCATCGTGGGCTTTCAGAGTTGAGGCTGACTCACTGGTGAAGCCACTGACCAAGAACCAGTTCCCCAGTCTGTGGAGTTGTGCCTGGTACACCCTGTCGCTGTAAAGCATCCACTCTCCTTACCTTGACATTCGAGACCCTCCATGCTCTGTCCTCAACCTTGTCATTGCTAAGATGTCTTTAGCACAGGGTGTGGCACCATCAGGGTACACAAGGGAAATCAGCTTTTTCTTGACACAGACTTTGGGGTCAAGGTTGGAGAGAAGCCCTCCATTCTCACTTTGCTCTGGAGTGGTTGTTCTCAATCTTCATCTCATAACAGAATCAGCTGGGATACTTTTTTAAAAGCACACGAATGCCCGCTTCACCTGCATTCTAAATCCACTGCTCTTTGGTGGGGCCGAGGCACTGGTATGGTTTAAGTCTCCTCTGACAGGTCTAACATGAAGCTGGAGTTGACAGTTGGGGTCTGCTGAGGGGTTCCCAATTGGCCCCAACAGTTTGCTCTGTCTCTTCCAGCCATCCCTATTGTATTACATCATCAGGTCCCTTCCAATCTCGTTTTGGTCTAAACCAGGCTGTTTCCCACTCTGACAGTTCCCATCTCCAGAGGACTCGTCTGGAGCTTCCCATTTCCCATTTTTCATGCTTTGGGGAATCAGACCTGTCTCCTAGGTTCCCATCTTTCTCCTTATTAATCACCATCAGCCCTACGTCAGTTAACAGTGGACAAAAGTAAAAACCCAGTTTGTGTCCCATCCTGCATCTGAAATAGATGATCACTATGATTCAGTCAAGACGTTCAGGAAATGTTTCTTGAGTGCAGAGGGCACACCAATTCCTGGGCTAGCCCTCTGCTTATGTAGATGAGTAAGAATGCTTGATTCCTGCCTTCATGGAACTTACCCTTGAGAATGGGACAGATACAAAGCACATGAGTAGTAATATACAGAGACGTGACTGGAGGGGTGGGTGCCCCTGGAGTGCTTGGAAGGGACACTGTCCTGTTGTTGATTCTTGCTGTTACTGTTGATTTGGAACTTTTGAATTTATATTGGCGTCGAGCTGATTAAGAATGCTGTGATAGATTCAGGTGCACAGCCAAAGGACTAAGTCACAGATATGCATGTATCCATTCTCCCCTAAACTCCCCACCGGGGTTTCCCTGGTGGCTCAGTCGGTAAAGAATGCTTCTGCAACACAGGAGACGCAGGTTCAATCCCTGGGTCAGGAAGATCCCCTGGAGAAGGAAACGGCAACCCAGTCCAGAATTCTTGCCCAGAAAATCCCATGGACAGAGGAACCTGGCAGGCTACAGTCCAAGGGGTCGCAAGAGTAAGACACGACTTAGCAAATAAACCACCACCATTCTCCCCCAAACTTCCCTCTCATCCAGACTGCCACATAAGATTGAGCAGAGTTCCCTGTGCTGTACAGTAGGCCCTTGCTGGTTATCCATTTTAAAATATCTGCTGCTGATTTTTTAAGCAGGATGTCTGTCTTAGAAATTGAGGAAGCAATCCAAACGATCTCACAGGAGCATTCCATAATGAAGTTCAACCCTGAGTCTCCTCAGCTTTAGAAAGCCTACTTCAACAATTAAACTGGCAGAGGAAAGGGAAAACAATTATTTTAACTGGATTAGGAATTTTTCTTTTTTGGTGTTAGAGATAACTTCTTTATTGAAATATGTTAATTTCAAGTGTACTACAGAATGAGTTGACATTTACATACATGATGACATGATCACCATGATAAGTCTGGTGAGCATCTGACCCCCAAAGTTATTACAGTATTATTGACCATATTCATTACACTGTACATCCCATCCCCATGACCTATTTATTATGTAACTGGAGATTTGTACCTCTTAAACATCTTCATCTCTTTCACCCAGCCTCTATGACCCTCCCTAGTAGCACTCATCTGTTCTCTGTATATATGCCTGTTTTCATTTTGGTTTTTACTTGTTTATATGCTTTGTTTCTTAGAATCTTCATAATAAATGAGATAATGTGGTATTTGTCTTTCTCTGCCTGACTTATTTCATGAAGCATAATACTCTCTGCTGCTGCTGCTGCTGCTGCTGCTGCTGCTGCTGCTGCTGCTGTGTCACTTCAGTCGTGCCCAACTCTGTCCGACCCCATAGACAGCAGCCCACCAGGCTTCCCTGTCCCTGGGATTCTCAAGGCAAGAACACTGGAGTAGGTTGCCATTGCCTTCTCCATAATACTCTCTAGCTCCATTTATGTTGCTTCAAATAGCAAGATCTCCTTTCATGGCCGAGTAATATTCCACTGTATATGTATCACATTCATCTATCATCAGCTATCTATTCAGTTGCTTCCATACATTAGCTCTTGTAAATAATGCTTTAGTGAACACTGGTGTGCAATTACCTTTTCAAGTTAGTGTTTTTTTTTCCTTCGTGTAAATACCCATAAGTGAAATTGCTGGATCATATGATTGTTCTATTTTTCATTTTTTTAAGGACTCCTATTCTGTTTTTCCATGGTGACTGCACCAATTTCTATTCCTACCAGCAGTGCACAAGTGTTCCCTTTTCTTCACATCCTCACCAACACTTGTTATTTGTTGTTTTTTTGATAACAGTCATGTGACAGGTGTGAAGTGGCATTTCATTGTGGTTTTTATTTGCATTTCCCTGATAATTAGTGACATTCAGTATCTTTTCATGTACCTCTTGGCCATATGTATGTCTACTTTGCCACTTTGACCATTTTACAACCAGATTGTTTGTTATATGAGTTATTTATATATTTTAAATATTAAATATATATTGGATATACTGTTTGTAAATATCTTCTCCCATTCAATAGGCTGCTGTTTCATTTTGTTGATAGTTTCCTTCACTGTGCAAAATTTTTTTAGGTTGATATAGTCCCATTTGTTTAGTTTTGCTTTTACTTCCCTTGCCTCAGGAGACATACTCCAAAAAAAAAATATATTGCTTTTTGAAATTTCCATTTGATGGAATACCTTTTTCCATGTGTTTTTAGATCTCAGGTGAGTCTCTTGTAGGCAGCATATAAATAGGTCTGGAATTAAAAAAAATACACTAGAGGGAAACAACAAGAGCAGTAGATACCACCTACACTGAACAGAAAATGAAAAAAAAAATTAAAAAATCAAGGCTAGTTTAAGGGACCTCTGGGAACCACTCCACCTCTTCCCTATTTTCTCTAAGAAAGAAAGAGGGGGGAGCTTCCTGTGGATGGATCTCACAGACTGTGTTGAGTGGAAGAAGCCAGAAGCACAAGAGTACAGACTGTAGGATTTCCTTTACATAAAGCTCAAGAAGACACAAAACAAATCTATGGTGACAGAAGTCATAATAGCAGTTACTTCTATGGGCAGGAGGGAATACTAAGAAATAGGGATTTGGGGGTGGGCTGTTAGAAATATCTGGCTTAATCAAAAGGTAGTTACAGAGACATACATTTGCATAAAAAGTTATCGATGTGTGTACTTTACTGTATGTCTGTTATACCTTAAAATAAACAAAAAGCAAACTACAAAGGAATATGAATCTAAAGTCATCAGAAGGACTGTGAGTGTGGAGCTGTGTAGACAAGACCTCCCCTAACTGATTCCTTTGGTTACATCCACCTCAACAGTGCTCTGCAGGTGAATGGGGTACTTTCTAGTCATCCCTGCAGGCTGATGGCTGTAACTATGGTCCCACACTTTGCAGTGTTCAGGGATAAAGCCAAAGGACATGATGAGGATCTGAATGTTTTTTGTTATGTACACTGTCAGTTAGTGGTAGAAATGGGAATACTTCAGCCTTCTATTCCCAGCTAGTGCCCTTCCTGCCCATGTGTGGCCTCTAAGAGGGTTTCTTTCTAAAGGCGTTGGAGGTGAATAATGGAGTATTTCACAGAATATGGAAGAGAGTTTCAAACAAGTAAAGCAACAGAGAATGATTTTGAAATAAAATCCTGTCACAGTTAGTTGGCACTGGGACTTTTTTTTTTTTTTTAACATCTCCTTGACTGTAGTAATAAAGATGGCAGGGGAGTTGGTGAAACAGAGAACTTGGTGTCAGCTGGGGGGCTGTATGAAATAATTTCATTTCAAAATAAATAGCAGAAATAGGAGAAATCAAAATAGATGTTCCCTAGCTCCCTGGCTTCCTCCTCTTCTTGAACAGGTATCAAAGGAGAAAAAGTTCAGCAGTAAAAGCAGTCTCCATGGACTGGTGTCTGGATGAGCAGCTGCCACAAAGAGGGACACATCATTCATCGCTGGAGAATCTTGTTGTGCTTCTTGCACATGTGAGAGAGCCAGCTTTCTTTGGACACACACAGAGAAGTCAAGTCAAGAGTTTGTGAGCTTGAGGCAAGCGTCTCAGCCCTGGGCGTCACTGCAAGGTAGCTATACATGTAGCTTCTGGTTGCTCTCAGCTAAAAACTGCAGATAGACTGAGACCAAAGGTGCTAGCTCAGAATCCAGCTAGAGTCTATTCACCTATTGATCTGAGGAGAGGGGAGATTAAAGATCATTTCCCTTTTCTCTGAACTCATAGAATTCCTTAACTGCAGTTTTCTCATGATGCTTGTGCCAGTTGTTAATTAATCCCCTTTCAGCTCCATACACATCCTTTTTTTTTTCTGCTTCGTCGTCCTGCATCTGGACTCAGCTCCTTAAGTTTCTAATTTGCCAGTCGGCTTAGTCTTACACTCAAGCAATAAAGGTTGCAGCAAAGTCAAATGGAAAGAAAGGGCTGCTTTTGTTCCACGTGCTGTTCCTGGTGCAGTTGCATGGAAATTGGTGTGCAGAGGGTCCCAGCAAGTGTTCACCACGGTGGGGATGGCTCTCAGGGCCCTGCCCTGAGTATCTATAGCACCCTGGTTCTTCTTTACAACAGCAGCCATGCTCAGTTTGCAAGGGTGTGTGTCTCAGTCTTGTGGGATCCTCCTCTCAGTTTCTGATTTCCTCATTGGCTTTTCCCTCAGCCTTAGGTCACTGCCTTCTGAATTTCTACCTCTGTTACACTTTACAGTTCTCTTATCTTCTGCTTAGTTAACAGTTCTTTCTACATGATGTCCCACGTTCAGGTTATTGATGGGATTTGTCTTTTGACTGGTCCCTAACAGATACACTTGAACACATCTGACTTGTGCAGCATTGTTTGTTTCCTTATGGAGCCTCTGTGCTCTTGACATCTACAGAAGTGGTCTTCCAGCTGGAATATATTACAGTGTATGTATCTCAGGGAATTAATTTCCAGATATCAGACTTCCCTGTATATATGCTTCCCTAATAAAATCAGCCTGAGAACATGCCTGCAGGGAAGATCCAATGGAAAGTGTTCTTTTCCCAGCTCACCTTGAACTTTAAAATGGCATACTTCTTATTTCTCCTTGATTTTACAGTGCATTGTCTAGAGTTGTAATATATTTATTCCATTTTGATTAATTTTGTTCTATTAATTTTAGCAATAACTCAATCCTGAAGAAAAATTTTTTTAACATCTAAATTAAGATTACAGGAAATTAAGAAATCATTTTGATTTATATTTTACTCTTGTTACATAGAATAATGCTAGGATGATTCATAAGAGATTTTTAAGCATGAAGCACGTTATGAAGGGTAAAATTGGAGAAATGGAATGGAAATATGACTTTAAGGAGGTAAAATAACATTAAGTGTTCCTACTGGTAAAAGGTCATCCATGTGTTTTAAAATTTTGGATGATGGTAAACATTGTAATGGTATCTATAATTCTTTGGATACATATAAAAGCATTCAGCAATTTTTTTGTTCTAGATTGTCAAAATTGACTACATGCTAGAATTACATTCTTTGCAACAATTTAGGCAAAAGAGAAATTATATAATTTAATAGAGAGAAATATATGAACATATACATGTGTGTGTGTGTGTGTGTGTGTGTGTGTATGAGAGAGATGAGAGACTTTAGATTTAATCTTTGAAAAGTTCAAGAGAGTATGCAGTTTTCCAGAATTCTTTGAGGAGATACATGAGTAAATATAGGTGCCGCACTTATAATAAATAATGAATGAATGAAGACTGAGTGAATGAATAAAGAAACAAATAAGTGAATCAGCAAGTGAAAGACAGAAGTCCCTCCTAGGATAAATAGGAACAACATTCTGTATTTCTCTACTCAGGTTGTTTCTCAGCTTCTCCACTGGGGGAAATATGTGTATGGAAAATGGAAAAGGCCAATATGGCCCTGATATGGGGGCCCAGATCAGAAGCCAGCCCAAATCTCTCTTTCACCTTCATTTCAGAATGACCTACGACTGACTGAATGACTTGTAATATCTTTCCTTTAAGCCCAGTGGCTTGTTTTTATTTTTTCATCTGTGCAATGGATTTCAGTTCAGTTCAATCACTCAGTCATGTCTGACTCTTTGCGACCCCATGAGCTGCAGCACGCCAGGCCTCCCTGTCCATCACCAACTCCCGGAGTCCACCCAAACCCATGGGCATTGAGTCAGTGATGCCATCCAACCATCTCATCCTCTGTCATCCCCTATTCCTCCTGCCCTCAATCTTTCCCAGCGTCAGGGTCTTTCCAAATAAGTCAGCTCTTTGCATCAGGTGGCCAAATTATTGGAGTTTCAGCTTCAACATCAGTCCTTCCAATGAACACCCAGGAATGATCTCCTTTAGGATGGACTGGTTGGATCTCCTTGCAGTCCAAGGGACTCCCAAGAGTCTTACCCAACACCACAGTTCAAAAGTGTTAGTTCTTCAGCATTCAGCTTTCTTTACAGTCCAACTCTCACATCCATACATGACTACTGGAAAAACCATAGCTTTGACTAGACAGACTTTTGTTGGCAAATCAATGTCTCTGCTTTTTAATATACTGTCTAGGTTGGTCATAACTTTCCTTCCAAGGAGTAAGCTCCTTTTAATTTCAAGGCTGCAATTACCATCTGCAGTGATTTTGGAGCTCAGAAAAATAAAGTCAGCCACTGTTTCCCCATCTATTTGCCATGAAGTGATGGGACCGGATGCTATGATCTTAGTTTTCTGAATGTTGAGCTTTAAGCCAACTTTTTCACTCTCCTCTTTCACCTTCCTCAAGATGCTCTTTAGTTCTTCTTTCTGCAAAAGGGTGGTGTCATCTGCATATCTAAGGTTGTTGATATTTCTCCTGGAAATTTTGATTCCAGCTTGTGCTTCCTCCAGCCCAGCGTTTCTCATGATGTACTCTGCATATAAGTTAAATAAGCAGGGTGACAATATACAGCCTTGGCATACTCCTTTCCTGATTTGGAACCAGTATGCTATTCCATGTCTAGTTCTAACTTTTGCTTCCTGACCTGCATATAGGTTTCTCAAGAGGCAGGTCAGGTGGTCTGATATTCCTATCTCCTTCAGAATTTTCCACAGTTTATTGTGATCCACACAGTCAAAGGCTTTGGAATAGTCAATAATGCAGAAATAGATGTTTTTTCTGGAACTCTTGCTTTTTCGATGATCCAGTGGATGTTGGCCTTTTATAAAACCAGCTTGAACATCTGGAAGTTCACAGTTCACATATTGCTGAAGCCTGGCTTGGAGGATTTTGAGCATTACTTTACTAGCATGTGAGATGAGTGCAATTACGCAGTAGTTTGAGCATTAAGCAGCTGCTGTGATGGCGCAGGAGCGGCAGCTTTGATGGCGCAGGAGTGGCAGCTGCAACGGCACAGGAGCAGCCAAGAAGATCTACCCCACGTCCAAGGTCAGGTGAGGCGTCCGAGAGGAGATACCCCACATCCAAGGTAAGGGGCAGTAGCTGCACTTTGTTGGAGCAGCCATGAAGAAGTACCCAATGTCCAAGGTAAGAGAAACCCAAGTAAGATGGTAGGCACCTAGTGAGTGCATCGGAGGGCAAACTGAAACCACAATCACAGACAACTAGTCAATCTGATCACACAGACCACAGTCTTGTCTAACTCAATCAACTAAGCCATGCCGTGTGGAGTCACCCAAGATGGACAGGTCATGGTGGAGAAGTCTGACAGAATGTGGTCCACTAGAGACAGGAATGGAAAACCACTTCAGTATTCTTGCCTTGAGAACCCAACAAACAGTAGGAAAAGGCAAAAAGATAGAATACTAAAAGGTGAACTCCCGAGGTCAGTAGGTGCCCAATATGCTACTGGAGATCAGAGGAGAAATAACTCCAGAAAGAATGAAGGGATGGAGCTAAAGCAAAAACAATACCCAGCTGTGGATGTGACTGGAGATAGAAGCAAGGTCTGATGCTGTAAAGAGCAGTATTGCATAGGAACCTGGAATTTCAGGTCCATGAATCAAGGCAAATTGGGAGTGGTCAAACAAGAGATGGCAAGTGTGAATGTCGACATTTGAGGATTCAGTGAACTAAAATGGACTGGAATGGGTGAATTTAACTCAGATGACCATTATCTACTACTGTGGGCAGGAATCCCTTAGAAGAAACAGAGTAGCCATTGTAGTCAACAAAAGAGTCCAAAATGCAGTACTTGGATGCAGTCTCAAAAACAACAGAATGATCTCTGTTTCCAAGGCAAACCATTCAATATCACAGTAATCCAAGTCTATGCCCTGACTAGTAATGCTGAACAAGCTGAATTTGAATGGTTCTGTGAAGACCTCCAAGATCTTCTAGAACTAACACCCCCAAAAGATGTCCTTTTCATTACAGGGGACAGGAATGCAAAAGTAGAATGTCAAGAAACACTTGGAGGAACAAGCAAATTTGGCCTTGGAGTACATAACGAAGAAGGGTGAAGGCTAATAAAGTTCTGCCAAGAGAACGTACCGGTCATAGCAAACACCCTCTTTCAACAACACAAGAGAAGACTCTACATATGGACATCACCAGATGGTCAACACCAAAATCAGACTGATTATATTCTTTGCAGCCAAAGATGGAGAAGCTCTATACAGTCAGCAAAAACAAGACCAGGAGCTGACTGTGGCTCAGATCATGAACTCCTTATTGCCAGATTCAGACTCAAATTGAAGAAAGTGGAGAAAACCACTAGATCATTCAGGTATGACCTAAATAAAATCTCTTATGATTATACAGTGGAAGTGAGAAACAGATTTAAGGGACTAGATCTGATAGAAAGAGTGCCAGATGAACTATGGACGGAGATTCATGTCATTGTACAGGAGACAGGAATCAAGACCATCTCCATGAAAAAGTAATGCTAAAAAGCAAAATGGCTGTCTGAGGAGGCCTTACAAATAGCTGTGAAGAGAAGCAAAAAGCAAAGTAGAAAAGGAAAGATATACCATTTGAATGCAGGGTTCCAAAGAATAGCAAGAAGAGATAAGAAAGCCTTCCTTGGCGATCAATGCCAAGAAAGAGGAAAACAATAGAATGGGAAAGACTAGAGATTTCTTCAAGAAAATTAGAGATACCAAGGGAATATTTCATGCAATGATGGGCTCAATAAAGGACAGAAATGGTAGGGACCTAACAGAAGCAGAGGATATTAAGAAGAGGTGGCAAGAATACACAGAAGAACTGTACAAAAAAGATCTTCACAACCCAGATAATTATGATGGTGTGATCACTCACAGTCACCTAGAGCCAGACATCCTGGAATGTGAAGTCAAGTGGGCCTTAGGAATCATCACTACAAACAAAGCTAGTGGATATAATGGAATTCCAGTTGAGCTATTTCAAATCCTGAATGATGATGCTGTGAAAGTGCTGCACTCAATATGCCAGCAAATTTGGAAAACTCAGCAGTGGCCACAGGACTGGAAAAGGTCAGTTTTCATTCCAGTCCCAAAGAAAGGCAATGCCAAAGAATGCTCAAACTACCACACAATTGCAATGGATTTAGAAATTCCAAATGAGTGACAGTTGGAGTATTCATTTTATCTTTTGGAGGGAAACACCTGTGGCTTCATAGAGCAAAACAATCTTAGAGAAAGTAGACGTGGGTTGATGTAATGATTTGGTAGTAACTGGTTGCATGATGTTTATCAAATGCCTTCACATCTCTCCACTTCAGTTTCCTCATGTATAAGAAGTAAATGGTGATAACTGTGAGCTTTAGATGAAAACATGCAGGTAAATGTGCTTTGCACATGATAAGCCACTAGTACATGCTGAAGCTAATGCTGAAATATCAAGCGGCAGTGAACCTTGGTAATATCCACTTCTTCCTGCCCTAAGGGTTGCCTGTCAGTTTGCTGTGAACTAAACTAGTTGGCCATTTAGGGCTGCACGCTGCCCCAGATCTTGATCACATCAGGGACCTTCCATCCTAAGTCAAGGATGTGGAACATTTGATGGCCACACATGGATGTACTCCCCCTTCACTTCCACAACTGTGGATCTTGTAAGCTTCCCACTACGTATAGCATGTGTTTTCATCCTTGCCTCAGGGGGAGACACATTTGCAGCTAGTTTACCTATAGAATCTATGGAAGTGATCACTGTCAAATATTTCCATGTATTATATAAAATGTAAAACAGACATCATAGCTTCATGCCAGAGTGTTTCCTGAATCTGCGGTCTTGGGGGAGTGCACAGCACTTGCTGATGTTCCAACCAACTGAATTACAAACTGGGCAGCACGTGTGCATGCACACACATGTGTGTGCCACGTGCCACACACACAAGTGCACAGACACACAAGATGATTTTTTATAGCTCTCTAGCACCAAATTAGTGGTAGTTCACCTGGCATTTTGTCAACAGTGGAGATCAACTGAGAAATTTAAGTGCTTGTGCCAAGTACCTAGTAATAAAACTATCAGATTTTGTCTATTACTGAAACATTGATGAATAAAGGAATGTGCCTGTGGTTGCAGAATTGAATCAGGGTAAGTGGCATTACAGCTGCTTCTGCACTAGTGTCAATAGCCTTTAAAATCAGGAGTGCTCACTGAGCTCTTCATACATTTACACTATTGGGAGTGATGAATTTTAAAATGATTTTTGATGCTCTCTAGAGAGTAAACCCTCAAGCCATATTTCTATAAAGATTAAGATCTTATTCCAGATCCCTGTTAAACTAAGAGAAGTCATGATTGTAGAGAAACAGAGAGGAGGATCCAGGTCTTGCAGTGTGCCAGACACACACTTTTCCCAGATCTCATCTCACTGTTTCTCACAGCATCACTGTGGGTCGGGTGTCGTCCCTTCCATTTCACAGGTGAAAACGCTGAGGTTCAGGGAAGTTAAATTCAGCACCGCAACATGAGTCTGTATCTGACTGAAACAAAGCATTCTTTCCCCTTCATGCCATTAACTCTGACCCTGGCTCCGAAAGCTGAACGCTCAAAATATAGGGGCTGTAGAGGTAATGTTAGTGTTTATCTTCCCATAGCCCCAGAGTGGCAGTTCTCAATCTAGCCTGCATATTAAAATCACCACTGTTCCAGGGTTCACACTCTTGACTTGTAAGAGCAGTATTTCTCAACTTTCAGAATCACCTGGTGGTTTGTTCAAACAGATTTCTGGGCCCTGCCTCTAGAGTTTCTGATCCTTTAAGTCTGGAGTTGGCCTGAAAATCCGCATTTTTAGTAAATTTCCTGGTGCTGATGGTCAGGGCCCTCACTTTGTGAACTACCGTCTCAGGGCATTGTTTCTCAAAGTGTAGTTCCCACCCAGAGTACTTACATTCAGAATTACTTATGAACTCAAAAGCAGGCTCGAATGCAAGATCAGTCTTGGGGGCTGGGCACTAGGGAATCTGTCTTTTAACCAAGTCTTCCAGGTGATTCTTCAGCTCACTGAAGTGTGAGAACAGTCATCCGGTGGATTTTTAACCTCCCTCATCTCATACACAACCTGGCTGTTAAATTCCATCTCATTTTGAGTGACAACCACATAACTGGCCTTTAGCAGTTGTTGTGACTTGGCTTCTGGTTTATTTAAAATGCCCATTAGGGGAGGGGGGTGGTCCTAAGATGGCAGAGGAATAGGACGGGGAGAGCACTTTCTCCCCCACAAATTAATCAAAAGAACATTTGAACGCTGAGCAAATTCCACAAAACAACTTCTGAATGCTGGCAGAGGACAGCCGGCACCCAGAAAGGCAGCACATTGTCTTCAAAAGGAGATTATGTGCCTAACAGCAACTCCCAGTGAAGTAGCCCAGATGTGGGTCTGCCACCAGCAAGCGGGGGCTGAACAGGGAGGCGTGGGCTGCATTACTTAAGGTAAGGACCAGGCCTGAATGCCTGAGGGCAATCTGAGGGAGCTAAACGTGAGATAGCAACCCAAACTGGGGAATAGCCAGAGAGAGAAAAACTTCCCCATGAAAAGCCCTAACCTAAGGCACTGCAGGGCCTGCTCACAGAAAAAAGGACTGAGCAAACACCAGAGGAGACCTAGCTGGCAGAGGACCGGCCCCTCCCCCACCGGAGGCAGGGAAGCAGGCAGGCGACAGCCAGAGCCAGAAAGGGGCAGTCTGGCCCCAGAGACAGCACCCTCTGCCAAACTGCGAGCAGGCTCGCAGTTGCTAACTAAGTCTTCCTGGGATCCTGGACAGTTGACATCTGCTGGGAGGGTCGCAGCCAGAGATCAGCTCTCCAGAAGAGACACACGGCACACCTGAGATGGTGCTCCTGCTGCACACCCAGGAAACCAACCGGCTGGGAGTGGGGAGGCGATAAGATGCACCAAATGTGGGGAGTGTGCGCTCGCCAAGCACCTGGTCGCCTGAGGTGCTCGGACCTGGGAAGGGCACAAAACGCAGGCCCAAATGAGTCTGCACCTTTGTGGAGTAGCTGAGAACCTGAACCTGAGCATATTAGACCTGGGAAGTGCACACAACCCAGGGCCTGCTTTAGACAGTTTCCCTGCAGAGCAACCTGGAGCCTGAGCAGTGTAGACCGGAAAAGCACAATCTGTGAGCGGGGGGCAAATCCAGTGTGGCCAAGACACTGCGAGCACTCCCCACACACACTGGTGATATTTGTTTGCAGTGTTCCTCCTTCCCCGCAGCACAACTGAGCTAGTGAGTCTAAATAAGTGACCACCTTTGCCCCCTTGTGTCAGGGTGAAAAATTAGACACTGAAGAGACTTTTGCAAACGGAAGAAGCCAAAATAAACAGAGGGAACCACTTTGGAAGTGACAGGTGCAACAGATTAAAACCCTGTAGTTAGCACCGACTACTTTGGAAGGGGGCTATAGATCTGGAGAAGTATAGGCTGGAACAAGGAACTATCTGACCCCACTGCATGAACTGACCCCACACTGCCCACAACAGCTCCAGAGAAATTCTTAGATATATTTTTACTATTATCATTTTTTAAATTATTTTTTTACTTTTAAGTCCTCTATTACTCCTTTAATTTTCATTTTTATAACCTACTATTCCTTTGCAAAAAAAGACCCAATTTTTTCAAGCTAACTTCATATATATTTTTTTAATTTTTGTGATTTTTTTTAATATTGTATTTTTGAGAGTCTAACCTCTACTCTAGATTTTTAATCTTTGCTTTTTGGTATTTGTTATCAATTTTGTACCTTTAAGAATCCAATCTTCAGTATCCATTTTTACTTAGGAGTGTGATTATTGGCTTGATTGCCCTCTCCCCCTTTGACTCTCCTTTTTCTCCCCTAGGTCACCTCTATCTCCTCCCTTCCCCGTCTCTTCTCTACCCAACTCTGTGACTCTCTTTGGGTATTCCCAGGTGTGGAGAACACTTAGGGAACTGACTACTGGCTAGATCTGTCTCTCTCATTTTGACACCCCCGTTCTCCTCCTGGTCACCTCTATCTCCTTCCTCCCTCTTCTCTTCTCTATGTTACTCTGTGAACCTCCCTGGGTGTTCCAGGCTGTAGAGAGCACATAGGAGTTTGATTACTGGCTAGATTGCTCTCTTCCCTTTTGATTCCCTGTCTTCTCCTCCTGATCACCTCTATCTCCCTCCTCCCTCTTCTCTTCTCCATGTAACTCAGCAAACCTTTCTGGGTGTCCCTCATTGTGGAGAATCTTCTTTTCCTTAAACCTAGCTGTTTTATCATCAATGCTATATGGATGCAGAAGTCTTGAGGCTACTGTAAGAATAAGACTGAAAACCAGAGGCAGGAGGCTTAAGTCCAAAACTTGAGAACATTAGAGAACTCCTGACTCCAGGGAACATTAATCAATAAAAGCTCATCCAAAAGCCTCCATACCTACACTGAAACCAAGCTCCACCCAAGAGCCAACAAGTTCCAGAGCAAGACATACCACGCAAAGTCTCCAGCAACGCAGGAACATAGCCCTGAGCTTTAATATACAGGCTGCCCAAAGTCACACCAAACCCATAGACATCTCAAAACTCACTACTGGACACTTCATTGCACTTCAGAGAGAAAAAATCCAGCTCCACCCACCAGAACACCAGTGCAAACTTCCCTAACCAGGGAAACTTTGACAAGCCACTAGTCCAACCCCACCCACAGAGAGGAACCTCCACAAAGAGGAACCACAAACTGCCAGAATACAGAAAGGCCACCCCAAACACAGCTACCTAAACAAGATGAAAAGGCAGAGAAATACATGCAGGTAAAGGAACATGATAAATGTCCAACAAGCTAAGCAAAAGAGGAGGAGATAGAGAGTCTACCTGAAAAAGAATTCAGAATAATGAGAGTGAAAATGATCCGAAATCTTGAAAACAAACTGGAATTACAGGTAAATAGCCTGGAGAAAAGGAATGAGAAGATGCAAGAAATGTTTAACAAGGACCTAGAAGTAGAAGAAACAAAAAAGAGTCAATATATAATGAATAATGCAATAAATGAGATCAAAAGCACTTGGGAGAGAACCAACAGTAACATAATGGAGGCAGAAGATAGGATAAGTGAGGTAGAAGATAGAATGGTGGAAATAAATGAAGCAGAGAGGAAAAAAGAAAAAAAGAATGAAAAGAAATGAGAACAACCTCAGAGACCTCTGGGACAATGTCAAATGTCCCAACATTCAAATCATAGGAGTCCCAGAAGAAGAAGACAAAAAGATAGGCCATGAGAAAATACTTGAGGAGACAATAGTTGAAAACTTCCCTAAAATGGGGAAGGAGATAGTCACTCAAGTCCAAGAAACCCAGAGAGTCCCAAACAGGAGAAACCCAAGGCGAAACATCCCAAGACACATATTAATCAAATTAACAAAGATCAAACACAAAGAACAAATATTGAAAGCAGCAAGGGAAAAACCACAAATAACACACAAGGGGATTCCCATAAGGATAACAGCTGATCTTTCAATAGAAACTCTTCAGGCCAGAAGGGCATGGCAGGACGTACCTAAAGTGATGAAAGAGAAAAACCTACAACCCAGATTACTGTACCCAGCAAGGATCTCATTCAAATATGAGGGACAAATCAAAAGCTTTACAGACAAGCAAAAGCTGAGAGAATTCCGCACCACCAAACCAGCTCTTCAACAAATGCTAAAGGATCTTCTCTGGACAGGAAACACAGAAAAGGTGTATAAACTCGAACCCAAAACAACAAAGTAAATGGCAATGGGATCATACTTATGAATCATTACCTTAAATGTAAATGGGTTGAATGCCCCAACCAAAAGACATAAGACTGGATGGATGGATAAAAAAACAAGACCCCTATATATGCTGTCTACAAGAGACCCACCTCAAAACAAGGGACACATACAGACTGAAAGTGAAGGGCTGGAAAAAGATATTTCATGAAAATGGATACCAAAAGAAAGCAGGAGTAGCAATACTCATATCAGATAAAATAGACTTTGAAATAAAGGCTGTGAAAAGAGAGAAAGAAGGGCACTACATAATGATCAAACGGTCAATCCAAGAAGAAGATACAACAATTATAAATATATATGCACCCAACATAGAAGCACCACAGTATGTAAGACAAATGCTAACAAGCATGAAAGGGGAAGTTAACAATAACACAATAATAGTGGGAGACTTTAATACTCCACTCGCACCTATGGATAGATCAACTAAACAGAAAATTAGCAAGGAAACACAAACTTTAAATGATACAATAGACCAGTTAGACCTAATTGATATCTATAGGACATTTCACCCCCAAAAATGAATTTCACCTTTTTCTCAAGTGCACACGGAACCCTCTCCAGGATAGATCACATCCTGGGCCATAAATCTAGCCTTGGTAAATTCAAAAAATTTGAAATCATTCCAAGCATCTTTTCTGATCACAATGCAGTAAGATTAGATGTCAACTACAGGAAAAAAAAAACTATTTAAAATTCCAACATATGGAGGCTGAACAACATGCTGCTGAATAACAAATCACAGAAGAAATAAAAAAGAAATCAAAATATGCATAAAAGTGAATGAAAATGAAAACACAACAACCTAAAACCTGTGGGACACTGTAAAAGCAGTGCTACGGGGAAAGTTCATACCAATACAGGCTTACCTCAAGAAACAAGAAAAAAGTCAAATAAATAACCTAACTCTACACCTAAAGCAACTAGAGAGGAAGAAATGAAGAACCCCAGGGTTAGTAGAAGGAAAGAAATTATAAAAATTAGGGCAGAAATAAATGCAAAAGAAACAAAAGAGACCATAGCAAAAATCAACAATGCTAAAAGCTAGTTCATTGGGAAGATAAATAAAATAGACAAACTATTATCCAGACTCATCAAGAAACAAAGGGAGAAGAATCAAATCAACAAAATTAGAAATGAAAATGGAGAGATCACAACAGACAACACAGAAATACAAAGGATCATAAGAGACTACTGACAGCAACTATATGCCAATAAAATGGACAACTTGGAAGAAATGGACAAATTCCTGGAAAAGTATAACTTTCCAAAACTGAACCAGGAAAAAAAGAAAATCTTAACAGACTCGTCACAAGCACGAAAATCAAAACCGTAATCAGAAATCTTCCAACAAACAAAAGCCCATGACCAGACGGCTTCACAGCTGAATTCTACCAAAAATTTAGAGAAAAGCTAACACGTATCCTACTCAAACTCTTCCAGAAAATTGCAGAGGTAGGTAAACTTCCAAAACCATTCTATGAGGTCACCATCACCCTAATACCAAAACCAGCACCTATCATACTGAACAAAAGTTTTAGACTTTAATGATGAATGTGCCAAAGAGAGGACATCGTGGGGGCAATTCTAGTTCAGTGTTGATTGACTTGTAGCAAAATACAGAGCCTATTTTGAAGTTCTTCCGTGAAAACCATTTCTGGGAATAGTGATTATGATTTGGGGCCAGGCTGTGAAGGGATACGTGAACCATGAACTTCCTGATGTTCAAGCTGGTTTTAGAGAAGGCAGAGGAACCAGAGATCAAATTGCAAACATTTGCTGGAAAAAGCAAGAGGGTTCCATAAAAACATCTATTTCTGCTTTAGTGACTATGCCAAAGCCTTTGACTATGTGGATTACAATAAACTGTGGAAAATTCTGAAAGAGATGGGAATACCAGACCACCTGACCTGCCTCTTGAGAAATCTGTATGCAGGTCAGGAAGCAGCAGTTAGAATTGGACATGGAACAACAGACTGGTTCCAAATAGGAAAAGGAGTATGTCAAGGCTGTATTTTGTCACCATGCTTATTTAACTTATATGGAGAGTACATCATGAGAAACGCTGGACTGGAAGAAGCACAAGCTGGAATCAAGATTGCCGGGAGAAATATCAATAACCTCAGATATGCAGATGATACCACCCTTATGGCAGAAAGTGAAGAGGAACTAAAAAACCTCTTGATGAAAGTGAAAGTGGAGAGTGAAAAAGTTAGCTTAAAGCTCAACATTCAGAAAACGAAGATCATGGCATCTGGTCCCATCACTTCATGGGAAATAGATGGGGAAACAGTGGAAACAGTGTCAGACTTTATTTTTTCTGGGCTCCAAAATCACTGCAGATGGTGACTGCAGCCATGAAATTAAAAGACGCTTACTCCTTGGAAGAAAAGTTATGACCAACCTAGATAGCATATTCAAAAGCAGAGACATTACTTTGCTGACTAAGGTCCCTCTAGTCAAGGCTATGGTTTATCCTGTGGTCATGCATGGATGTGAGAGTTGCACTGTGAAGAAGGCTGAGTGCCAAAGAATTGATGCTTTTGAACTGTGATGTTGAAGAAGACTCTTGAGAGTCCCTTGGACTGCAAGGAGATCCAACCAGTCCATTCTGAAGGAGACCAGCCCTGGGATTTCTTTGGAGGGAATGATGCTAAAGCTGAAACTCCAGTACTTTGGCCACCTCATGCGAAGAGTTGACTCATTGGAAAAGACTCATGCTGGAGGGATTGGGGGCAGGAGGAGAAGGGGACGACAGACGATGAGATGGCTGGATGGCATCACAGACTCGATGGACGTGAGCCTGAGTGAACTCCGGGTGGTGTTGATGGACAGGGAGGCCTGGCGTGCTGCGATTCATGGGGTCGGACACGACTGAGCGACTGAACTGAACTGAACTGTGAAGGGTAAAAAACAAAACAATACCACCTTGTGCACCTGGGCTGGGTGGTGCTGTTCCCCACTTTGAGCTCACTTGGTTAAAGTTCAGGTCAAGCCTGGCATACAGGAAAAGGAAGTGAAGCAGGACTTTTCACCCTAAAGGGAGTAGAGGGATGGGCCGGGCAGTGGAGTGGGTTTGGTGGCGGATTCTGGGTAATCCCACACCTGTGGAGGAGAAGGTTCTCAAGGTTCAGGGAGTGAGTGGCTGTGGGAGCCATGTCCAGGGGCAGAGTGTGCCTCCTCTAAGGTGGGGCGGGCCAGAGTGGGACCAGGCGCACCTGGGCGAAGAGAGAGAGGCACACGGAGCTGAGCCTGGCGGGTGCTGCAGCGCACGCAAATGGGCCGCGGCTGGCAGCGCGCCTGGCAATAGAGCAGCCGTCGCGCCCTCTTGCTGCCTGGCGAAGGTGCAGACGGCGCGGGGAGGCGAGAGCGGGGAAGAGCCGCCAGCGCCACAGCCGCCGTCAGGGCATGAGGACGGCAGTGCGCTCCGTCAAGATGACCGCGCCCACACTCCCCGCGGCCGAGGGGGGCATCTGGAAGTTGGGGAGATGCTGGGGTGGAGCCCTTGTGCAGGCCTCGTGGTTTCCCTCTCCCCTAGATGCACCTGATTTAGCTCAAGCAGGCCTGGATGCTAGCTGAAGGACAGTGAGCATCGCTGGAAGAAGGGCCATTCGCCTGTCCCCAGGGATGGAGCTGCACGTGTCCGGCTTAGCTCTTTCTGTGGGCCATCAGTTTTGTACATCGTGAGCTGTACTTCCAGATTACAGCTGAGTTTTTATAGGGACAAGTTAGCACTGATAAGAATGTAGCTTTGTGCATTACACAAGTTGGTAGGAAAGTTTGCAACTTCTCTGTTGACCAAGATCTGATTTAGGAAATCTTTGTGGCCCTTGCTGCCTTGGGCTCTCACAGATCTTAACCATCTGACATCAACTGTCATCAGATAAGCTCTTTGTGGGTTGTGTTGCCCAACCCAGGTACCTTGTAGGCTGTCTCTTACTGGGAAAAAGTAAGCTGACATTCGGTTTTTACTATAGAACTCCTGGTTCCTTGGTTTAGTCGCTTATTGTCATATTAAATTCAGAATGCAAGCTGATTAAGACTCTGCACCTCTGTAGGCTAAGTGGAATGGATAGACTGCTTTATGGGAGAACCTTAACTACCTCCTAAAAAAATCACTGGTAAGATAAGGCACAGATTGAATTTACACCAAAACCATTTAATTTTTTTTAAAATTTTGTGTTGCAGACATTATGAAAGAATAATATAATTACTTCCTACCTTGAGCTTAGCAGCTGTTACCATTTTACCAATTTTGTTTCACCTATTTCTCTTTTCCCCACTTTTCTTTTGTGGGGGACTGGTATATTTTAAAACAAAATCCTAAATATTAGGTCATCTCACTCATTAGTGTTTCAGTTTACATCTCTGATAAGGACTTTGTTCCTTAAAAAAAAGAAAGAGTTGTCTGCCTTTCTTGCCTAAAATTTTTTAATAATAATTCCTTAACATAATTCCCATATTTAATTTTTCTCAGAGATGTCTTTTCACTTATGATTTATTGCAACCAGGAATTAAGGTCCACACATTGTGCTTGGTTTTAGGTTTTCAAATCTATTTTATTTTATAACAACCCCTCCCCCTGCTTCTTTTTTCATGCCTTTGATGTGATGGAGATAGCAGGTCAATTGTCACGTAGAATGTCCTTTTCTGGGGTCACTTCTTGTGATGTTGTCTGATTTGTTCATTTATTTTCCATGTTTCCTTTAATCTGGCAGTGAGATGTAGCAGCTTGATTAGATTCAGACTTACTTAAGAACGAGCATTCTTGGTAGGTATTACTGTGTATAATCTGTTGCATCACATCACTAGATGTGATGCCTAATGTGTCCCTCTGAGATACCAGGCATGATTAGTGGGTTCAGGTGGGGTCAACTTACCTTTCTACCTTTCACCTAATGATTGTAGCATCCTTGAGAACTGCAATCTAGATCCATTTCATTAGATGTCACAAAATGATGATCTAAATCTATCATTCCTCCTGCCTTTACCAGTTAGAATTCTGTCTATAAAAAGTTTACTGTCAAAAAGAAAAAAAAATTACCCTCCTGAACTACTTGGGTCTTCTGAAAACAGATTGTGTGGGAAGGGCAGGGGAAAGGCTTGATTTTTTCCCTTTTATCAATTTTCTGAGTTATGATTTAATGCCTTAACAACCAGTGAGTTTTTTTTTCTTTTTCAAGTATCAGTAAGATCTTGTAGATCTGAATGTATTTGTTTCAATCCGTTGAAGGCAGCATTCTTTTCCATGCTCAGTTTATGTTTATCTCCTGCGTACTTCTTGCAAGGCCCTAGTAGTCTCTAATACCTTTCTCGCTTTCCAGCACAAGTTGTTCTAAGTGTATCTTATTCCATTTCCTGTCCTAGATGCCAAATCAGCCATTTTCCCAAGGAACACTGACTTTTTTTTCTTCTGAAAACCAGTCATGTCCCCCAACTTTTCCCTCTCTTGGTGGTTGAATTTTTTTAACCTTCTTTTTCAGCCTTTCATCTTAAGTTTTTGTTTCATTTAAAATTGTTCATCAGGCTGTTTCTAAGACTGTAATTTTCTCCCTCTAATGAAATAACTGGTAGCTACATTCTCTCTTTCTATATATACTGTCAGAGTGCTGGGGCTGCCTTTTCTTGGGCTTTGGCTGCTGGGATATTTTCTACAGTGTCCCACCACTTTCTTCATCTCCTTGAAATCTGTTTCATTTACCGCAGTCCAGTTGCGCCAGTTTGACTGTTTACCCAAGTCTTCCTGTGACCCTCAGCCTTTGCATCAGTCTTCTCTGCCTTGACCTCTTCCCTTCAGCTACCCTTCACTCAGGCGGTGTCTCAGTGGCTCTTCAGACTTGAGAGACTGGAAGTTCTTTCTTTTCATTTACAGCCTGTACCCTGATGCATGCGTGTGTGATCAGTCATGTCTGACTTTTTACAACCCCATGAACCGTAGCCTGCCAGGCTCCTCGGTCCATGGGATTTCCCAGGCATGAATACCATTTCCTTCTCCAGAGGATTGTCCCAATCCAGGGATTGAATCTCACTCTGGTGACTCCCTCTCATAGAAGAACAAGGCTGCCCATTTCCTGTGTCTGAGCTGGAATGCTTCAGGCCTGGCTTAACACCCTCCTCTGCTGGAAGTAAGACTTTGTTGACTGAAACACATTCTGCTCCAAGTTATACCAGTATGGCCAACTTATAGTCATTTTATTCACATATCTCATTGGCAAAGCGTGTAATTTGTTCCTTGTATTTATATTAAAATCAGTGCTAACACTTCATAGCACTTAATTATGTGCCTTGCAGATTCTGGCATAAACTTTAACCCTCGCTACAAGCCTCTGTGTTAGATGCTATTATTTGCATTCTACAGATGAGGAAGGGCTTCCCAGGGTGGTGCAGTGTGATGAATCCACATGCAATGCAGGAGACATGGGTTCAATCCCTGGGTTGGGAAGATTCCCTGGAGGAAGACATGGCAACCCACTCCTGTATTCTGGCTTGGAAAATCCCATGGACAGAGAGGAGCCTGGCAGGCAACAGTCCATGGGGTCGAAAAGAGTTGGACACAACTGAGCACGCATGTGCGTGTGTGCCTGGGTACATGCCCCCCCCCCCACACACACACACAGATGAGGAAACTGAAACCTAGAGGTAACTTGCCCAAGATCACTGGGTGGGTGGGAGGAGGGAGGTTTGAATCCCACCTGTCTGGTTCCACAGTCCATGTTCTGAAGTGACTCTCAAATGTACTGAGGACCAAAGGTCTATTTCTTTTCCTAAATGTCCATTGTTGTTGTTGTTCAGTCACTCAGTCATGTCCAACTCTTTGTGACCCCATGGACTGCAGCATGCCAGGCTTCCCTGTCCTTCATCATCTCCCTGAGTTTGCTCAAACTCCTGTCTATTGACTTGGTGATGCCATCCAACCACCTCATCCTCTGTTGTCCACTTCTCTTGACTTCCATCTTTCCCAGGATCAAGGTCTTTTCCAATGAATGCCCATAGCCTTTATAGCACCTGCTGGTATTTCTTTACCACTCTTGATAGTGGTCAGTACATGCTGTTGATAATGCCACACATTAACTTTTCTTTCATTGGGGCACACAGGGGCTTGTGATTATCCTTCTAGGATTGAGGTGGAGAGGTTGGGGTCTAGGTGGTAGGGGAAATGCTGCGGTTATGGGTGTGTATGGTAACTAATATTTACTAAGATTAAAGATTGTGTTCAGTGTATCCTAAGCAAAAACACCCTGGCCCATCTTCATCAATCCAAAAAGTTTCTGAATTTAACCTCCTTACTCTTTTCCTATCTGCTTATGGTAGCCTGCCAGAAGATAATGGTCATTAAGGGAGGCATGCATCTTCCAGGAAGGCTGAGTCAGATTAGATATGACAGCACATGTTGGTCTTATTTAAGAAACACTGACTTCCAGCCAGCTCGAAATTTGAGTTGCAGGGCCGCTACTCTCTATCCTCGCATGTTATTCTCTGAGCTCTTGAAGCCTCATTTTCTTCTGCTGTTGTGAGATACACTGTGGGTCAGGTTTTTCCAAGAATAGAGACAATGTCTGGGAAGCTTTGGGCACCTTGGAGCTTAAATGTTTCGTTCCCCACCTGCATGCTTATTCTAAGCAAATGGATTTTCATAGAAAATGGAAATCTACACATAAAAAATTTATGGAAATCTACACATAAAAAATTCGCTCTTGTATGCAGTATCAGTTTCCAAGTTTTTAAAAATTGTGGTGTTCTAACATAGAGTGAATATTTTAGGTAGTATCTAAATACTGGTACCATAACAAAACAGTCTGAGTTTCACACTTCCCTTCAGTTGCTCAGTCATGTCTGACTCTTTGTGACCCCATGGACTGCAGCTTGCCAGGCACTCTTGTCCATCACCAACTCCTGGAGTCTACTCAAACTCATGTCCATTGAGTCAGTGATGCCATCCAACCATCTCATCCTCTGTCATCCCCTTCTCCTCCTGCCGTCAATCTTTCTCAGCATCAGGGTCTTTTCAAATGAGTCAGTTCTTCTCATCAGGTGGCCAAAGTACTGGAGTTTCAGCTTCAGCATCAATCCTTCCAATGAATATTCAGGACTGATTTCCTTTAGTATGGATTGGCTCGATCTCCTTGTAGTCCAAGTGACTTTCAAGAGTCTTCTCCAACACCACAGCTCAAAAGCATCAATTTTTTGGCACTCAGCTTTCTTTATAGTCCAACTCTCACATCCATACATGACTACTGGAAAAACCATAGCTTTGACTAGACGGACTTTTGTTGGCAAAGTAATGTCTCTGGATTTTAATATGCTGTCTAGGTTGGTCATAACTTTTGTTCTAAGGAGTAAGCATCTTTTAATTTCATGGCTGCAGTCAACATGTGCAGTGATTTTGGAGCCCCCCAAAATAAACTCTGTCACTATTTCCACTGTTTCCCCATCTATTTGCCATGAAGTGATGGGACCAGATGCCATGATCTTTGTTTTTTGAATGTTGACTTTTAAGCCAGCTTTTTCATTCTCCTCTTTCACTTTCATCAAAAGGCTCTTTAGTTCCTCTTCACTTTCTTCAATAAGGGTGGTGTCATGTGCATATCTGAGGTTATTGATATTTCTCCTGACAATCTTGATTCCAGCTTGTGCTTCACCCAGCCCAGCGTTTCTCATGATATACACTGCATATAAGTAAAGTAAGCAGGGTGACAATATACAGCCTTGAGGTACTCTTTTCTCTATTGAAACCAGTCTGTTGTTCCATGTCCAGTTCTAACCGTTGCTTCCTGACCTACATACAGATTTCTCAAGAGGTATGTCAGAGTTCCATACTTGCACTGCCTTAAATGGACTTGCCAGTAATCGGTAAATTGTGCAGCTAAAAATAGATGGAAAGGTAGGAGAAAAGCCAATGAGGATGACTTATGAGTGTTTGTGGCTTTTTTTATTTTTGCCTTAGTGTTGCTCTACAACCCTGGTTAGGAATATTGATCATTCTAGTAGCAATGTTATTGAGGGTTAATTTGTGAGAGGTTATAAGATTCCTAGTCAAGGCTATGTTTTTTACAGTAGTCATGTATGGATGTGAGATTTGGACTGTAAAGAAAGTTGAGCGCTGAAGAATTGACACTTTTGAACTGTGGTATTGGATAAGACTCTTGGGAGTCCTTTGGACTGCAAGGAGATCCAACCAGCCCATCCTAAAGGAGATCAGTCCTGGGTGTTCATTGGAAGGACTGATGTTGAAGCTGAAACTCCAATATTTTGGCCACCTGATTCAAAGAGCTGACTCATTTCAAAAGACCCTGATGCTGGGAAAGATTGAAGGCGGAAGGAGAAGAGGACAACAGAGGATGAGATGGTTGGATGGCATCACCTACTCAATGGACATGAGTTTGGATAAACTCTGGGAGTTGGTGATGGACAGTGGGGCCTGATGTGCTGCAGTTCATGGTGTCGCAAAGAGTCAGACAGGACTGATCAACTAAACTGAACTAAGATCTTATGGGAAGGTAAAGTAATTAAAATCAATGGCTTTCCACCCCCCCCACCATGGCTAATTATTGGTATTATACATCGTTTATAAGTGAATATGGAAAAGGGAAAACTTAGAGACAACATTGTGCATTCTGGCATGTCTTTATCAGATTGAAACTTCAGTGGTCCTCTAAAAGGAGAAAGTATTTTCAACTGTGAGAAAATTACCGTCTAGAGAGATTTAATAGCTTTCCATGATCACCCAGCTAAGAAATAGTACAGGCAGAGTGGGGCCCAGGACTATCTGATTCCAATATCTGTGGCCTTTCCGCAAAACCATGTTGTCTAAGTGTGTGTGTGTGTGTGTGTGTGTGTGTGTGCGTGTGTGCACGCACACACGCACACACATGCAGGCACAGGCGCTCAGTCGCTGGGTCGTGTCTGACTCTTTGTGACCCCATGGAGTGTAGCTTTGCCAGGCTCCTCTGTCCTTGGGATTTTCCAGGCAAAAATACTGGATTGGGGTGCCATTTCCTCCTCCAGGGGATCTTTCCAACCCATGGATCAAGCCCATGTCTCTTGCATTGGCAGGCGGATTCTTTACCATTGAGCCACTGTACCTTGTTGTCTAAGACATGGATGTAATTATAACACGTGGAGCACTAAAACAGTGAAACTCCAGTGCTACAATCCCTTAGTTTGTGGTATTTATATAAGGGGTGCCCTAGACAATTCAAGTTTAGTGCAGAAAACAGCTTGTTTTCTTTCCAATGTCTTAAGTAAATGGCTTCCAGGATCAGTCTTTTCCACTAGCAAGATTTGGTGGTGGCTTGAGCAGCAGATGTCAGTCTTCACCCCGCAATTCCAGCCATTGTTCAAGAAACAGGGAGGTTTAGGATGACTCATTCCAGAAGCCATTGCTCTGGAGATTTGGAAACTGGCTGTGTATTGCAAATGAACCTGGAGATTTATATAAAGCAAGTAGCTTCCTTTTCTATAAGACTGGATGAAGAGCTAGAATGAGTTTCTGATAACCCAGGACTTACATTTCTGATGGTGACTTGTTTGATATTTAAGAAACTTCAGATAAAGAAGGGGAAACTGTGCATATCTATCAAAGTAAAAGAATACATTTACAACTGAATCAAGTCAATGAGATTACATAACTGTCTTTTACTAAAATTAAGCTTTGGCATATTTATCTTTTAATGGGCATGATTACCTGAAACAAATAGATTTCAACTTTTTTTTTCCCTAACTCCAGGCCTTTTCTGGAATCTGGATGGCACCCTAGAAAAATGCATGTGCAGGCATAATTTTACACCTCATTTCAGTGGGCTTGTGAATGAGCTGAAGCCTGGGTCACCACACACCCTGAGTTAAAAGGCCCTTCTGGTAGAAGCAGCATCATGGTTCTATAATTATTTTACTTTTCATCTTTCCTTCCTCTAAAAATCTGGCATAAAGTCAAGCCCTCAGTTGGTAAATATTTCCCCAAATTAAAGCATTTTATTGGCTTGTTGAATTGGAAACTGTTCACCTCAGTGCAGCGAAAGCTTCAGTGAGTCCTGGGAGGTGGTGGCCCTGGTGGTGATAACTGTTCACTTCAGTTAAGTTCAGTCACTCAGGCACGTCCGACTCTTTGTGACCCCATGGACTATAGCCCTCCAGGCTCCTCTTTCTGTGGAATCTTCCAGGCGAGAATATGGGATTGGGTAGCCATTCCCTCAAACCTCTGTCTCCCACATTGCAGGCAGATTCTTTACCATCTGAGCCACCAGGGAACCCCAACACAAACAAAATCCGTATCTATTTGTGAAGTGTGAAAAATTGAGTGAAGAGTATATTAACAATTTATCTGAGCACTGATAATTGCTTAGGTAATGATTTAAATGACAGAGGAGAATACATATAAATTATTTCCTACAAAAAGCATGATTATCTTTAAAACAATGTTGAAGGTAAAATTACATGTACATAGAAAGTTTATTATTGAGTCCCTCCAATTTTTTTTTCCTTTACAAGTGAATTTCTTTTATTTTTTATTATTTTTGGTTGCACTGGGTCTTTTTACATAAAATTTAAAAGGTAAATTTCCCATATGAATTTCTTATTTTTTTGAAACTAATAGCCATGAATATACACAAACGCCAATAGATGTAGACTTTGCCTTTGAGTCACTGTACATTGTGTGGGAAGTTGGCAGATCTTACCTTCTGGGGCTCAATTAATCTTTTTTATGTTTTATCTGCTTTTTTCATGAGGCTTTGTCTTCTCCTTGTAAAGTACTTTTCTTTGCTTTCTGTACCATTTGTGTCATCTGTAGAAAAAACATAATTCAGGATTTCTACTAAAAGCTAAACAAATCTTTCTAAATTTAGAGTCCAGAAAACCAGGGCTTCTGCAATCTAGCTGTTTGTCTTCCTGTATTTTTCTCTGACTGGTCTAGGAACTCACACCAGCCCCACTGGTGGTTTCACTGTTCAGTCGAATTTGACCTTGTCAAATCATTTACCTGTAGCTGTTATGAAGTGTACATGCAAATACGTGTGACTGCCTAACACTTTTGCCTTTGGTGCCAACTGTAAATTTGTTTAATTCTCTCCTGCTACTATTGAGGGAAGTGAACAGCTTATCATTTCTCCTCGGTCTAACACTAAATGTTGACTGTAAAGAACACACTACAGATGGTACACTCCATCATATTGTGTTGTGAATTTACATATAGGTATGAAACTTTTTGTAGGGAAAATAAAGAAACTGTGTGATGTTGCTTTTAGAGAGCAGGGGAAGTATGATGCCTGTTTCAATCTATTGAAATATAATTTGGCTTTGTTATAGTAGAAAAGACAAATTTTTCTGTTTTGTCATTTACTGGCTATGTGAATAGGTCAGATAGCCTTTCTGAGTCTCTGTTTCTAAAATGGAATACTCGTATTCTGTCATGCAGTTGATGGTGGGAGAGGGGACCAGTTTTCATTTCTTGGCCCTTGTCTGTCCAGCCAAGGTCTTTCTCCATTGAGATGCCAGCTCAACTCCCAGGACACTTCAGGGCATATTTTAGACAGAGGGAAAGATGAGTCTTAATATTCACCTCATCTCTGGAGTTAGAGAGCGGAAGATAATGCTTTAATAGAAAGAGCATTTGAAGGAGGAGGAAGACTCTGATTAAATTGAGAATCCATCATATTAAAAGAGTAAAAATGATGTTACCTATGAATCTGTTTCTAGAAGATTAAGTCATTTGTTTGGCCATAAACAGAATTCTGGGAGAGGTGTCAGAAAAGAACTTGTGTCGACAGCCTTTTGCATCTGGGGAGAGCTTACCAGGTGGTTTTATTTTCTTTTAGATAAGAGGTTTGTTGCTATTTCTTGTCATCAAAGAAAGCTATTTTTTAGATTCAGATTAGCATCAATATTAGTTTTCCTCTACTGTTTCAAATTTATGAAAAATCTTCAAATAGCACCCGTTGAAACACTGAAATTTCCGCTCTTTTTGGCACTTATTTTTAAAAAAGGAAGAAGCCTGCTAGTCATATTCTAATCTGCCTTGAATATCCCATGAAGTTAGAGCTTAATGAAACTCCACATGGTCAGTTCATCAGTAGTTGGCTGTTCATACTGCTGTCATTTATATAAGGCTTTATATTTGCAGATTGCTTTCTCATACTGTTTTCATAGCTCTGAAGTAGGTATTCCTTTCTTATACAGACAAAACAAGTTAGTGAGTTTTTCCACAGGCCACAACCTCACCATCTATGAAGCAAAGATAGTGCCCACCTCACAGGGTAGGAGAGGAAGTAGGTTAAAATGCACAGCACTTTTCAGGTGAAACTGTGTGGAGAAGGGTTAGTGTGAGCTGCCGCTGCTGTCATTGCTGCCATAATCATTGTCTCCTGAAATGACAAATCTGAGGGACTTCAAGATCAAGCCCTTAGAAAAGCTGAAATGACAGCAACTAAGTAAGATAGCTGAGGCTCAGGCATTGGTATTTTGCTAAAGGTAGTAGTGAGGAAGTTCAGGGTCAAGAGCTTCTTACAGTGGAAGGGTCTCTGATAGGATACCCATGATCTGTCCTCCCTAAAATGTCAAAGATGGGGTCTAAAGGAGGACTCCTCAAACTGTAGCATATACATACATGAGAACCCCTGAGAGCTTTTTAAAACACAGATTCCTGGGCCCCAGTCTTAGAGACTTTGATTCCATATGTCATGGATGGGGCCCAAGACTCTGCATTTCTGTGCAGTTCCAGGTGATGCTGATGCTACTGGGACATGGACCACACTTACTCACACTGGTCTAAAGGGCCTTAAAAGTTTGATTCCCTTCAATGTCAGAAAATTACTGAGGCCAGGAGTCTACCTGGTGTTCTGTTTGCCACCTCCATGATGGAAGGACAAACCGAGATGGAAGACCATGAGTATAAGAACTTTATTAGAATTAATAATACTGGAAACTTCCCCTGATTGGTTTCCACAAAGTAAGTAGCAATTGAAAAAGTCGTGAGCATTTGAAACACAAAGGGTCCATGGCAGCTAACCTACTGATTCTCTGTTCATCCCCTGTCCTCTCCGTTTTGTTCCAGTCTACACCTTGGAGGCTGCCCTCTGGATGTTCATCACTAGGGCTCCCTCCATGTGGCTTTGGTTTGGGTTCAGTCAGTGGAAGGCCAGGGGAGGAGTGAAGTCAGGGGTGTGTGTCTGTCCCTTCTGCTGCTTCTCCTTTCCATGTAGTGCCGGCAGTGCCTGTGACTGTCTATTACCAGAGTCAACAGGGCAGCCTCTCCTCCATCACTTCAGCTCTCTCCAGTCTCCAGTAGAGCTGTGTCTTTCCTTGTCCCTCCTGCCTGTGGCTGTTAAAGGCTTGTCATTCCTAACTCCTGTGTTCTGCAGCCTCTCCTGCTGGGTCTTGGAACGTCGCCTGCACAGCTTTGATAGGCTGTCTTTTGAGAGGACCCTTGATTGATACAAGAGCATAAGAAAGGCTCCAAAAAGATGGAAAGATTGATGGTAGAAGGTGGAGCCTTGGATGAAAAGAACATCATGAGTGGAGTGGGCATTGACGATGAAGTTTTTTTATGTCAAGGGGTTCCAAAATCACAGCCTATGGTGACTGTAGCCATGAAATGAAAAGACACTTGCTCCTTGGAAGGAAATCTATGACAAACCTAGACAGTGTGTTAAAAAGCAGACACATTACTTTGCCAACAAAGGTCCACATAGTCAAAGGTTTTTCTAGTAGTCATCTGCGGACATGAGAGTTGGACCACAAAGAAGGCTGAGTGCTGTAGAATTGAAGCTTTTGAATCCTGGTGCTGGTGAAAACTTTGTTGAGTCCCTAGGCCAGTCCCTGGTGTCTCAGAGGTTAAAACGTCTGCTTGCAATGCAGGAGACCTGGGTTCAATCCCTGGGTCAGAAAGATGCCCCGGAGAAGGAAATGGCAACCCACTCCAGTATTCTTGCCTGGAGAATCCCATGGACAGAGGAGCCTGATGGGTTACAGTCCATGGGGTCGCAAAGAGTCTGACACAACTGAGCGACTTCACTTTCACTTTGTACTGCGGGAAGACCAAACAAATCAATCATAAAAGAAGGCAACCCTAAATATTCATTAGAAAGACTGATGCTGGAGCTGAAGCTCCAATACTTTGGCAACCAGATGTGAAGAGCTGACTCATTGAAAAAGCCCCTGATGCTGGGAAATATTGAGGGCAAGAGAAGTGGATGTTAGAGGATGAGATCATCAGATGGCATCACTGACTCAATGAACATAAATTTGTGTAAACTCCGGGAAATGGTGAAGGACAGGGAAACCTGGCGTGCTGCAGTCCAAGGGGTCACAAAGAGTTGGACATGACTTGGTGACTGAATAAGACAAGAAGAAGTGAGGAGTGCAGGAAAGGGGTCTAGTCTTTAAACTGATTCTGAATTAATCTCAGAAGGTCCCAAGAGTTCCCTGGGTGAGAAGCTACAACTGCTAGAGTGTGACCCAAGCGTAAACTTGCACAGCGAGGGTTCAGAGTCAAAGGAGCTTTTTTATGAAGAATTTACATTCCTCTTTGACAATTGCCTAAAAGTTTGTTTTTTCTTTCCTGCCCCTGCCGTTTCCCCAGACACCCCTTAGTGTTGTTAGTCTCTACACAGGAGTCATAAGGTGTTTTTGCAGCACTTTGATCTGGCTCAATTTTGTCACAGTATATTGAACATATTCTGAAGTGCCTGCCAGAACTACATTCACAAGGTAACAAGTACTTGAATAGAATAATCATGCCTTCAGTTCCTTTGCCCATGGGTTCCAGTGATGGGCATGTCAATAAGATGAAAAACGCTGTTCATGGTTTTGGTACACAGCTACATCACCCTCACCATGAAGCAGGACCATAGCATAGACTCATACCCACTCTGTGTGTTTATCGGTTCTTTTATATTGAAATGTTATGCCCAGGTTGAAACTGTTCAACAGCTTTTAGAGATTTTTTTTTTTTTTTGGTGTTGGTGGGTAGTAAAGGTTGTCTTAATACTTTGTCTTAAATGTTTTGAAGATAAAACAGGCCCTTGATTTCAGATTTTGTATTGTTACAATTCTTTAGGAAGAAGAAAATTCTTGATGAGGAAAAATGATTTCTGGAATTTTTTCCCTCTCTTTCTGCGTTTCATATCCCTCTGTGTCAGAAAACATGACTTTGTGAGGGAGTTGGGGTTGTGACCTTATACAATTGAGGCAAATCATGGTGAATCACCTCATGTTACTGTGGCACAGATATCATGCACATGAGCCCTTTGTTTCTGCTGAATTTTCCATTCTTTCTGGTTATTTATCCTGAGAGCTTGGTGGCTGTACACCCTGAGAAGACAAGCCACAGAGAAGATCCTGAGTCCGCCAGGAAGGCCATGGTGTCTTCCTGGATAAAGGCTGCTTTGACGTGGTGATGTGTGAGTGTCAGCTGTTAGCGGAAATTGACTGGAGGGAATAAGGGGATTCCTAGTGCAGATGATCCTCAGAGAGGCCATATCCTGTCCAGGGAAAAAGGAGGAGTCAGGCATGGAGGATGGGGGCCCCAATCATAGGCTTCTATTCCAGTCTTGGATCCTGGGGTGAAGATGGTTCTTGCTGAGCTGCTTCATTTCCACCTCCTAGAGTAGGGGTCCTCCCTATCCCCCTCCCTGGGGAAAGAGCCCTTCTGTTGCTAGTATCTCCATCTCTGATTTGGCCTCAGGAAATCTCTGGGAGGCCTTCTCCTGGTGTTTTGAGGACTCATCTCCTTACTCACTTCCTTTGGAATGAGCTATCCATCTTCATTACTGGTTTGGTTTCCTTTGGCTCCACAGTGCCTGTTTTTCTCTCCTCCTCCCCCAAGCTTTGTTCCCTAAGGCTGTTCTGGTGGGCCATTTTCCCAGCTCATCTGTGAATCAGCTCTCCCTATTGTCTGCTCTCCTTGTTTCCCTGCACAGCCCTCCTTGTTTCTTCATCCTTTTGCCATTTACCTGGCCCAAGCTGAGGGCTGTTTCATATAAACAGGGATGCTACAAGCTCCTTTTAGAAGTCTGGGTGATTCAAACCCACTTTTACATGTTAAAGGTCCCCTCTTTTTTAGGCGATTTAAACTCTTATAGCAGTTATATCTACCTCTCTTCTTTTACTTCCCAGGAGAAGAACTTTTGCATGGGCTTGGATAACCACTGTCTCACTGGTCTGCACTGGGGGATGCAGAGTTTACAAACACTGATTTCTAATTAGTTTTACATTTTCAAAACCATCCCCTTTAAATAGAGACTTCTATCTTAGTCCAAAAGATGCGTACAAGAAGGTGTTGCTCTGGAGAGAACTATGGTTGTAAAATGCAAAATCAATTTCATTCCTTAATGGCACTAATAAATGTAGAACTTTCATTTAAGTAATTAGTTTTGGGAGTACAAGGCTAGACAGATGAAAAAATAAAGTAGATTAATGATTTTGTTAATCAGTTATTTCAAAACAGGCAGGTTCATAATAATATAGCACTTACCCATCCCACCCCCAGACTGCTGTCCAGTGAGTCATCCTCACTTTTGCATTTCCTGATATCTTTTCTTCCTTCTAAAAATCTGTGTAAAGTACCTATCATCTGATTTGTCAGGATAGTCTAGGTTTTGCAGCAGTAACAAAAATACCACAAATTCTTTGTGGCTTAACACCATAGATGTTTATTTCTTACTCACTGAAAGACAATTTTGTGTCTGGGTGCTCATCATGGGGAGCTGTCCTCCATGTGGTGACTCTGCCTCCATCATAGGACATTTCTGCATCGTCATCACCTTCTACTGTGAGTGCGAAATGAAGAAAGAATGGAGAACTCCACAAGGGTATTTATTTATTTATTTATTATTTTTTTAATTTTATTTTTACTTTATTTTACTTTACAATACTGTATTGGTTTTGCCATACATTGACATGAATCCACCATGGGTGTATACAAGCTCCCAATCCTGAATCTCCCTCCCACCTCCCACCCCATATCATCTCTCTGGATCATTCCCATGCACCAGCCCCAAGCATCCTCTATCCTGTATCGAACATAGATTGGCACTTCGTTTCTTACATGGTAATATACATGTTTCAATGCCATTCTCCTAAATCATCCCACCCTCTCCCTCTCCCTCAGAGTCCAAAAAAGTCTGTTTTTACATCTGTGTCTCTTTTGCTGTCTCGCATACAGGGTCATCATTACCATCTTTCTAAATTCCGTATATATGTGTCAGTATACTGTATTGGTGTTTTTCTTTCTGGCTTACTTCACTCTGTATAATTGGCTCCAGTTTCATCCACTTCATTAGAACTGATTCAAATGTATTCTTTTTAATGGCTGAGTAATACTCCATTGTGTATATGTACCACAGCTTTCTTATCCATTCATCTGCTGATGGACATCTAGGTTGTTTCCATGTCCTGGCTATTATAAACAGTGCTGCAATGAACATTGGGGTACATGTGTCTCTTTCAATTCTGGTTTCCTTGGTGTGTATGCCCTGCAGTGGGATTGCTGGGTCATAAGGCAGCTCTATTTGCAATTTTTTAAGGAATCTCCACACTGTTTTCCATAGTGGCTGTACTAGTTTGCATTCCCACCAACAGTGTAAGAGGGTTCCCTTTTCTCCACATCCTCTCCAGCATTTATTGCTTGTAGACTTTTGGATCGCAGCCATTCTGAGTGGTGTGAAATGGTACCTCATTGTGGTCTTGATTTGCATTTCTCTGATAATGAGTGATGTTGAGCATCTTTTCATGTGTTTGTTAGCCATCCATATGTCTTCTTTGGAGAAATGTCTGTTTAGTTCTTTGGCCCATTTTTTGATTGGGTCATTTATTTTTCTGGAGTTGAGCTGCATAAGTTGCTTGTATATTTTTGAGATTAGTTGTTTTTCAGTTGCTTCATTTGCTATTGTTTTCTCCCATTCAGAAGGCTGTCTTTTCACCTTACTTATAGTTTCCTTTGTTGTGCAGAAGCTTTTAATTTTAATTAGATCTCATCTGTTTATTTTTGCTTTTATTTCCAGTATTCTGGGAGGTGGGGAGGTGATCATAGAGGATCCTGCTGTGATTTATCACAAGGGTATTTAAATGCACCTCTCTGAAGGGTGTGTTGCTGACATCTGATTGGCCAGAGCAAGTCACATGACCTCATTAACTTCAAGGCATGGGGGAAGTGTCTTCTTCCCAGGAGCTTTGAAGGAGATAGGAGGCAGAGATACTAGGAATGGCTACCTCAGGCTCCAGAAACTGAGAATTCAGAAATGAATAAAGGCATAACCCCAGTCTTTCAGTCCAGCTGGAGAGGTAAACAGGTTCATAGTATTACGGTATAGTCTTATAAAAATGTACAAATTACAATTTGGCATGGTAATGACTGTGATAAAACAGAAAGCACCTAAGAGCACAGAGAAGAGTGGGGCATCTACCTCCCTGGGCTGGAGATGAGGGAAAACCCTCCAGCGGCAGTGACATCAGGGCTGGGCTTTGTTCGCTAGCTTGAGGTCTCCTTACCTTGGTGAGGCTGGTATCTGGCCTTATCTTATGTGCTGCATCCCAGGGAAACTAAGGTTTGGAATAAAGCTCCAAGAAGTAGGCTTATCTTTTCTTTAAGACCTCAAGAAAAAAGTGAAAGCAGGCTGTCAGCAAGAGAAAAGATCTGCCCATTCCTGTTAAAGGTGACACACAGTGTCCTTCTAACGGAGACTTGCAAGCACTGCTCTACTTCTCCTAAGCTGTTATGCTCCTGACAGTTCTTTCATCTCAAAAATTAAGCTTGCTGTTACAGTAGGAAAAGAACAAAGCAAGTGTAAAATAACAATCAAGGTTAGTTATTAGGCAGCAAAGGTTGCATGTACCGTACTTTGATTTGCCCAGAGATTCTGACACACTTTACGTTAGATATAAATGTGAGTGATGTGTTAACAGTGCAAAGAATTTGCTTTATAGATGGAAGGAGATAGGCTTGTCCTCAGATCTGATAAAGCCACATCCTTACCCTCTTTCACTGTTCTAGCTCCACTGGCCTTGTTGCTGGTTGTCCATCACAGTGGGCATCCTCCCACCTCAGGGCCTTTGCATCTGGTGTTTTCTTTGTCTAAAGTCTTCTTTCTCCAGATACCTATTCACCTACTTCAAGTCTTTGTACATAGGCCATTCTCTTGATGAAATGTGTCAGGCACCCAATTTCAGGTTGAGAACCACTCCGTGCAGTACACATACGGGTTTGGGGACAGAATAATGTGGAGACTATATGTGGATGGGATCTAACAGTTAAGGTTGCAGTCACCATCTATTGACACAAACATTTCTTAAAGTTTAGTCTAGCTGTATGGGGTACAGAATGGAGAAAGGAGAGGTTGAAGGGAGCAGAATCCATTGGGGGCTGTTGTCCAGGTAACAGAAGCCAAGGGCCTGGTGTGAGATGGAGGTGTTGGGAGTGAGAGGTCTGAGGGTGGGGGAGGTCAGGATGCTAGGATTCAGTGATTTCCTTTCAGTTTTCATGGGGAGCCAAAAATTAGCAAGGACTCAGAATAAGTTTCTGGTGTTGAAAGGAATATAACTGTCAGAAGTACAACCAGAGGTGGTGTCTATTCTATATGGAAGGACTCTTAGAAATTATGAGAATGTGTGTGTATGTGTTTGAATGAAAAATTGAGTTTATGTCAGCTTTTGTGATGAAAAAAAAGAGGAAAGGGGATTCTTTTAAAATGACTAAGTAGTAGTGTGTGTCTTCAGGACATAGTTTGAAATTTCCACTTCTTGGTTGGGGCAGAAGAGCTGCAGGGCAGACTGCTTGCATTCTGCTCACATTCTTCTGTGTCTCTCAGGGTTGCTCTTGCCTTGTGACCTCGGGCAGATGGAAATGGGGGCCTCCTCGCCTCGTCTCCCTCCCAGCATTGACCTCAGGCTGCATCTGCTCAGCGCAAGGTCTCCACCTTCAGTGCCGGCTGAGCATTGTGCCAGCTGCCCTCCGACCCAACCTCGGGTCAGGCAGAGGAAGGTGAAGTAGGAGAGCATAGAAAGAAGAGTATATCCTTTAATCCTGCTTGTTTTCAATTCTTAAATTTCTCTGTGAAGTCCCAGAAATTGTGGCCTCAAGATACCCATAGCTACTTGTCTCAGTAGACTCAGGTAGAAAATTGTCAACGTTTTCAAAAATGACCGCTCAAAATCCACCTGCTTAACATTGAGAAAAACAAACACCTGTCTTGCTTTCATAAGTTTCCTGACAGCTCCTGTTTCTTACCCTGTAGGATGAGAGTTTGGCTTATTGATGTGAGCCCCATAAATATGCGTACCCCGCCTCCGAGCCTACCTCCCTCTCACCTTGGTCCTCAGTTGCTGAGTTGCTGCTAGGCCAGAGTTCGGAGGAGCCTTTCGTGTTCACTTAAACTTGACTCTGTAATTGGATTTGGGACCAAGTCAATCGTGGTTTTGATTGCGTACAAGAGAAACCAACCCTGAAATTATGAGGGGGTGTTGTAGGTCATCCTACAGAATTATTGGAAGGCTGGAGAGGTAGGCTTCTGATGGGGCAGGAACCAAGGATGTTTCCAGAGAAGAAGGCATAGAATGTAAACAATCATGAGCATGAATGGGTGCTTCCCTGGTGGTCCAGTGGTTAAGACTTCACCTTCCAATGCAGGAGGTGTGGGTTTGATTCCCAGTCTGGGAGCTAAGATCCCACATGCCTCATGGTCAAAAAACCAAAACATAAAACAGAAACTGTCATTGTAACAAATTTAAGAAAGACTTTAAAAATGGTCCACATGAAAAAAACCTGTAAGAAAAAAGGCATGAATGTCAAGAACAACCAGCCTGTGTCTCTCTGTCATGTGCCAACTAAACAACTCTGGACACATCTCTTAACCATTCTATGCCTCCGAGGATGGTTATCAGTGAGAAATGCATTTGTATTCAGAAGAAGTAATTAAACAGTCACTGGCAAATAATAAGCCATATCTCAGTGTCTGGTGAGTATGCATTTCTAGTTGAGGTTGTGCATACCTATACATATATTTTGGCTTTTAGCTGGTAAATATAATTGCTCTCTGGGCTGCAGGCTTTGCTTCTGTGCCCCCAACTGCTCCTTTGCTGGAACTAGTTTCTCCCTTATCACTGATGGCCAAACATTTGTTCAAGGACATTGGTTCAGTTCTTTGTGGTTCCCTCAGAACCATCGATTCTGGGACATTATTAACAACAGAAGCGCATAAAAATCAGGGTCTGGACATTTGGGGCTTTAGGTTTACTAGCCACCCAGAGTGATAGTGTAGTCAACGTTTTTCTGCCAGTTGTCTTCTTTTGTTTGACATTATGTTTTCATGGTCACTACTAACATCCTCTTTACTCTTTCCTCCTGTTATTCTGTTCAGAGAGAACAGCCAAAATGAAGATTGTCATAGAGGATGAACCATCTTACCTCTGAGAATGGTTTAGGAGTCCTCTCCCCTTTCTAAGTGTAGCATTAATATTTAAGCATTAATAATTAGCATAATTGCTTATTAGTGTTATTAATTATTTTCATACTAAATATTTTTTAAAAGTAGCTTCCTGTGATACTTACTCTTTTCCCTCTTTGATTTTGTTCAAAGACAATTAGATCTATCTATTCTTTTATTGAAAGAATCTTTCCTTTAAAATTATTAAAGAGTGTTGGTTGCTTTGGCAAGCTAGGGAATAGTGCATTTACAGAGAAACTTTACTTAAAAGCAAAAAGTCAATGACCTGGTGTAGTCCATGTGTTGAATATGCTGTTTTGGGTCCCAGGTTTAGTTGGCTACTCTCTCTTTCTCCACACAAACAGACATATAATATCTAGGTATATGGTCATGCATTTCAGCCTGATTTTGATTATGTAAATATGTTAGTACTCAAATATTTATTTATTGAACATTTTAAATATTTAAATAGCTAAATAGTCCTTCCATTGACTCTTTAACATGAGCATTTTAGAATCATTTTAATGAAATGTTAATATTTAATATGAATATATGTAAAATAACAATGGGTTCAGGTTTGATCTCATTTGGCAGGCTGTATAAAGAAGATGATTAAATGTGTTTTGTTTCTCTTACATACAAATACACCTATGTTTATGTGACCAAGGCCACCACATAAAATGTACTGCCTACTGTGGGTTGTAGTTGGAAAAGTTTAAAAGGCAATGATTAAGCAAACAAACAGCCACAGCTTATTCCAGTTTTGTCTGTGCTCACCTTGTAGTGGGTTGCTCCATCCGGCACAGAAGGGTGAGAAAGAGTTGGAGAGAAGGTGGGTTAAAGGGAATGCATCACCCGGTGCATCATAGCCCGTGATGGTGGTGAAGTGTTGGTTGTCCAACTTGAGATACACAGGACCTAAGTGAGAGCTATGTGAAAGGAATCGCCTGCCATGAGTCTGGAGTGAATTTGTAATTGGAAAGCTTTCAAAAAGAAGTTTCCCTCTGTGTGTCCAATGTAGTTGGCAGTAAGAGATAGGGAACGACTTTGAAAACCTTCTCTTAGTATGGACTGTTAACTACGGAAATGTGGGCAAGTGGAGAGAGTCAAGTTCGGTTCTCTGCAGGTGGAACATTCCTGGTTTTCACCTTCCTATTTAAGGCTTTATTTACACCGAGGACTCTGACGACTCTCGTGATTCACTGAAATACATTTATAAGGGCACACAGTTGCAGTAATTAAGTTCTGAAGCTTCATTTGCTTGAGATTACATTTCTAACATTGCCATTTAAAACCTCATTAAAATTAAGAAATAGGTTTGTCAGGGTGTTGATTCACCCCAAGGCCTGGAGGCTCAGGCAATTCACAGGCAAAGTTAGAGCCCAAGAAGATCCTGCAGCTTCTTTGTATGGCTTTAGTTATGTTTCTTTACTTAGTTTTGATGACAATCATTTTTAAGTAAATTTAGAATTTCAAAATCTATCAAATATGGTTTAAAAATAAATATTAAAAAATGTGTTTGTTTTTGACTGCTGAGTCTTCGTTGCCATGCAGGCTTTTCTCTAGTTGTGGCAAGGGGTGGGGGCTACTCTGCAGTGCACGTTTCTCTTCACATGCTCTAAAATACTGGCTCAATAGTTGTGGCACTCAGGCCGAGTTGCTCCACTGGCATGTGGCATCTTCCCAGATGAGGGATCGAACCTGTGTCCTCTGCATTGGCAGGCAGATTCTTTACCACTGAGCAACCAAGAAAGCCCTAATTTTTTTTTTCTTTATTGTGGTAAAATACATGAAATGTGACATTTACCATCTTTACCATTTTTTAATTTTTTAATTTATTTTTGGCTGTGCCAGGTTCTCATTGCTGCACAGGTTTTCTCTAGTTGTGCGCTCAGGGGCTACTCTCAAGTTGTGGTGGGCTTCTCATTGCCATGGCTTCTCTTGTTGCGGAGCACAGGCTCTAGGTATGCAGGGGCTTCAGAAGTTGTGCCTCCTGGCCTCTAGAGCACAGGCTCAGTAGTTGTGGCACATGGGCTCCCAGATGACTCAGTGGTAAAGAATGCCCCTGCCAATGCAGGAGTCACAAGAGATGCAGGTTCAATCCCTGGGTTGAAAAGATCCCCTAGAGAAAGTAATAGCAACCCACTCCAGTACTCTTGCCTGGAAAATTTCGTGGACGGAGGAGCCTGGCAGCCAATAGTCCATAAGGCCATGAGGAGTTGGACATGACAGTGACAGTACACACGCATGGGCTTAGTTGCTCTGCAGCATGTGGAATCTTCCCGGATCAAAGATCTAACCCGTGTCTCCTGCATTAGCAGGCAGATTCTTTACCACTGAGCTTCCTGGGAAGCCCATCTTAACCATTTTAAAATATACATTTCTATACTGTTAAGCACACTAACATTGCTATGCATCGAATCTCCAGAATCATACATGGGTTTGAAGCCAGAATCGTATAAGAGCTTTAATGTAAGTATGTTTTACTCTAGGATTTTAACAATGTTTTAGTATTCTAAGTTTTTCTGTTACTCCACCAGTGTTTTCTAATTTTTGCTTCTTAAATATGTAAAAGAAATAGAGGGAAATCCCTGGTTACTTGCTCACTGCTATGCCCTCTCTGAATGCACTCCTTTCTTGAAAGTTCTTGGTCAACTCAGTTTCTTTTGTAATTATTTTTAAAGTAGTCTTGATCTTTTATTTCAGGTTTCCCAGGTGGCGCTCGGAGAAGGCAATGGCACCCCACTTCAGTACTCTTGCCTGGAAAATCCCATGGATGGAGGAGCCTGGTAGGCTGCGGTCCATGGGTCGCTACGAGTTGGACACGACTGATCGACTTCACTTTCACTTTTCACTTTCATGCATTGGAGAAGGAAATGGCAACCCACTCCAATGTTCTTGCCTGGAGAATCACAGGGACAGGGGAGCCTGGTGGGCTGCGGTCTATGGGGTCACACAGAGTCAGACACGACTGAAGCGACTCAGCAGCAGCAGCAGGTGGCGCTAGTGGTAAAGAACCTGCCTACTAATGCAGGAGACTTAAGAGACATAGGTTTGATCCCTGGGTTGGGAAGATCCCCTGGAGGAGGCAGGGCAACCCACTCTCATACTCTTGCCTGGAGAATCCCATGGACAGTGGAGCCTGGTGGGCCACGGTTCCTAGGGTCACAAAGAGTTGGACACAACTGAAGCAACTTAGCATGAAAGCACACATGACCTTTTATTTCAAGAGACAGGCAAAATTTCAGACTCAAAATGGTGTGGAAATATTAATACTTTGTTCTGTAGGATTTGAGCATGTGGATATATTTTAACATAAACTGTTGTTGCTGTTCAATCCCTTAGTCCTGTCCTACGCTTTGCAACCTCATGGACTGCAACACACCAGGTTTTCCTTGTCCTTCACCATCTCCTGGAATTTGCTCAAACTCATGTCCATTGAGTCGGTGATGTCATCCAACCAACTCGTCCTCTGCCATCCTGTTCTCCTCTTGCCTTCAATCTTTGCCAGCATCAGGTTCTTTTTAGGCTCTTAGCTCATGGCCAAAGTATTAGAGCTTCAGCATCATTCCTTTCAGTGAATGTTCAGGACTGATTTCCTTTGGGATTGACTACTTTGATCTCCTTGTAGTACAAAAGACTCTCAAGCGTTTTCTCCAACACCACAGTTCAAAAGCATCAATTCTTCAGCATTCAGTCTTTATGATCCAAATCTCTCATCCATACATGACTACTGGAAAAACAATAGCTTTAACTATACAGACGTTTGTCAGTAATGTAACTTCTCTGCTTTTTAATATATAGTCTAAGTTTATCATAGCTTTTCTTCCAAGGAGCAAGCATCTTTTAGTTACAGGGCTGCAGTCACAATCTACGGTGATTTCAGAGCACAAGAAAATGAAGTCTGCCACTGTTTCCCTTGTTTCCCCATCTATTTGCTATGATGTGATGGGACTGGATGCCATGATCTTCGTTTTTTTAATGTTGAGTTTTAAGCCAGTGTTTTCTCTCTCTCCTTTCACCCTCATCAAGAGGATCTTTAGTTCTTCTTTCTTCCATAAGGGTGGTGTCATCTGCATATCTGAGGTTATGGATATTTCTCCCAGCAATCTTGATTCCAGCTTGTGCTTCTTCCAGACTGACATTTTGCATGATGTACTCTGCATAAAAATTAAATAAGCAGGGTACAATATACAGCCTTGATGTACTCTTTTACCAATTTGGAACCAGTCTGTCATTCCATGTCCAGTTCTAACTGTTGCTTTCTGACCAGCATACAGGTTTCTCAAGAGGCAGGTCAGGTGGTGTGGTATTTCCATCTCTTGAAGAATTTTTCAGTTTATTGTGATCCACACAGTCAAAGGATTTGATGTAGTCAATAAAGCAGAAATAGATGCTTTTCTGGAACTCTCTTGCTTTTTTGATGATCCAGTGGATGTTGCCAATTTGATCTCTAGTTCCCCTGCCTTTTCTAAAACCAGCTTAACATGTGGAAGTTCACGGTTCACATATTGTGAAACCTGACTTGGAGAATTTTGAGCATTACTTTACCAGCATGTGAGATGAGTGTAATTGTGCGGTAGTTTGAGCGTCCTTTGGCATTGCCTTTCTTAGGGATTGGAGTGAAAACTGACCTTTTCCATTTCTCTGGCCACTGCTGAATTTTCCAAATTTGCTGACATATTGAATGCAGCACTTTCACAGCATCATCTTTCAGGATTTGAAATAGCTCAACTGGAATTCCATCACCTCCACTAGCTTTGCTCATAGTGATGCTTCCTAAGGCCCACTTGACCTCACATTCCAGGATGCCTGGCTCTAGGTGAGTGATCACACCATCGTGATTATCTGAGTCATGAAGATCTTTTTTGTACAGTTCTTCTATGTATTCTTGCCACCTCTTCTTAATATCTTCTGCTTCTGTTAGGTCCATACCATTTCTGTCCTTTATTGAACCCATCTTTGTGAGCCAATAATTGTTTTGACCTATTTCATTTATGTTTCTGTAATATGTCAGTGAAGATGAAAATGTGTCTTAAACAATTTTGAAGGAAATAATATTAAATGGCATCCAGGGATTATTTGGTTCAAAATGAAAAAATTCTTACTGATAACTGGAATATATTGCTAGGGAGATTATAGAGCTCCTCCTTCTCTGTAAACTCGATAATTTAGACCAGGATTGCTGAACTTTTCCTGTAGAAGGCCAAATAATAATTATTTTTCATCAGGAAAATGGCCAGAGGCCGTATGTACACATGTGGCACAGCTGTGTTCCAGTAACACCATATACCTGGCATGGCAGCTGGATTTGGCCTGTGACCCCCTGATCCCTCCTGCCTCAGATAAAGGCTGTGGAATGGCCTGGAGACTTCCAGGTGTCCTTTCTGGTACTGTATTTCTAAGGTGCTCTGTATGGCTTGGGTGAGTCGTTGAAAAATAAAAACTTGAACTCGTTTCTAAGTCTTCCTTCTGCCAGAGAACTGTACATTATCACCTTTATTGTTGTTGTAGCTTTCAAAAACTTGTTTACAAATTAACAAGAAACATTAAAGAGACTGATTTATTTCCTGAGCCAACAAAGAGAAGATACCTACTCCAGGGTATGTTTCTTTTGCACATTTCTGACTTGGCAGTTGTGTAGGAAAGGAAAAGTGAATGTTATTTTTCTCTTGAAGATTCCACATAAAGTAACTTATTGAAGTCTTTTCCACTGCAAAGAAATAATTGGCATTCAAGTGGATCTTGAAGTTTTAAAGCAAGCACATATATTATTCAGTGTATAAAAATGTACTCTGTATATGTATATATGTTTCATATATATATACATGTGTGTGTCTTTCATATGTGACCACTTACAACAGAGTTGAGAAAATTGAGAAAGCAAGCTGGGAAGGATAGCAGAGATGGTGGTGGGTTTCATAGGTTCTGAGGGGGTGATATCTTGCCTTATTCCTTTGCCCGGGAATCTGGGTCACCAGGTTATATGGCAGTGGGGGGAAGTCACAACTGGCTGTCTGGCCCCTGCTGTGCTCTGTAGAAGGTCCTAGATTGACAGGTGGAAGTCCCTCTGGGGGTCTATGAGGCTGGTTGAGGAGAGATGAGCTACAAACGCAGATGGAGCCAGGAAACACATCAGTGACAAATACTATGTGTTTAGTGGAAGAGATCGGTCACAGGAAGCTCAAGGCTAGGGTGAGCTTCACACAGTATTTGTGCGGATCGAAGGAAGGGCAGGATGCAGAAACAAAAAGAAATACGGGAGTCAGAGTTCATGGCAAGGGCTTGGGCATGGAGGTGAGAATGCACACTATTCGCAGAGTAAAAATTGGACCAACTGTCCGGCTAGAGTGGGGACTTTGCAGAAGAGACAAACAGCCAAGATTATGTAGACATTGAGAGACTAGGGTAAAGTCTTAGAATATTGTCTGTTAGTGCATAAGGAGCATAAACTATTTTAAAATAAATGTTATTTTTTAATAATGAAGTGGTACGTAAGGAGACGTTTTAGGGAGGTTAATCTGATCTGTGTGAAAGTGCTAGAGGCTGGAGTGGTCAGGGGGCCAGGAGGGTCATTCTGTTGGGCAGCCCAGGATGATAATGTTACAGAGAGAGCAACTTTTAGTACAGAAATAGATACTGTATTTGAAATAATATTTGAATGGTTTTTGAGGCTTTGTTTGTGGGGAGGAAAGAACTTATTACTTAAACATTTTTTATTTCATTTTGAAATGATTTCACACTTAAGCATATAAATACTACAAAGAAAGCCTTATAACCATTACCCTGCTTCCCCAAATGTTAACATTTTACGTAACCACAGTACACGTGTCAATACCAGCATTGACACTCAAGTAGCTCAAATACAGACCTCATTCACTTTCTTCCAGCTGATCTACTAAGGGCCTTATCCTTGTCCAGGATGGCACTCAGGATCAGATTGTCTTTCCTTGTCAGCTTCCTTTGTTTTCCTCCAATCCAGAATAGATGCTCTGTTTTTCTTGGTCTTCCCTAACCTTGACTATTTTTGCAGAGTACGAGCTAGTTATATTGAAGAATGTCCCTCAGCTTGGAGTTGTGTGATGTTTTCTCATTAAATTATGGTATGCATTTTGACAAAAAGTACCCTGAAAATGCCTTTCTCAGGGTATCATATTATTAATAGCAGGCAAGTGATGTCAAGTCTTATAATTGGTGATAACTTTATCACTTAGTTAAGATGGATCTGCTGAGCTCCACTGAAAAGTTACTGTTCTTTCCTCTATTCCTCAATAGCTTGTGGGGAAACACTTGGACACTATGCAGATGTCCCGTATCTCAGTCATACTTTTGTTCTCTCATTTTGGCATCCCTTGATGATTCTTGCCTGCAACACTTAGTTCTGTGTTCTTTGCCTAATGGTGGTATTCTTTGCCTCTTCTTGTTACATTTAGTAATTGAAAGAATTCTGTTAGGAAGAGCTGTTTCCCCACTGTGCCCTCTGCCCCATGTTTGTTTATTCAGTGATTTAGATCAGCCTGGACTGCTGGGTATTTATCCTACTGGTATAATGTAATACTTGCATTGTTTTGCTGCTCAAGTCCTAGATTGGGCAGGTGGGGGCTTCATCACATTGACTGCAGAGAAAAGGGTTCATCTTGGAGCCCAGGTGTGACTGGGGGGGTTGATGTTACTACAGATAGGGAATTCAGTGAGAAATGGAGATATGTAAGCTGCCAATTTAACTGCTGACCCAAAATCTTTAGTCACCTGCTTCCTAAACTTTAAAGGCCCTGTTAGGCAGTTTGTTTGTACACACAATGAGAAGAAAAATACTTTCCCAAGGAATGAAAAAAAAAATCAAGTTGATGACACTCTGGGGTTTGTTTCCATGGTACCTATTGTATATATTTTCCCAAAAGCTGCTGCTTCCTGCCAACTTATCTCCCTAGACAGGCAAGATTATGAAATATTCATAAGTATTCCTAGGCCCCTGGGTTGGGAAGATCCCCTGGAGAAGGGAATGGCAATCCACTTCAGTACTATTGCCTGGAGAATCCCATGGACAGAGGAGCCTGGTAGGCTACAGTCCATGGGGTCACAAAGAGTCGGACACGACTGAGTGACCTCACTTTCTTTCTTTCTTTCTTTAGGCCCCCTTTAATTTTTTCCTTTGGTGTTTAAGTGAGACAAACAGGTTTATACCAGAAGAGAATGCTTCAATAGTGGGAAATAGAAATTAAGTCTAATGCTACCAATGCCATTAAAAGGGGATGTCCTTTCAGAAGGTGTGTAGGTAGGATGCCTCTCTGCAGATGTAAGGCACTAAGCCAAGATGGGATGGATAGAAAACACACACCAAAAGAACAGGTGCAGGGTGTGATTTACTGAAACACTGACTCTTTGATATACACAAGCCAGAGTCACAAGCTTAGACACAGACTCCAGGGTTATTCTTTAGATGGCCTGAACCTCTGCTGTGCTTAATCTCTGGTGGGCATGTGAGGGAGAAGATGGTCAAGGAGTGTGTGCAGCTTCATAGTGGAGGTGGGTGATGAGAGCTTCATAGTGGAGGTGGGTGATGAGAGCTTCATAGTGGAGGTGGGTGATGAGAGCTTCATATAACCGACTTCAACCACTGTTTTTTGTTTTCATTTTTTCTCAAACCAGGGTGCATTAAGTTCTATGAAGACATACAAGACCTTTTAGAACTAACACCCAAAAAAGATGTCCTTTTCTTTATAGGGGACTGAAATGCAAAAGTAGGAAGTCAAGAAATACCTGGAGTAACAGGCAAATTTGGCCTTGGAGAGCAGAATGAAGCAGGGCAAAGGCTAATAGAGTTTTGCCGAGAGAACACACTGGTCATAGCAAACAGCATATTCCAACAACACAAGAGAAGACTCTACACATAGACATCACCAGATGGTCAACACCGAAATTAAATTGATTACATTCTTTGCAGCCAAAGATGGAGAAGCTCTATACAGTCTGCAGAAACAATACTGGGAGCTGACTGTGGCTCAGATCATGAACTCCTTATTGCCAAATTCAGACTTAAATTGAAGAAAGTGAGGAAAACCACTAGACCATTCAGGTATGACCTAAATCAAATCCCTTATGATTATATGGTAGAAGTGAGAAATAGATTTAAGGGACTAGATCTGATAGACAGAGTGCCTGATAAACTATGGACAGAGGTTCATGACATTGTACAGGAGACAGGGATCAAGACTATCCTCAAGAAAAAGAAATGCAAAAAAGCAAAATGGCTGTCTGAGGAGGCCTTAAAAATAGCTGTGAAAAGAAGAGACGTGAAAAGCAAAGGAGAAATGGAAACATATGCCCATTTGAATGCAGAGTTCCAAAGAATAACAAGGAGAGAAAAGAAAGCCTTCCTAAGAGATCAATGCAAAGAAATAGAGGAAAAAATAGAACAGGAAAGAATAGAGATCTCTTCAAGAAAATTAGAGATACCAAGGGAATATTTCATGCAAAGATGGGCTCACTAAAGGACAGAAATCGTATGGAACTAACAGAAGAAAAAGATATTAAGATGAATTGGCAAGAACAAACAGAAGAACTATACAAAAAAGATCTTCATGACCCAGATAATCACGATGGTGTGATCACTCACCTAGAGCCAGACATCCTGGAATGTGAAGTCAAGTGGGCCTTAGGAAGCATCACTATGAACAAAGCTAGTGGAGGTGATGGAATTCCAGTTGAGCTATTTCAAATCCTAAGAGATGATGCTGTGAAAGTGCTGTGCTCAATATGCCAGCAAATTTGGAAACTCAGCAGGGGCCACAGAACTGGAAAAGGTGAGTTTTCATTCCAGTCCCAAAGAAAGGCAATGCCAAAGAATGCTCAAACTACCACACAATTGCACTCATCTCACACACTGATAAAGTAATGCTCAAAATTCTTCAAGCCAGGCTTCAGCAGCACATGATCCATGAACTTCCTGATGTTCAAGCTGGTTTTAGAAAGGGCAGAGGAACCAGAGATCAAATTGCCAACATTCGCTGGATCATGGAAAAAGCAAGAGAGTTCCAGAAAAACATCTATTTCTGCTTTATTGACTATGCATGCCAAAGCCTTGACTGTGTGGAATTTTCCACAATAAACTGTGGAAAATTGTGAAAGAGAAGGTAATACCAGGCCACCTGACCTGCTTCTTGAGAAACCTGTTTGCAGGTCAGGAAGCAACAGCTAGAACTGGACATGGAAAAACAGGTAGTTCCAAATAGGAAAAGGAGTATGTCAAGGCTGTATATTGTCACTCTGCTTACTTAACTTATATGCAGAGTACATCATGAGAAATGCTGGGCTGGATGAAGCACAAGCTGGAATCAAGATTTCTAGGAGAAATATCAATAACGTCAGATATGCAGATAACACCATCCTTATGGCAGAATGTGAAGAAAAACTAAAGAGCTTCTTGATGAAAGTGAAAGAGGAGAGTGAAAACGTTGGCTTAAAGTTCAACATTGAGAAAACTAAGATCATGACATCTGGTCCCATCACTTCATGGCAAATAGATGGGGAAACAGTGACTGACTTTATTTTGGGGGGCTCCAAAATCACTGCAGATGGTGATTGCGGCCATGAAATTAAAAGATGCTGACTCGTTAGAAGGAAACTTATGATCAACCTAGACAGCATGGCACCACACTCCAGTACTCTTGCCTGGAAAATCCCATGGACAGAGGAGCCTGGTAGGCTGCAGCCCATGGGGTCACTAAGAGTCAGGCATGACTGAGCAACTTCACTTTCACTTTTCACTTTCATGCATTGGAGAAGGAAATGGCAACCCACTCCAGTGTTCTTGTCTGGAGAATCCCAGGGACGGGGGAGCCTGGTGCACTGCCGTCTATGGGGTCGCACAGAGTCAGACGCGACTGAAGTGACTTAGCAGCAGCAGCAGCAGCAGACAGCATATTAAAAACCAGAGACATTACTTTGTCAACAAAGGTCCATCTAGTCAGGCTATCGTTTTTCCAGTAGTCTTATACGGATGTGAGAGTTGAACTAGAAGGAAAGCTGAGTGCCAGAGAATTGATGCTTTGAACTGTGGTGTTGGAGAAGACTCTTGAGAGTCCTTTGGACTGCAAGGAGATCCAACCAGTCCATCCTAAAGGAAATCAGTCCTGGGTGTTCATTGGAAGGACTGATGTTGAAGCTGATACTCCAATATTTTTGCCACCTGCTGTGAAGTTGTGATTCATTTGAAAAGACCCTGATGTTGGGAGAGATTGAAGGCAGGAGGAGAAGGGGACGACAGAGGATGAGATGGTTGGACGGCATCACCGACTCAACATACATGAGTTTGGGTCAACTCCAGGAGTTGGTGATAGACAGGGAGGCCTGGCTTGCTGCAGTTCATAGGGTCACAAAGAGTCGGACATGACTGAGCAACTGACCTGAATTCAGGGTGCATTAAAGCTACCCTGAGGGGCTTGGAAAAAACCCACTCAGGCTGCTCTCCTGTAGGTTCTAATTCTGTGCACCTGACCTCCTATCTAATTATTTCTTCAGTTTTCCTGATGTTTCTAATTTACATCCATGGTTAATTGATTCTGGATCTAGCAGAGACAACTATCTGTGACATCTTCGTACAGTCATATATACTTGCTTGTCATGTGATTCTTAAATTGGCATTTTCTACATTATAAAACAAATGTATGGGAAAATACAGACAGGCTTGGGTGGCAAACTTGGATGAACTTCTTAACCTCTTCAAGTATAGCTTTATCATCTGCAAAATGAGAGTAATAATACCTCATAGTTTTCCCAAAGTTAAGCAGTATGTTTCATGTAAAATAATCAGTACAATGTCTAGCACATAGTATAAACACATGTATTATTTAGTAACATGCAGCACATTAGAGAAGGAAATGGCAACCCACTCCAGTGTTCTTGCCTGGAGAATCCCAGGGACGGGGGAACCTGGTGGGCTGCTGTCTATGGGGTTGCACAGAGTCAGACATGACTGAAGCAACTTAGCAGCAGCAGCAGCAGCAGCAGAACATTACAGTAGAGTGGTGACTTTAGACTCAGTCAAAATTTTCTTCCAGCCCTGGCTGTGTTACTTTCCAGCTCCGGAACCTTAAGTTCAGTTCAGTTCAGTTGCTCAGTTATGTCTGATTCTTTGCAGCTCCATGGACTGCAGCACACCAGGCCTCCCTGTCCATCACCAGCTACCAGAGTTTACCCAAACTCATGTCCATTGAGTCGGTGATGCCATCCAACTGTCTCATCCTCTGTCTTCCCCTTCTCTGCCCAACTTCAATCTTTCCCAGAATCAGGGTCTTTTCAAATGAGTCACAACTTCGCAGCAAGTGGCAAAATATTGGAGTTTCAGCATCAGTCCTTCCAATGAACACCCAGGACTGATTTCCTTTAGGATGGACTGGTTGGATCTCCTTGCAGTCCAAAGGACTCTCAAGAGTCTTCTCCAACACCACAGTTCAAAAGCATCAATTCTTCGGCACTCAGCTTCCTTTATAGTCCAGCTCTCACATCCATACATGACTACTGGAAAAACCACAGCCTTGACTAGACAGATCTTTGTTAGCAAAGTAATGTCTCTGCTTTTTAATATGCTGTCTAGGTTGGTCATAACTTTTCTTCCAAGGAGCAAGCATCTTTTAATATCATTGCTGCAGTCATCATCTGCAGTGATTTTGGAGCCCCCCCCCCAAAAAATAAAGTCTGTCACTGTTTTCACTGTTTCCCCATCTATTCACCATGAAGTGATTGGACCAGATGGCATGATATTAGTTTTATGAATGTTGAGTTTTAAGCCAACATTCTCACTCTCCTCTTTCACTTTCATCAAGAGACTCTTTAGTTCTTCCTCACTTTCTGCCATAAAGGTGGTGTCATCTGCATGTCTGAGGTTATTGATATTTCTCCCTGCAATCTTGATTCTAGCTTGTGCTTCATCCAATCCCAATGTTTCTGATGATGTATTCTGTATATAAGTTAAATAAGCAGGGTGACAATACATGGCCTTGACATGCTCCTTTCCTTATTTGGAAGCAGTCTGTTGTTCCACGTCCATTTCTAACTGTTATTTCCTGACCTGCATACAGATTTCTCTGGAGTCATGTCAGGTGGTCTGGTATTTCCATATCTTTAAGAATTTTCCCTAATTTCTCTGACCCTCACTACTCTTGTCTCTAGCTGTATGAACAGGTGGTGCACTTCCTAGTATGGGAAAGTGCTTAATCACAAAGGTGGTGCTCAGTAAGCATTTCTGCCACCTTACCTTTCATTCTGTTTTCTTATTACATCACAAGGCACTGGAAAATCTAATTTTGAGAACATCATTGACTTTGGTTTGGCCAGGCTGTGTGGAGAAGATACTGTTACAGATGGCCTTTGTGGCTGTGACTGACTTTGGGAGTATGACCCTTGGAGCCCTGAGGGATGGTTGTACCTGAATTGGGACCAGAGTCTGCAGATAGAGGTGGGGTTCCCTGCCCTGCACTTTCATATCAGTACTTGGCTCAGGTCTCCAGTTTGCATAGGGTGAACTTGGGATAGCCTTGTTCTTCTTAAGCCAATGTCCTGGCTGGGTGGGATTCTGTCCTTTTTACCAGAATCAAGCTTTGCCTGAGATGCAAGGATATGCTGGGACTTATAAAGGACCCCCACCCCAGGTCTTAGAACTCTACTGCACAGCCTCTATTGTTGTAGTCCCTAGTCTCCTAACACATGCACCCTCTAGTTGCTTATGGAACTTTTTGGCTTCTTAGAATTATAAGAAATCTAAGTATACTTACCCATTTTAACATCTTAATTTCTACTTTGTCAGCCAAAATGGGTAGAGGATGGTGGCTGAAGATGACAGAGAGTTGTGTTGTGAGCTGAACTCTTAACTTACCAACACATCTGGTAGTTCTTGTTGGTTCCTGTTTGCAATAGAGCAGGTCATACTTCTGTGGTGATTGAAGTGATTCAGTCTTTTTCTTTTCATTTCTCTCTCCCCTTGTAACATAGGTTTTTTTTAATTCAATCCAAGGAGAACCTTAAAACATGTCCTTTAAGAGTTGATTAAAAAACGTGCCTTAAGTCCAGTGACGCTAAAATGTTTGATTTAGACACAGCCTCACAGACTATTATAGTTTAGCTTTAGTAGGCACTTAACTTAGAAAAAAAGAGGAAGTAATATATGATTGCTTCCCAGTTATCCTTCTGAATTATGCCCTTATTTATTTTCTGGAAGTTCATTTGTGAATGTTACAGGGTTGCAATTTCCTAACACATGTTTAAAATATGAGATTTGCATGGAATCATTTAGGGAATCATTTTCTATGGTTCATTAAATTGGAAAGGAAAAGAAATCAATTTGAATTAAAATCTAATTTCATTTGTATTGTTACTAGTCTTCTCTCTATGGTCCGTATAAAGTCGTGTGTAAAAGAATCATTTCATCTAGCTTAAGTAATTCTAGAAAATTGGAAATAAAGGGGAGAAAAGAATCATCTTATCTAAGGATTCTATTTGAGATATCATGGTGAGAACCATTGCAAAGAGAACGCTGCATCAAATGGACCAGCCACCCAAGATTATAGAGAAAGCTGATGGGAAATTGGGAAGAAGAAAGAGACCTCTTATGGGTTTAAAGTGTTCTTTAGATCCTGTGTCTTTCAGTAACTTGATTTCTATATAAGAGGATGGTATCTTGTTCACATGTCTGTTTATGGAACTCCCACGCTGCCAGAATAGGAGCTCAATAGGTGCTTCATAAGGAACAGAAGGGAAGTTAGTTGCCACAGGAGTGGTGAGATGAAACCCAGAAATGCTGAGAGGAGAAACAAAACTGAGGGAGTCCAGGATGGGATGAAAACCACTGAGTAATTGAATATCAGGGAAAGAATGATGAATGGAGAAGGTGTGTCATCAAGGTTTCTTGTGCTCCTCTTTCAGGGAAGGACTGGGAGAGCAAGTTTGTGAGGTGCTTTAGAGCAGTGATTCTCAGAGTCATGTAAGTTCACCCGTGGCATTCTCCCAGTAAAATTCCATGACAGTCCTTTCACAAGGTCTGTGAAAAAATGAGGTGATGGATGGTCAGTTCCTCCATGTTCTTTTTAAATAAGTCTTTGGCACTTGCAACTTTTAGTCAGTACCAACAGCTGGCATAAAGTGGTCTCAAAAAGAAAGGTACAGGCTTGTATAGTTATTTTCAGTTGAGCAAATCAGTCCTTTCTGGTACCATTTGAGAGCTGTTGTCTGGAACGTTTAGAAAACAGCTCCCTGGGTACTAGTCGAGAGCAGGCTTCTGAGGTGTTTCTGACAACAAACCTAGGTATCATGTGCTGTCAAAGGCAGTGCTGATTCACTGTGGGCTGTGAGCTCATCTAACATTGTTGTCTAATCGGCATGGAAGGACCCCATGGCTCTATTGACTCACCTTGCCAATCTTTAATAACAAGCCCCTCACGGGGGAAGTTGATGCACCGTGGGCTGTGAGCTCATCTAACACTGTTGTCTAGTCGGCATGGAAGGACCCCATGGCTCTATTGACTCACCTTGCCAATCTTTAGTAAGAAGCCCCTCACGGGGGAAGTTTCTGTGAAATGGAATTGTGCAAGTATAACACTAGTGTCAAGACAGCCAGTTGGGGCTGGCAGCAGAGAGAAAGGAAGCCATTTGCTTTCTTTAGTGGAAGTGCCCCCACCTAATTCTTCAGAGCGTGTTTCTACCTGGAAACCTTCTTTTTAACTAGATCATGTGACATAATAGCTTTTCTGAGCTGATTTAGGCAATAGATGAGTAATAAAGATTGTCAGTTTTGGCCTGCCATATTGACTTTTAAAAGGCTGTTTGGGGGGGGGATCACTTATCATGATGATTCATCTTCACTTTATAAATCTAGTGTAGATGCAAATTTCACACTGTTCAGTATTTCAGTAAGTGAGTACAAATCCCTAGGCTCAGATGACAAAAGGCCTAGGAAGGGCCAGTTGAGAATGTGTGTTGACTAGACCAGAATGGGTGAGTGGATGTTTCATTTTAATACATGACAATTAAAAATGGCCTGCCTGGGGCTTCCCTGAGTGGTTTAGTGATTAAGAATCCACTTACTAATGTGGAAGACACGGGTTCAATCTCTGGTGTGCGGGAAGATCCTATATACCCCAAAGCAACTGAGCCCGTGCGCCACAACTATTGAGCGCCTAGAGCCTGGGAGCCGCAACTACTGAACCCTGCACACCCTAGAGCTCCTGTTCTGCAACAAGAGAAGCCACTGAAATGAGAAGTCCACACACCACAACTACAGAGTAGCCCCTGCTTGCTGCAACTAAAGAAAAGCCCTCACAACAATGAAGAAACAGACAAAAATAAATAAATACAATTATTTTTAAAAAATTAAAAATGGCATTTCTTAGACAATTTCTGGATTGTTTGGCATCACCCACTAGATGGACATGAGTTTGAGCAAGCTCTAGGAATTGGTGATGGACAAGGAAGCCTGGTGTGCTGCAGTCCATGGGGTCACAAAGAGTTGGACATGACTGCGACTGAACTGAACTGACTGAAACAGTTTCTAGGATTGGTGGGGGGGAGCCACTGCAAATCTTTGGCAGAGTGTACCAACTGACATTATTGGATACAAAGTCCATATATTTATTTCAGTTCAATTAGAAGATAAGTAATATGGGAGCTGTGTGGAGTGGGCCAGAGGCAAAATGGAAATTCTATCATAAAGTCTGGTAGAAGGTTCAGAGGCTGCAAGGCACTGAATGGCAGGGAGTGTTTTGTAAGTGAGTCTAAGAAGTGGAGGCGGCAGACAAAAAGCTAAGGGATCTCAGAAGATAGCAAGCTTCAGAATAGAAGTGAAAATAACTTTTAAACATAGGGTTGGAAGCTCAGCAAATGTTCCTTTCTCTGTTCATTTTCCTAATCTGCAACAGGAAATGATCATAGTTTTCTATTGTGCTTAAACACATTTGAGTGATGGTGCCGCTTACTGGATTGTTGCTGCTGCTAAGTTGCTTCAGTCGTGTCTGACTCTATGCGACCCCGTAGACGGCAGCCCACCAGGCTCCCCCGTCCCTGGGATTCTCCAGGCAAGAACACTGGAGTGAGTTGCCATTTCCTTCTCCAATGCATGAAAGTGAAAAGCGACACTGAAGTCGCTCAGTCATGTCCGACTCTTAGCAACCCCATGGACTGCAGCCCACCAGGCTCCTCCATCCATGGGATTTTCCAAGCAAGAGCACTGGAATGGGGTGCCACTGCCTTCTCCAAGGTAGGAAAAATTAGCTCCTACAATTCAAATCATTCAGCAAATACTCAATTGATACAGAGATATAAATAATTTGTAATAAATGAATAGAAAAATTCAACATTGTTGTGCACAGCTGTGTGCTAGGGCCTGTAAAAGCAAAGCCGGGTAAGCTGCCAGCTCTCCCTCAAGGAGCTCATGGATTAGCTGGGCAAGTGCACATGTGGAAGGACAGCTAGTAAGGTGGAGTACCCAGGAGCTGCCCTGGAAACAGTCAGAAACAAGGTGCTCCAAAGAGGGACAAACCCCAGTGGAGGGGGACGGAGCCTCACCCAGCAGGTGACTGCACAGACCTGGGCTTCACTGGGGTTTAGGGCCGTGCCAAGAAAGGTGAAGGGCTTTCTGATGTGGAGAAGGGTATGAGTAGAGGCAGGCGTGTGTTCTGATAAGTGGATTTCATGTTGAATCATAGAAGCCACGTGGGGAGGTAGAGGGAGAATACTAGAAATCGTCTGGAGGCCGACTCTGGTGGGCCCAGAAGGGCAAGCGGGGGTTTTTCCTTGACTCCTATAAGCAAGGAGAGAGCCACCCTCAGTTGAGGGGCTGCACGGGGACTTTTGTTTACTTGAGATTTGCAGGATGGCCTGGGGGGGTGTGACTGGAGCCTGGGGAAATCCATTGAGAGGCTGAAACAGCAGTCCAGGGGTACAGGGATGAGAGCTGGAATTAGATCATTGAAAGGATAAATCAAAGGGAAAGGAGAAGTGGAATCAAAATCACATTGAGAGTACAGCAACACAGACACAAAACGTCCGTTGTTCCGTTGTAGATTTTAAAGCTGTGGAAGCCATTCTGATAGAATATCCTGTCCCATTGGAGTGAATGGTGACCAGATATTTACCTTGAATGAGAATAAGGACGTTAATCCTCTGCGGCCATTGACATTTTTGGCTTGGACAGTTGATGAACTTGCCACGGTTGCATGTGCTGCTGCTGCTGCTGCTCAGTCGCTTCAGTCATGTCTGACTCTGTGCAACCCCATGGACTATAGCCCACCAGGCTCCCCCTTCCATGGGATTTTCCAGGCAAGAGTACTGGAGTGGGGTGCCATTGCCTTCTCCGATGGTTGCATGTACTGTGTCCTTAATGGTACAGTGGTACCAAAAACTGTTTAGTTCTAATTTTTCCCTTTTCTTTCCTTCCAAATAGACTCTATCAAGAAGAATTTCCAACCTGTACCTCGAACATACTCCTTCCCAGGTGTGATTCTTTTCTGCCTTACAGCATTTCTGAAACGATAGTTCATAAATCCTGGTGTAGTACTTGCTAGTTAGAAATCTGCCCTTTGCTCCTGATCATGCTGTCTCCTTCACATGGAATGACATGGCCGAAGGTGTTTGAAATGCTCTGATAACTGTATCATGGCAAAAGATGTTCATTAAATAAGGGAAAAAAAATTCCCCCATTTTCCAAGTCCTTTACATTAATGCATTGTGAATATGGCAGAGTTCATATATAATAAAATATTTTCAATTTGCTGAATGATAGAAATGCTGTATTTAAAAAATAAGGGATGTTTTACTTTGAAAACTTTGTGGAAAGGAGGATTATTTATAGGTATCTAATAGTAGAATATCCCTGGATGCTCACAGAAACAAGGTGGGGCTGCCTTCATTGTGTTGTTAAACAGCTGACTAAAAGGAAAAAAAATCAGCTGACAGGGTTGTGTATTTTAGAAAGACAGGAGACTGTGAGCTTCGTGAGGACAGAACCTCTGCTCTTGTTCACTACTGTATCCCCAGCATCTAGAATGGGGCTGATTGCTGCTCAGCGTTTTTGAATGAATGAGTGAATGAACACGGTCAGGACCAGTCAAGTGTCAGCTGACTCATACTTCTTTTTCAATAGTACTTTTTGTTGTTTGACTTAAGTATTTTTTAATGGTTTTTTCATGTTAAAAATAAAATCATTTCCTGTCATGTTCATCTTCTCATTGAGTTGTGTTTAGGAGGTGATAGTATGAAAATTAAAGGAGTATAAGGATGGGGTTGAAGTGTTCAGGATTAAGTTATAGCCAATATATTATCAATTGTTTGCTTGTCAAACTTTGTGGGTGCAAAAAGAGTTCAGCAAGTAAACAGATGTATATCATCATTTTCATGAGCCTTTACTTAGGAAGAGAGTTCATTTCATTTCCTTTGTGAGGCAATATTGCCCTGGGGATGAAGTTGCCAATTACAGAAAAAGAGGCAGTTTATAAATTGGGACATAGGCCTCTCAGATCTAAGGGATATCCTCCTTCATCCTCCAAGAATCAGAGATGCATACAGGCAAATCAGAAGATTAAAAAAAGAAGCTATATGAAATTTTTATCTGCTAGATGGAATCATAAAGTAGATGAACCCAGGATGCTTAGAATTAATTATGAACTCCGTAGCTGAGTGAAGCTTAAAAGCAAAGCAGACAGCAGCCTGCTCTCAAATCGTATCATGGTGTGAGATGCTCACTAGATAGGAAAAAATTAATTTTCCCATCTTCCAAAACATTTACATGTATGCATTATCAATATGGCAGAGTTCATACAAAAATGTTCTTCAGTTTGCTGTATTGATAGAAACATTGTATGTAAAACAACAACAACAACAGGTATTTTGCCCTGGAAATTTTGTGTAAAAGGAAATTATTTACAGTTAAAGCAGTTTAGCATTTGGAAATCTGGGAAGATCCCCTGGAGAAGGGAAAGTCTACCCACTTCAGTATTCTGGCCTAGAGAATTCATAGTCCATGGGGCCACAAAGAGTCGGACAAGACTGAGTGACTTTCACTTTCACTTTATTATAGCCTAATAGCTTTAGTGGTCCAATAGCAAAAATAAGTAGAAGGTAGCTACATAGCTATTATCTTAGCTATGTGTGCTACGATGTAAGTGTTTTAAGCTTAGAGACTTGGCCATAATTTTTCTGTATAATGTGTCATTGGCAGCTCACAAATTGTCACATTATTGTTCTGAGTTCTCAGTGAGTCTTTAGTCTTTTCTATGTAGATTTATGGAGATAATTCTTCTTGTGCAGGAAGAGCATTGTGGAACATTATCATCATTCAGGCAGCTGACCTGATAAAGGACAGAGCGAACCAAAGGGTTTTATAGGTAACACAGTCTCCTAACACCTTGTCATAAATTCTCCTTGAGAAAAAACCAAACAAACAAACCTGAAAGCGTGTTAAAGTCATAACCTTGATCACAGAGAGATGATCTGTTATCAAGAGTAGGAGGGTTGCTGGGTTTGAAGTGCCTTCTTGGGAGACTGGTGGTGACTTTTCTCTTAATTAAACGAGCCAAGTGTTGGACAGTTGGACTCCTGGTCTGAAGGTCAGGAGGAGAGTGCTCAGCTGCAGGTGTGCGTGGGCTCTTGAGAGTCTTGGCTCTGCTTCCTCCAAGGCATGATGTTTTGTAATATTTTCATTGGGTATGTGCTGCCTTGGGCCTTCTGTAAATACAGGTCCCCTCTATCAGAGCTCCGTGAGGACCCTTTGGAGGTCCCAGGGGGAGAGGGCCACTTCTCTGACTCTCCAGGTGGGAGTGAGCTGTCCCTTCAGGAGCTTCAGAGGGCGGGGGAGGGCCAGGTGGGCGTAGGGATGGTGCTTCTCTGCCTTGGCAGGTGAATAAGGGTGGAGGTGTTAGAGTCAATGGATGGGCGTATGGCCAGCTTAAAGTACATCTGGACCAAGAAGATGGTCACAGAGAAAGTTCAGGACACATGTCTTCATTTCATGGAGCCATTTAAAGAAATAACAAATGTGAATAAAGAGCTTTTTATGAATATTTTTCCCAGTAAAGGTATTAAACCACAGCAAACAATACTAAAACTACAAACATAAACAAAGAACCACTATCATTTATTATCATTATTTGTTCTTACAGAAATGAGATTACAACACCATGAAGATTAGGAAAGAATACTCAGAACAAATGACGCCAAAAACAGTAGGAAAGATTCTCAGAAGAAAGGCATTTCTTTGAGTTAACTATATATAGCCTTATCACCATCTCCTTATGGTATTTTCTTTTTTTTTCCCACTTGCTACAGATGGGAAGAATTTCATCATGGCCTAGATTTAGGGGGATAGTGCTTCCTAACCTGTTTGAGTAAGAACTCTCCCTCTTTTCTATTGAGGCATAGCTGACATACAGTAAAATGCACAAATCTAAGGGTACAGCTGGATGAATTCTTAATTATTACACATACCTATTGTGGCTCAGCTGGTAAAGAATCTGTTGCAATGCAGGAAACCTTGGTTCGATCCCTGGGTTGGGAAGATCCCCTGGAGAAGGGAAAGGCTACCCACTCCAGTATTCTGGCCTGGAGAATTCCATGGACTGTATAGTCCATGGGGTCGCAAAGAGTCGGACACGACTGAGTGACTTTCACTTTCACTTTCATGTGACTGCTATCTACAGCAAGATCTAGGGGGTTGTCACAACCCAGATGATGTCTTCGTGTCCCATCCCCATCAGTAACTTTCCCAGGCTGACAACTTGTTTCTAATCAAAAACTTGGCAGGATTTGTAATCTTAGGCACCACTGAGCAACTGTGTAGTGGAGATGAGAGAACTACAATAAATTAACACTTTAAAATCCATGTTTTATTTATGTAGGTTTTTACACCTTCCACATATGTTAGACATAATTTATTCTTTCGAGAAACAATGCTTTTGTGTACATGGAATTGTGAATCTCTTTAAAAAGCTCCAAGATCACCTCCACTGACTTCCTCCCATAAGGAATTCAAGCTCCTAATTCTGAAAACCACTAGCTTAGGGCCCAGGTCAAATTGTTGCAACAGGCTGAAATAGGGGCTGTGATGATAGTTGCATTACTTCATGTAGAATCTCTTTCTCTCTCTTTTTTTCTTTAATAGATGATGATATTAACTTCAGACAAGTCTAATTCGTTTTTCCTTAAAAGCTAAAACTGCCTGTACAAGAGTACCTCAGAGATAATGTAGGTTTGGTTTCAGACCACCCCAGTGCAATGAGTAGCACAATAAAGTGGGTCACATGGATTATTGTGTTTCCCAGTGCATGTAACAGTTATTACACTGTAATCTATTAAGTGTGCAATTGCCTTTGTCTAAAAATAATCTATGTTTCTTAATTTAAAAAATACTTTATTGCTAAAACTTGCTAGCCATCATCTGAGTTTTCAGCAAGTCATCATCTTTTTGTTATTGGAGGGTTTGAAATGTTGTGAGAAGTACCAAAAAGAGACACAAAGTGAGCAAATGCCATTGGAAAAATGGCACTGATAGACTTGCTACATTCAGCTTGCTGCAAACCTTTAGTTTGTAAACATAATATCTGTAAAGTACAGCAAAGGAAAGTGCAATAAAACGAGGTCTGCCTGTATCAGTCTTTGGGTCTAGTTGCGGGCAGACTCATAGGATTAATTCATTTTTGTTCCAATGTAAGGCTGTGTGTAGAATTGGTCCTTGTTCTCAGTTTTGTTCCTGATTGGATATAAACTGAAAAAGAATTGGAAGATGTACATTAATTGGGTTCATGGAAAAGAACCATCCATCCAAGCAAGAGCATACATTGGGTTTATCGGGAGTAGAATGTGGTGACAACACGGGTTTATAGTCTAAGGATTGATTAATACTCTGGGTTTACAGACAAAGTGCTAATATGATAGCCTAGGCTGGGTCATTTTTATTTGTCTGATAGTAAATTGAGGCAGAGTACCACATGAGAATTACTTTCACAATTCTGATATGTTTTCCATTCATTTGGTACTATAGGAAAAATCATACTACTTCTTTGAGTTTTCATGTAAGTCTCTAAATACCACTGGCCCATTGAATGAGATGAGGGTCTGTCTGTACTGCTATGAGCTGATTACTAAAACTGTAACTGGAGACAAAAGGAGGCCAAGAAAAACCAAGTGTTCAGCTTCAGAGATTAGTAAAATTCGTGTTTTGTTGTGGCAATCACATTGGAGTTGGAGCCATCACCTCTGTATCATAATGTTCCTGTGTAGCATCACAGCACTGGTGAGATCTCCGCGCACTCAGAACAGCTTCTAGATTCAGTACAAGACTGAAGATATGTGGGGAGTAAGAACTGCTATGGGTGTTAACTCCTCCCTTCCAGGCATCTGTGATTTCTCCACCACCCTCCTCTCAGTCGTGTAGGTTCAGGGATTTAAAGTGGATTGTTGCTGACCTGGTCCACAAGTCAAGGAGCTTGTTGGTTAACTGCAGTGTCCACTCACCTCATTTTGTTTGCTTTGGTGGTATTGTTGTTCAGTTGCCAAGTCGTGTCTGACTCTTTGAGGCCCTATGGACAGCAGCACATCAGCCTTCCCTGTCCTTCACAATCTCCCAAGTTTGCTCAAACTCATGTCCATTGAGTCGGCAAATTGGTGGTATTAGTGATAGTATTTATCTTTATCCCAATGATGTTTTGCCTGGTGCAAATGGATTGTCGAAAGCAATTCAAAACACAATATGATAAATTGCAGGTGGGGGTAGAAAAAGCGTGCACAACTGAAACAGTAGCTTACTCTGAGAGCAGGAGCTTGATTATTAAGTAATAACTATACATGACAGCAGTCATGGCTTTACCATGTTCTAGGAAATCGACTCAGTCCTGCCCACCCTGCTCTCCTCCCTGCCCCTGAGACAGAGCGAGTCTTTCCCATTGAGAAGGTAGGGATGGGTCACTGGCCTCACCTGGCAGCCCATTAGAAGTGAGGGCTCTGAAGCTGTACCCTGCTGCATTACACCAGAATCTTCATGTTAACAAGGTCCCACTCACTCACTCAGCACAAACATGGGAAGCCCTGTTCTGAGAAACGTCTTCCTGATCACCCGTGAAGAAACAAGCCAGTGCATCTGTCTAGTCACCGTTTGCAATTTGTAAGTTTAGTCTGTTTAGTAAATGTTTTGTTATATCCTGCCACGTTCCAGGTGGTGTCAGACACAGAACAGGCTGAGGAGCTGTATGTATTGTTCTGAGAATGAGGATTAAGATGATAAAAGTGTTTTACAAGCCCAAAGATGCTCCCTAATTGATAGAGGTGTTGAGGAATTAACAATTTGAGCATTTGCTAATGAAAGGTGTCCTATAGAATTAGAAGTTAATATTGACGGTTTGGTTTAATTGCCTGTTTTTTTTTGCAACCTGTTTTCTTGTGTTGTTTAAAAAAGAGTCATCCACTTATTTGACTGTTAATATTTCTTTTGTCTTACTGCTAACCTACAACTGGAATTGTACAGTTGGTAAAACTTAGAATTGCCTAAATGTCGTCAGAGTATCTTTCAAATCTTTACCCAAGAAAGTGATATTTTAACTAAAACTAGAAAAATTGTTCAGATATCTCAGCAGAAATGTTCACTACCTTATTTTTCCATCATCCGCAAAAATAAAGCATCTCATGGCATTTCCTCATTCTGTTGGTTACTGGGTGATTTCTAGGTATTTGTGATTATGCCAGTCATAAAAGATAGGCAATATTTTTCTGTTCTAGAAATACAAATAAATGTTGGCATCTTTTGGTCCTTAAATAAAAAAAAATAGGAGAAAGGTAGTCATTTACATGATACAACTGTTTAAAAAAACATTTTGATGTGACTGTTTTCATATGGGAGAGTGGGTTTCAATGAAATTTCTTCAAATTAAAGAACCATATTTCAGAAAGTTTTCTTCATTTGGTTTTTCATCTGAGGCTGATAAAGCTGGAAAGGTAGGCATGAAAATACTGCTTGTAATACCCAGATTGGGGCATTCTTTGAATACAACTGTGTATTTTAAGATGGATTACAGAAAGTATTTCTTCAGGTGGTTAGCAGAATCTGTCATCCAGGTTTGTGGGTTTATGATCCAAGCTGCTTGGTGAATTGCTTAGACCATATTAACAGTCAAATTTATTATTCTTTGAGACAGATATTAGGCTTAATCTCTGTTTGAAAAGTAGAAACAAAACATTTTACCCCTCACAGTGGTGTAACTTGGTCTAATCTTGGAATTATTTTGTTCTCAAAAAGATGAGATTAAAATGTGTAAATGGTTGCAACAAAGTTGAACACCACTTGTCTTATCAAGGCAAAAACATTGTCTTTCAGTAAAGGACTGCTAAATTTCTTCTTTAATTTATTCAAATATGTATTCAGAGAACTTGCTGTGTGCCTAGACTGTTCTAATGTTGGGGTTTGGTCATAAGTTACATGTACATAGTCCCTGTTCTCCTGAAAATTATTCTGAAGGGAAGAAAGCAAATATTATTCATTTGGAAAGATGGGATATTGTTGTATGTTAGGTGACATAAGGAAACAGTGTAGGAGGATATGTTTCTAAGCTTCTGTAAGGAAGTGATATTTGAGCTGAAATCTGAAACATGAATAAGAAGTGCATGTCATTTATTCTTCAGTTGCTTGTCTAAAAAGCACATAAAAGGGATGGTATTAAATTTCTTTCTTTCTCTTTTTTTGGCAAATGGGTGGCAACCATGTCTTATTGTAAGTGGCTTTGCTTTTGTCTAGGAGAAGCTGCATTGGGTCAGAACTGGTAGACCAGCTTCTAGAACACTGTCCTTTCGTCCAGTGCAGATCTACAGCCATAGGGGTCTGGCAGCTGCTACTGGACATGGGAATTCTGTCATCAAGTTAGTATTATGTGTTCTGAAGGCACAGAATCCTGAAGCTCTTAAGCTGCCTGACCAAAATGTGTTTGGTTTTCTAGATGATATTATAATCAAGATGGAAATTGTTTTTGCTGGTAAATATTTGTGTTCTTTTATAAATGAAAGTAGCAGGTCATCTTTTGTTATTTCTCACACCTTTTGGTACTTGCTGATTCATTAACTATAACCTGTAAGAGTCTTTCCCTTACCCCATCTCTTCTCTACTCAAAATGATGCTCACAATTTTTTAAAAAGATCAGTGGACATCTTTAGTTGCTCTAAATGTGTGATTTGTCTTGCTGTACTTAGAATACTCATCAGAAACTCACTATATGAATAGAAGGCACATAGCATTTTAACTGTATAAGGAATCATGAACAGCTAGAAATACGATCTATGAAAATAAACTGTTTAAATAGAAAAGGAAATTCATGTTAACTAGACACTAAAATTGGAGAAGGAAATGGCAGCCCACTCCAATATTCTTGCCTGGAGAAACTCATGAACAGAGGAGCCTGACGGTCTACAGTCCATGAGGTCGCAAAGAGTCAGACATGACTGAAGTGACTTAGAATAGACACTAAAATAGATGGTGAGTATCTCTTTTCTTTGTTGAGTCCAGGGAATTGAAGAATTAGAAGTCAAGAAGATTGACAGCAATTAAGATCCAGCCCAGTCAAAATTAAATAAAAATTGTAAAAATTATGCAGAAAACAAAGGGATATAGGCTTCCGAAGTATTAGTCATTCCTCTACTTTCACTGCTAGATGTGGACAATGCTGCCTATTTTCAAAGTGAACTGCACAGAAAAGTTAATTCTTCTTGGTTAATTCTTCATGGTTGTTAGGAGAGTATTAATACAGCAAATTCAGATGAAACCTATTTTGTTTCAAAGCTGAGGTCATATACTTAATGCTCTTCTGTTACTAAAACCATTGAAAGAGCTAACAAGTCCTGATGCTTGTTTATTTAGGGGATTGCATCATTCATAATGGTTAAAATAGTAAAAGTAAAATATCTAGAGGGTTAAAAGGAAGATAGATTCTCTGAAGGAGTAGATTTGAGACCAAATGTTAAGAGGATGTCTACTCAGAAAATCCAGCAAAAGCCAAGTCTACGGACCAATTGCCCACCTGGGTGCAATTTGCCTAAGTGCATTCAAAGCCTTTTTTTTTTTTTTTTTTTTTTTGCAGTTGATCCTGACCTTTCAATACAGTATTTCCTTTTACAGGTAGAAAAATTGGGTCTTCAGTTAGGAAGTTGTCCAGAAAGACAGATCCCAATAATCAAACTGCAGACTTTGTTCGTATAACTGGAGACACAGAGAACCGGAGACACAGACATAAAGAACACGAGGGGGACAGGGGAGTGGTGGAATCAATTGGGAGATTGAGATTGATATATATATACATATATATACACACACACACATACACTATTGATGCATGCACACTAAGTCACTTCAATGGTGTCTGACTCTTTGCAACCTTATGAACCATAGCCCACCAGGCTCCTTTGTCCATGGGATTCTCCAGGCAAGAACACTGGAGTGGGTTGTCGAGCCCTCCTCCAGGGGATCCTTCCCAGCTAGGCATCAAACCCACTTCTCTTACGTCTCCTGCATTTGCAGGCAGGTTCTTTACCACTAGCGCCTCCAGGAAGCCCACACTATTGATACTATGTGTAAAATAGATAACTAATGAGAACAAACTGCATAGCACTGGGAGCTCTGCTTGGTGTTCTGTGATGACTTTTTTTTTTTTTTTTATTGACAAGTGCTCGATCGTGTCCCACTCTTTGCAACCCCATGGACTGCAGCCCTCCAGACTCCCCTGTCCATGGTATTTTTCCAGGCGAAAATACTGGATTGGGCGGCCATTTCCTTCTCCTGGGAATCTTCTCGACCCAGGGATCAAACCCATGTCCCTCACATCTCCTTCATTAGCAGGCAGATTCTTCATCCCTGGCGCCACCTGGGTGACCTAAATGGGAAGGAAAGCCAAAAAAGAGGGGATATATGTACATGTATAGCTGTTTCATTTTGCTGTACAGCAAAAACTAACAGCATTGTAAAGCAACTGTACTCCAAATAAAATTTATTTAAAAAGACGTCCAGCAGCTTGGATTCTTTATTTAGCTCTACCACACAGGTGCTGGGTTACTGGGAAGCTCTTTTCTTCTCTAGGTTATAAATATTGAGGGTCAGAGAACAAAATAAGGTTTAGAAAGGCATACCCAAGTCCCATTGTGGGAAAGTGGTACAAATGGGGATGTGGTTGTCATCTTAGTTGGTCACACCTAGCACCTGATGCTCTTATTTAGAAAAGCAGTTAACTGCCTTTGAGGATATTTATCAGCTTGCTTGTGAGGTTCAGGTTTCTGGTTTGCAAAACATTTTATGCTAATATTTTAAGGAAACGTCTCCACTTCTTGACCCCAGCCTTGGTAGTGTTGGTATTTTCTGCCAGATAATTCTTAGTTGTGGAGGGCTGTCTTGTACATGATAGGATGTTTTGTAGCATCACTTTCTTCCAGCCTCCAATGCCAGTAGCACCCCCTAGTTGTGGCAACTCAGCATGTCACCAGATGTTGTTAAATGTCCTCAGGGAGGGGAACAGTTGCTCCTGGTTGAGAACCACCAATCTAAAACTTGGCATAGTTTTGTATTTGTGTACCATTAAAGTAATTAAATGCTTGGAACACTACTGCTTTGGGACACTAAAAAGAGAAAAAGAAAGAAATTTCTTATACTCCCTTGGAATTGCTATTGATTTCACCCATCCCTGAAGCAAAACAGTTGTACAATCCACGTGAATGCTGGCCAAAGTTTCAAATAATAAAAATAGTTTGGTCAGTAAGTCCTTTTTCATTCTATGTGACTGTGAGCATGAATGGACTTAATTATCGTCCTATCCTTAGCTTCTCCCTATTAATTAGTAAGCCTTTCAATTTATTACTTGATTTATGACTGTCTAAATAATATACTTTACAAAACTGATCCACACCTTTTTTGCTTCCAACAGTGGGCCAGCATTTATACTTTCAGGACACCTATGTTTTCTACCAGTTTTTGTCTGATGAGTGTAGCTACTTGCTTGTGCCTCTCATTCCCAGCCAAGCTGGCATCTGTGAACTGCAAGTAAATGCTGTTTTGTTTCGTTGTAAAATTATTCTCACTTCGAGAACCATCCCCATGTCTGGGGGCTGTGCTCTACTTTTTAAGACTATCTCCTTTAAAAAGGAATTGTTTTATTCCCATTTCTCAGATGTAGGTTCAGGAAGCTAAAATGCTGAAAATTCAGTACAGCTAGTAAATGACTGTTTAGTGTTCAATCCCCAGAAGTCCACACCCTGCCAGCTGCACCATACTGCTTCTAATTTAATCATTGCTATTTGAGTAGATTGAAGTCTGAATTTGGCAATAAGGAGTTCATGGTCTGTGCCACAGTCAGCTCCTGGTCTTGTTTTTGCTGACTGTATAGAGCTTCTCCATCTTTGGCTGCAAAGAATATAATCAGTCTGATTTCAGTATTGACCATCTGGTGATGTCCATGTGTAGTGTCTTCTCTTGTGTTGTTGGAAGAGGGTGTTTGCTGTGACCAGTGTGCTCTCTTGGCAAACCTCTATTAGCCTTTGCCCTGCTTCATTCTGCACTCCAAGGCCAAATTTGCCTGTTACTCCAGGTATTTTTTGAATTCCTACTTTTGTATTCCAGTACCCTATAAAGAAAAAGACATCTTTTTGGGGTGTTAGTTCTAGAAGGTCTTGGAGGTCTTCATAGAACCATTCAACTTCAGCTTCTTCAGCATTACTGGTCAGGGCATAGACTTGGATTACCGTGATACTGAATGGTTTGCCGTGGAACGAACAGAGATCATTCTGTAGTTTTTGAGATTGCATCCAAGTACTACATTTCTGACTCTTTTGTTGACTATGATGGCTATTCCATTTCTTCTAACGGGATTCTTGCCCACGGTAGTAGATATAATGATCACCTGGGTTAAATTCACCCATTCCAGTCCATTTTAGTTCACTGATTCCTAAAATGTTGATGTTCACTCTTGCCATCTCTTGTTTGGCCACTTCCAATTTGCCTTGATTCATAGACTTAACATTCCAGGTTCCTATGTAGTATTGCTCTCTACAGCATTGGATTTTACTTCCATCACCAGTCACATCCACAGCTGGGTGTTGTTTTTGCTTTGGCTCCATCTCGTCATTATTTCTGGACTTATTTCTCCACTGATCTCCAGTAGCATATTGAGCACCTACAAACCTGGGGGGTTCATCTTTCAGTGTCCTATCTTTTTGCCTTTTCATACTGTTCATGGGGTTCTCAAGGCAAGAGTAGTGAAGTGGTTTGCCATTCACTTCTCCAGTGGACCATGATTTGTCAGAATTCTCCACCATGAGCCGTGCCTCTTGGTGGCCCTATAGGGCATGGCTCTATATAGGACATGAGTCTCCTATAGGACATGGCTCATTGTATCATTGAGTTTGACAGGGCTGTGGTCCATGTGATCATGTTGGTTAGTTTCCTGTGATTGTGGCTTTCAGTCTGTCTGCTCTCTGTTGGAGAAGGATATGAGGCTTATTGAAGCTTCCTGATGGGAAAGACTGACTGAGGGGGAAACTGGGTCTTGTTTTGATGGGCAGAACAAGAAAGAAAGAAATACCAAAGAAAGGCAATGCCAGAGAATACTCAAACTACCGCACAATTGCACTCATCTCACATGCTAATAAAGTAATGCTCAAAATTCTCCAAGCCAGATTTCAGCAATATGTGAACCATGAACTTCCAGATGTTCAAGCTGGTTTTAGAAAAGGCAGAGGAACAGGAGATAAAATTGCCAATATCCATTGGATTATTGAAAAAGCAAGACAGTTCCAAAAAAAAAAAATCTATTTCTGCTTTATTGACTATGCCAAAGCCTTTGACTGTGTGGATCACTACAAACTGGAAAATTTTGAAAGAGATGAGAATATGAGACAACCTGACCTGCCTCTTGAGAAATCTGTATGCAGGTCAGGAAGCAACAGTTAGAACTGTACATGGAACAGCAGACTGGTTCTAAATAGGGGAAGGACCAAGTCAAGGCTGTATATTGTCACCCTGTTTATTTAACTTATATGCAGAGTACATCATGAGAAACCCTGGGCTGAAGGAAGCACAAGCTGGAATCAAGATTGCCAGGAGAAATAGCAATAACCTAAACCTCAGGTATACAGATGATACTATCCTTATGGCAGAAAGCGAAGAAGAACTAAAGAGCTTCAAATGCACGAAAGTGAAAGAGGAGAGTGAAAAAGTTGGCTTAAAGCTCAATATTCAGAAAACTGAGATCATGGCATTTCATCTCATCACTTCATGGCAAATAGATGGGAAAACAGTGGAAACAGTGACAGACTTTATTTTTGGAGTTCCAAAATCACTGCAGATGGTGACTGCACCCATGAAATTAAAATTGTTTACTCCTTGGAAGAAAAGTTATGACCAACCTAGACAGCATATTAAAAAACAGAGACATTACTTGACAATAAATTTCCATCTAGTCAAAGCTATGGTTTTTCCAGTGGTCATGTATGGATGTGAGAGTTGGACTATAAAGAAAGCTGAGCACAGAAGAATTGATGCATTTGAACTGTGATATTGGAGAAGACTCCTGAAAGTCCCTTGAAGTGTAAAGAGATCCAACCAATCCATCCTAAAGGAAATCAATCCTGAATGTTCATTGGATGGACTGATGTTGAAGCTGAAACTCTAATACTTTGGCCACCTGAAGTTGTGACTCATTTGAAAAGACCCTGATTCTTGGAAAGATTGAAGGCGAGAGGAGAAGGGGACGACAGAGGATGAGATGGTTGAATGGCATCACCGGCTTAATGGAGATGAGTTTGAGTAAACTCCAGGAGTTGGTGATGGACAGGGAGGCCTGGCATGCTACAGTCTGTGGGGTCTCAAAGAGTCGGGCAGGACTGAGTGACTGAACTGAACTGATATGAGTAGATGATCCGAATTGGGAAAAAACATGATTTAGCTGAAGCTGGAATAAAAAAATAACCGACATCTTATCCTCTAGCTTAGTTGTGACTTTCCTAAGAAAAAGCTCATCAGACATTTCTGCAACTAATCTAGAAGCAACATATGACAAATTAAAACCCATGAATGATTATCACATGAAGACACTGAGTCACTATACGATTAAAATGAATTAAAATGAATTTATTAGAGGAGGTTTGGGAACAGGACTTGAGTCATGATATGATGACTCTGACATGCCTTTGTTTATCCACAGCGTTCATGACAAGATTATTTCAGTATAATCAATCACAGATTAAAAATTTTAATTAGTAACTTTTGTATATTCAGTTTCTAGAATACATTGAGATTAGAGGACAAGTGGTATTATCCTCACCTCATGGGTAAGAAAAATAGGTTCAGGGAGAAACACCTACAAACATAGCAAAGATGAATTACTCTTGATTATAAAAAGACAATATTGAACAGTTAATACAGGCTTTTAGAAAAGATAGAAATGTCAGAATAAGACACTAATAGGTTGATTGTAGAGAATGCACTTTGTGTCAGGAACTATGTGACATGCTTTATATTTCTTATTTCATTTTCAGATGAATTGTATAAAATAGTTTCTATTATTTTAAAGTGAGGAAACTGAGGCATACAGATCAGGTAACCTATCTAAGGTCACACATGTGGTGTGTGGCATGATCCATGTCTCTCACACCTGCACTCTCACACCTGCCTAAGAGTTATGGGGGTGATTCTAGCTTCCCTTCTGAGATGTGATATTCAGAAACTATAAAATTGTTAGACTGACTCTGAAATGGTTACAATTCAGTGCCACTGGCACCACCACTGTTCACAGAACACCTTGCAAAGTTAAAGCAAATTCAAATAGAATGCATCATTTGACTAAGTGTGGTAAATGTTCCTTAATGTAACATGCTTTTAATATAGGCCAGAAGTTTCCCAGGAAAAGTCAAGGAGCATTTCAGCAAATTTTAAAAAGCTTTCTAAGAAGGAGTTGAATTATGCTAGAGGTGGCTGTGACTTTCTGTGACTCCATGGACTGGCATTCTCTGGCAGCTCTTCTTAACCGTTTCCTATCTGGAGCTCAGAAGTGTGTGCAGTCCTGATGGGTGTACCCAGAGTAATGGGGGCATAAGGGGGTCTGCAGTAAACTTGCAAGCAGTCCTCATGGTTTAGCTCCACTCCTTTGTCCCCCACTGAGGAAGCAGATTGGAATGCCAGTGAGAGGACCTTGTTACAAGGAAACCCTAGGTCTGCTGCAGGTTCTAAAAATGAAACTATTTGAAAAAATTTGGTTCCTGGTATCAACTGCATATTACTTGCTGTCTTTTGTCACTCTGATCACCATACACAGCGCCATGCCTGTGGAGTCGACAGTCACTGTAGCGTGCCTTGTCAGCACATTCTTTTTCTCTTGGTGTGATTGTGTATTTGGGAATGGTAATTCCTCTGAGAAAGTTGGCAGCAGGGAGCTATAGACCTGTTTAATCCTATACTATAAGTACAAACTATGAAAAGATAAAATTAATGAACCCACTGCAAGTCTCTTCTGGAAAGAATATATCTTTTTTTTTTTTTTTTTCCCTCTGTACTAGAGTTATAAGCAAACTTCTAAGCTCTGGTAAAATGTTTTGGGCCAATTTTTTTTTTTTAACCTAATCCAAGATCAGAATGAACTATAGTCAGAGAAAAGGAAGGTGTCCAGGGACATCATCCTTCTCCAGGTGTGTTGTCACAGCCCTTCCTAAGGTTCAGTGCATATGATCCCATCATAACTTCTGTTCCAGTCTGGTGATCTCCATTCATTGCAGCCTGAATCCCTCGGCTGTTTATTTCCTCATGCCCTTATAAAGTTCTGTTTCCTTGTCTGGTCAGGTTCTTCCCACCCCTCAAGGGGGAGCCCAACTCCTGCCTGGGCCACAGAGCTTCTGTGATGTCTGCAGTCTGTGGCAGCCTTGTGTAATGTGTGTGTTAGTCGCTCAGTCATGTCCGACTCTTTGCAACCCCATGCACTGTAGCCCACCAGGCTCCTCTGTCCATGGAATTCTCCAGGCAAGAATATTGGAGTGGGTTGCCATGCCCTTCTCCAGGGGATCTTCTTGACCTAGGGATCGAACCTGAGTTTCTCACATTGTAGGCAGTTTCATTACCATCTGAGCCAGCGGGGAAGCCCTCACTTTTAGTTCTTTACTGCTCTTGCTGTTTGTATCAAAAAAACTTTTTTTCCATTCTCCTGTGTCATTCTTGGTATCCTATGGTATCCATTCCACTATATTATCCATTTATTTTTACCCATTCTAGTGAAACGCCCTCTAAAGTCCTCTTGACTCATTAACTTACACTGTATGTCCACAATCTGAAAACCCAGTCCTGTGGTTCTTTCAATACCTTCAATACCTGAAGGCTGAGAAGTTCTACCTGTGCAGTTCCACTCTGGGGTCCCTCTAATTTGCTGTCTTCTCTCTAATCCCTTTAACACTATGTGAGGAAACTACCTCTTGTCTCTATGTAAATATAATTCTATTCTTTAAGGATGCGTTTTTAAAAAGAAAAAAGAAACATTTTTTTTTCCATTTAAAATCAAATGTTTAAATCAGGAAGGAAAATGGAACTATTGCAGGTTTTTAGTCTGATGTGAAGAAACAAAACTCCTATACAAAATAACTTTTAAGTCTAAGCTGAGTAGATCATTTGAAAGAAATGAGTGCATTGGTTGTCAAGGGTAATCTCGGGGAGAAGAAAGAACAGTTGTGGTAACTTATTCAAAGTGAAAGCTAGATCAAGTCATCCAGAATGTACTTTTTTTCTAACTCTTTTTTACTGGTGTGTGGAGGGGGAGGAAAAGTGTGGGAGGGTAGGAATACTGAAGTCTCACTGTAGGGAAAGGCAGCCCAATAATTCCTTCAGGACAAGTAAGACACGTTTCTCTCTTAACACTGACTTGTTGGAGAATTTAGGCTGTGTGGGATCTTGGCTGTTTTGATTCAACCACCTGTGTTACAGCCCTCCCAGCTTGCCCAGGGGAGGGAGTGGTGGTGCTCTGAATAACTGAGTCTGTGAATCATGATACATAAAACTGTATTCTACCAATTACAGGGCAGCTAACAGTTATGCTGCTGTTAAAAGAATCATGCTAAGTCGCTTCAATCGTGTCCGACTCTGTGCGACCCCATAGATGGCAGCCCAGCAGGCTCCCCCGTCCCTGGGATTCTCCAGGCAAGAACACTGGAATGGGTTGCCATTTCCTTCTCCAATGCATGAAAGTGAAAAGAGTCATAGAGGACTACTAAAGTTTAAATCACGCTGCACTCAAGCAGGTAAAGAAAAATGTAACTTTGTTTTTCTCTAAGTGGTCCATTATTTGCTATTCACATGAGCCTCTGTCCTGCTGGATCACCAGAAAGAATGAAAAGAGAAGCTGCATAATTTTAGCCTCATCAAGTAAAATTATTCTAGCAAGCAGATTTTAAAAAATCTGCTTTGGGGATATGGTGGGTGCTGTGGGCCCTTAATGCTGGGCTCTCCTGTCAGGGTGGCTCTTTCCCATGCCCACCGATCTTGCCTAGTGACCCTGGAGTGTAACCGGGGTGAGCTGTTATTGTGGAGCCAGGGCCTGGCATCACTGGGTCTGTCTCTCTGGGCTTGATCAGTGCCCCGTGGTCCTGGCTTATGTGCTCTCCTGGATGTATCCTGGCATTGTTCCTGAGGCCCACCTGCTGTCTACTCTCTCTCCCTGACCTTCCCTCTATCTTGTTTAAAAAATCATGCCTGTCCATTGTTGTTCCTATTAGTGAGCAAAGCACTTAACTGGATGGCACCTTCAATTCCTCACTAACCAACTGTAGGGAAAGCTCAGCCCAGTGGGTTAAGAGGATTTTGTTGATATTCATGACTCCATGTTCTAAATAGAGAAGCAGACGGGTGGGTGTTTGAGGTAGATGGTACAGTAAGGAGAGCAGGAAGTCAGGAAGATGGGTGGCATATTGAAGCAATGCAAGGCAGCTTGATATGTCTGGAGCGGTAGGTCACAACCAGTGGAACTCAGAACCTTAAGAGGGGTGGGGAGTAGGCTCAGATTGGTTACAGGGGTCTGAAAACCTACAGGAAAGCCAAGCATTATCTTTGTATTCAATAAAGAGAATGACTTAACTGTATATAGATGCTAATGAAATAAGTAAAATACAATTTACTTGAATTCACGGTAACATTTTGGTCATATGTTTGCTCAACAAGCACAGAGTTTATGTGCCTTTGATCTATTTCTGTGTTAAAGGGGACCCCCCTGCTCTAGCAAGATGGCCTTCCCCGGTGATTCAGTGGTAAAGAATCCGCCTGCCAGTGCAGGAGCCACAGGAGATGTCAGTTTGCTCCCTGGGTCGGGAAGATCCCCTGGAGAAGGGCATGACAGCCCACTCCAGTATGCTCACCTGGAGAATCCCACGGACAGAGGAGTCTGGTGAGCTACAGTCTGTGAGGTCACCAAGAGTCAGACACACCTGAGTGACTGAGTACAGCACACAACTACTTAAAAATGGGAAACTAATGGCTTGGCCTAACCTAACCCACAGTGACAATAATAATAATATTAAAAAATAGCAGTAATACTTAACACTTGCAGGTACTTACCGCAGTCTGAGCATTTTACATGTGACTTATTTAATGCTCACAACAGTGGTTTGGAGCTGTTCTGACTTTACAGACAAGGAGCTATTAATATGTGTAACTTGCCCAAAGGGCAGACCCCTGTATTTGGTGGCAGCATTGCAAACTGAAAGCAGAAAGTGAACCATGGTTTGCAACCATGATACCTTAAAAATTAATCAGATATAACCTGAGATCTACTGAATCGAGTTTTGGTTAGAGAGAGAAGACATGGATTTCAGTAATTTTTTTTTTAAACAAAAGGCTGAGGCACACCAAGGTTGAAATCTACTGTTCTATGACATTAAGTGAAGTTGCTCAGTCGTGTCCGACTCTTTGCGACCCCATGGACTGTAGCCTACCAGGCTCCTCTGTCCATGGCATTTTCCAGGCAACAGTACTGGAGTGGATTGCCATTTCCTTCTCCAGGGGATCTTCCTGACCCAGGGATCGAACCTGGATCTCCCGCATTGCAGACAGACGCTTTACCATCTGAGCCACCAGGGAAGGCAATTTTAAGGGAATGTGAAGGTTAATTAAATCACAGTCTCAAAATATTATGTAAAGAAGCCAGATTAATTTTATCAGGATATAAAGATTTTATTGAGCCAAATCTGTCACATTTGGCTGACACTTCTGAAATTCTGTAAATTTAGCTTCATAAACATTTATATCTGGAAAGGAATTTTCTAGGTAACTGAATTTGCTCCTCTTAGTTTTCAGGTAAGGAAAAGGGACAGGAGATAGAGAGACTAGGAAAAGACACCCCCTTGTCACAAAGACTCTCCACTGAGTGACTTACTTAACAACATTTACTCACCATCAGGTTTGTGTTAATAACTGTACTAAAGCCTTGTGAAAGATGTGACCATATATATGTGAGTAATGGAAGGCCTCTTATGAGACCAGTATTATTATGACAAAGTTAAGAAAAGGAGTTTAATCCTTTTCATGTTTGCTAACTGTAACAAATATTACTGAATGGGATCTGGCAATATATAAAAATGATAATACATCATTAAAATGATATTTATCCAAGGAATATAAGGGTGATTCAACATCTAAAAATCAATCTGTAATCCACCAGATCCAGTCCAAAAAAGAAAACCAAAAGTATATGGCAAACTCTACAGATGCACGGAAGCATTTTAAAAAATTCAATATTCATGATAAAATTTATCAGGAAACTAAGAATGTTAGGGAATTTCTTGGTATAACCTTACATAAAACATATAGCTTACATCATACTTAATAGCAAAAGATTGAATGCTTTTCCACTAATATTGGGAACAAGGTTAATATATTGCCTCTTCTCACTGTCTCCAACATGAACCAGTAATAAGGCCAGACAAAGAAAGAAAAGGTATACAGATTAGAAGGAAAAAAAATAAAGCCATCTTTCTTTGTAGATGACCTAATTATAAACATAAATTATATACATAGAAGATCCCAAGGAATCCATGAGACACCCACTAGACCTAATAAAGGGTTTAGCAAGATCGCAGGTGTAAGATCAATGTACAGAATCACGTTTTTCTGTACTGGCACAAAAAGAACCTATGAAATGCTTAGGTACAAGTCTAGGAAAGTCTGTAAGAGCTGTATGTCACGTACTTCATAAGCCTGGTTGTAAAAAATTGGGAATTAAATACGTAGAGGATCTATTCATGTTCATGGATTGGAAGATTCAATATTGTTTAGATATTAATTCTCCTCATATTGACCAATCACTTCTATGGCTGTCATCTCCTGACCTGTTGCCCTCACTATACCTGCATAATATAAAACCCATGTTTGGAAACATTGACCTCTAAGCAGGGAGTGTCTGGAGCTCAGTCTTCTTTTTTCTGCTCTCTCTCTCTCTGCACCATCACTCAGGCATATTTTTAATATCAGCTCCACAGGGATGACTCCCATAATTCAGATCCCTGTCTTCTCTGAGGACTTTATCATACAATAATAGCACCGTCACCAACTTCTGCATCACCTCTGCACCTTATTCTCCTTATCCTGCCTAATTTGACCTTCTTTACCTGACATGTTTAATCACCATGAGAAATCCATTGGCATCCTTAATATCTGAGATGGTGCTAGACTAACACCTTCTAACTGGAAAAGATCAACTGCAAGTCTGCCATTCCTGTATCCCAAAACTGCACTTTGTATTCTTGACTTTTTCTGATTAGATTCTCATTTTATGATCCTTGGAAAGGACGAAATACTGGATGAGTAAACAAACCTTTTTTGAATATCTCTCAAAAAGTTTTTCATGATGAAATTTGGCATAAGTTTTGTATTAGCATCATAGGTGAAGAAAAATTTCTATTTATCACTAAATTGTATAAAAATGCTGTGAAATCAGCTGGTCTCAGTCTCTTATTACTTATCACTCCCACTCTTAAAGAAATACTAAGTCCTTCAAAATTTCCATTGTTTACACTTAAGACTTACTCCAGGTGTGGAAACTTACTCCAGGTGTGGAAACTTACTTATCTCTATCAGAGTACATCAGTTTAGGAATAGTACAGGAATTTTAACAAAAATTAAACTTTTAGGCTTGCTTGGGCCAGCGTTTGAAATGTAGCTGTTTAATTAGATAGTAAACATTAGTTCTCAAATCTTCAATGTGAAATGTGAAAAAGAGACATCACTAATATTTTATTCAGTTTTAGACGAATGTGTCACCATCTGCCCTGGACCCTTAATGAAACCTGTCACATTCACAACTTTCTCCTGTTTGGTACATTTCCTCTATATCCATAACTAGTAGCCTGATGCTATGAAAAGTCACCTTCTCTTGAGAAGTTTGAACAGGTATTTGTATTCATGATATCAGTGATCTCAAAAAAATTAAATCCAATTTTCACACATCCACCATCCCACGTTTTCTTTTTATCATCTGAATTTTCTTTGTTAAGCAAAATAGACCCATCTGGTTATAGGTGTTATGGGAAGATCTAGGTGGGATAGAACTTGAGTGTCAGATATCCTCTTGGGGTCCGCAGGTTTTGGATGTGGTAGAGATTGACTCTGTGCCCCTTGAAGAACATTTTGTTGTGGTGTCGAGGACTTGGTAGAAATGGTTTCTTAGGAAAAAAAACACTTTAAATCTGGCCCAGGAAACATTTCTGGAAAAAAAAAAAAAGGTCCCTAATGCTTCTCCTTGCCCGACATTCAACAAGGATGCAATGGACTCTGGGTTGTCGAGGAGAAGGTGGATTCTGGCATTGTCAGCTGACCTGTCATTTCTTCCCGACATGATGGGGACAAGTCCCTTCTTCTGCTCCAGACTCACTCTTCTGCCTGGGCTGCAGGTCCTGCCCCTCCATGGTGACTTCCCATGCTTGCTTTCTCAGTTCCTCACCCTCTGTTGGTATTCTCCTTACTTTCGCTTCTATCCTGTTTGCTTTACAGCCAAACGCCTCAGCATAACACCCAAACTCACTAGCAGTAGTGGACACGCCCTGACTGTCCAGGCCTTGGCTTTGCCTCTCACCATTTCTCACTTCTCTGTGCTGGTCATCCTGCCAAGTTCCAGGGCCACTCCTTTTCCATCAGAATCTCATCTCAGATATCATTTCTCCCAAGACGCCTCTGAATCACAGGTCAGGCTAAGTGACTCTTGCTTATGTTGGTAGAGTATTTCAAAGAAGGATTTTTCTAAGTCCACTAAATATTCTGTAGAGTTTTTTTTTCCATATATGTGTGTGCTGTGCATCTTCTGTTTGTTGTGGGATCATGTTTGAAAGATTCCTGTATAGTTTTCTTGGTTCTGGTTTGTTCCATGGCCCAGAATTTCACCAGCCTCTCACTGGGTTCATCTGAGATTCGTGCTAAAAACTCACTTTTCCTCAGCTCCTTCCAAACAGGGTGGGGTAGCAGCAGCCTTGCTTGGGATGGGAGGTAGGGACAGGCCTGCCCCAATCCCCAGGACCACCCTCTTCCTGACAGAATTCTGATTTGGAGACAGAGTGTTCCCCACCTTCATTAAATCCCAGTCTAGACTGTCTGTTTAAGATGAAGGTTGATGAGTAGTGTGTTTGTAAGAAGCACTCAGAAGCTAATGACAGGCCCTGGGGTGGCACTAATGGCAACTTAACATAGAAACTGACTGAGGCCACGTCTCACATTGTTAGCGTCCTCTGTGGGATGCAACACGCCCATGCCCAAGATAGTGCTGGCTCACGTGTGCATGGAAGTTCATGCGTGACACCTCCACCAGATTAGCATGTGCCAATTATTCATGGCCTACACCTCTTGAACCACTAGACTCCAAACTTTTGTCTATTTTATGGCTGTTGGATGCATTTAACACGTTTTCCTCTAGGAACCATGTTATGTGTGGAGTGGTAGCTCCTGGCAGCTCAGTGAACATGCTATGCAATATTGAGACAGACATAGGTAGGACTTGTGCATTTTTAAAGTTACATCAATATACAAATGTAAAATCGTCTTATTTAGATAATATTTCTGTAAGAAATACTTCCAGCTTTACATCCTGAAATTCTAGGAAATTTCTTCCACTGTTGAAAAGGAAGTAGAGTTTTCCAACTCAAAATGATACTGCTTGCTCTTGAACTTTGAGGAACAAGTATTTTGGTGAAAACCTCAGTAAAGTATGTGGGTTTTATCTGTTATATGGAAGATGTATGGTAGCTTCATTATGAAAGACTTCATTTGAAAAGACTTAATTGGAAACCCATTACACTAATTCTCATGAAGGAATTTTCAATAAGAGAGTTCTGGGAACACTTGTAGGGATACCAGTTAAACTCAAGTTTCTAGAAATTGTGTTAAACCTAACTGGTGTAAAACAAAGTCTATTATCCAGGTAATGTCTCTCTTGCATTCCTGCCTGAGGCTTTTTGTTGACACTAAACAGCACTGACTGTCTAGCCCTCTCAGAGCTGAGAGTCTCTGTTGGGAGATCTTTAGGGGTGGGGATTTTTCTGCTTCTTCTCTGGTGCAGTGTGAATTGTGTAGATAATTGTCAAACAGTTGGCCAGGTTGGAAACTGTCACCAAGTCTGCACTAATTATTTCTTAGGGGAAGATGAGTAGTGATTGTGACCATCAGTTACTGTTATTTCGTTTAAGATATTTGCAAAGTCACCATCTCTTTAGTGTTTGATATGAGAAAGTTATTCATGTTGGATTTTAGTGACAAGGGTGTAAGAGGGGGGACTGCTGCTGGAAGCTGGGAGGATGATGGAAGTGCTGGGGGGAGTAGCTCTGGGGTATAAGCAGGGTCCCTTAGTTGAGCTGACTGCAAAGAACAAGTTGAAGTCTTGTGCAGCAGTTGTCTGGCGAGGTTGGCATAGTACTCTCTGAAATTTAAGGTCCTCAGTTAATTTCTTCTACAAAGATCTATTGAATGTTTCATATGGATGATGTTGTGCTCTAAGCGTTAGGACTGTTGGTGGTGTTGTTCAGTTGCTCAGTCATATCTGACTCTTTGCGACCCCATGGACGGCAGCAGACCAGACTTCCCTGTCTTTCATCATCTCCCATAGCTTGCTCAAACTCATGTCCATTGAGTTAGTGATACCATCCAAACATCTGGTCCTCTGTCGTCCCCTTTTCCCACCTTCAGTCTTTCCCAGCATCAGAGTCTTTTCCAGTGAGTCAGCTCTTCATATCAGGTGGCCAAAGTATTGGAACTTCAACTTCAGCATCAGCCCTTCTAATAAATATTCAGGATTGATTTCGTTTAGGATTGACTGGTTTGATCTCCTTGCAGTCCAAGGGACTCTCAAGAGTCTTCTCCAACACCACAGTTCAAAAGTATAAATTCTTCATCATTCCCCCTTCTTTATGGTCCAACTCTCACATCTATACATGACTACTGGAAAAACCATAGTTTTGACTAGAAGGGATCTTTGTTGGCAAAGTAATATCTCTGCTTTTTAATATGCTGTCTAGGTGGGTCATAACTTTTCTTCCAAGGAACAAGCGTCTTTTAATTTCTCGGCTGTAGTGATTTTGGAGCCCAAGGAAATACAGATTCTCACTGTTTTCATTGTTTCCCCATCTATTTGCCATGAAGTGATGGGACTGGATGCCATGATCTTCATTTTTTGAAAGTTGAGTTTTAAGGCAGCTTTCTCATTTGCCTCTTTCACTTTTATTAAGAGGCTCTTTAGTTCAACTTTGCTTTCTGCCATAAGGATGTGTTATCTGCATATCTGAGGTTATTGATATTTCTCCCTGCCATCTTGATTCCAGCTTGTGCTTCATCCAGCCTGACTTTTCACATGATGTACACTGCATGTAAGTTAAATAAGCAGGGTAACAATATACAGCCTTGACGTACTCCTTTCCCAATTTGAAACCAGTCTGTTGTTCCATGTCTGGCTCTAACTGTTGCTTCTTGACCTGCATACAGATTTCTCAGGAGGCAGGTAAGGTGGTCTGACATTCTCATCTCTTTAAGAATTTTCCACTCTTTTCTGTGATCCACACAGTCAAAGGCTTTAGCGTAGTCAATGAAACAGAGTAGATGATTTTCTGGAATTCTCTTCCTTTTTCGATGATCAAACGATGTTCACAATTTGATCTCTGGTTCCTCTGCCTTTTCTAAATGCAGCTTGAATATCTGGAAGTTCTCGGTTCACATACTGTTGAAGCCTATCTTGAAAGATGTTGAACATTACCTTGCTAGCATGTGAAATGAACACAATTATTTGGTACTTTGAGCATTCTTTGGCATTGCCTTTCTTTGGGATTGGAATGAAAACTGACATTTTTCAGTCCTGTGGCCACTGCTGAGTTTTCCATATTTGCTGGCAAACTGCATACAGCACTTTCACAGCATCATCTTTTAGGATTTGAAATAGCTCAGGTGGAATTCCATTACCTCTACTAGCTTTGTTCATAGTGATGCTTCCTAAAGCCCACTTGGTTTAGCAATCACAATGTCTGGTTCTAGGTGAGTGATCACACCATCATGGTTATCTGGGTCATGAAGATCTTTTTCGTATAGTTCTGTGTATTCTTGCCACCACCTCTTAATATCTCCTCCCTCTGTTAGGTCCATCACCTAACAGAAACCTAATGATTTCTGTACTTTATTGTGCTCATCTTTGCATGAAATGTTCCCTTGGTAGCTCTAATTTTCTTGAAGAGATATCTAGTCTTTCCCATTCTGTTGTTTTCCTCTGTTTCTTTGCATTGTCCATTTAGGAAGGCTTTCTTATTTCCCTTTGATATTCTTTGGAAGTCTGCTGTAACCAGGAACAAAACAGGTGGAAATCTCTATTCTCATGTTTAGGAGGGAAAGACAATTTCATAAAATAAATAGATTGATGTCAGTTAACAGTGGTGATACCCCCATCCAAGGGCAAAAGAGAAGCCTCAGCAGGAAGGTAGGAGGGAAGAATTCATATTTACAATCAAACCCCATTCTCACCAGAGACGCTCAGAGGGCTCAAACAAACCTTGCGTGCACCAGGACCCAGGGATCCCACAGAGACTGAGACAGAACTGTGTTTGAGCATCTCCTGTGGAGGTACGGGTCAGCAGTGGACTGCCACAGGGACAGGGGCTCTGGATGCAGCAGACTTGGGTATGGCAGAAGCCCTCTTGGAGGAGGTCACCATTAACCCCACCTTAGAGCTGCCAGAACTTATACAGGGCTGAGAAATAGACTCTTGGAGGGCACAAACAGAACCTTGTGCACCAGGACCCAGGAGAAAGGAGCAGTGACCCCACAAGAGGCTGAGCCAGACTTGCCTATGAATGTCCAGGAGTCTCCAGGGGAGGCATCGATTGGTGGTGGCCTGCTGCAGGGTTGGGGGCACTGAGTGTAGCAGTACATGCATGGGATCGTTGGAAGGAGGTAACCATTATCTTCATTACCTCCACCATACTTTGGCCCCAGGTAAATAGCAGGGAGGGAACACAGCTTCACCATCAGCAGAAAATTTGGTTAAAGATTTACTGAGCATGACGCTGCCCATAAGAACAAGACCCAGTTTCCCCCTCAGTCAGTCTATGCTATCAGGGAGGTTCCATAAGCCTCTTATCCTTCTCCATGGGGGGCAGACAGACTGAAAGCCACAATCACAGAAAACTAACCAATCTAATCACATGGAACACAGCCTTGTCTAACTCAATTAAACTATGAGCCATGCCATGTAGGGCCACCCAAGATGCACGGGTCATGGTGGAGAGTTCTGACAAAACGTGCTCCACTGGAGAAAGGAATGACAAACCACTTCAGTATTCTTGCTTTGAGAACCCCATGAACAGTATGAAAAGGCAAAAAGATAGGACACTGAAAGATGAACTCCCCAGGTTGGTACATGCCCAATATGCTACTGGAGATCAGTGGAGAAATAACTCCAGAAAGAATGAAGAGACAGAGCCAAAGCAAAAACAACACAGCCAGCTGTGCATGTGAATGGTGATGGAAGAAAGGTCCAATGCTGTAAAGAGCAATACTACATAGGAACCTGAAATGTTAAGTCCATGAATTAAGGCAAATTGGAAGTAGTCAAACAGGAGATGGCAAGAGTGAACATTGACATTTTAGGAATCAGCAAGCTCAAATAGACTGGAATGGGAGAATTTAACTCAGATGACAATTATATCTACTACCATGGGCAGGAATCACTTAGAAGAAAAGGAGTAGTCATCACAGTCAATAAAGAGTTAAAAAATACAGTACTTGGATGAAATCTTAAAAACGACAGAATGATCTCTGTTCATTTTCAAGGCAAACCATTCAATATCATGGTAATCCAAGTCTATGCCCAAGTAATGCTGAAGAAGTTGAAGTTGAACAGTTCTATGAAGACCTCCAAGATCTTCTAGAACTAATACCCCAAAAGATGTCCTTTTCCAATATAGATAGCATATTAAAAAGCAGAGACATTACTTTGCCAACAAAGGTCCATCTAGTCAAGGCTATGGTTTTCCCAGTGGTCATATATGGATGTGAGAGTTGGAATGTGAAGAAAGCTGAGTGCCAAAGAATTGATGCTTTTGAACTGTGGTGTTGGAGAAGACTCTTGAGAGTCCCTTGGACTGCAAGGAGATCCAACCAGTCCATCCTAAAGGAGATCAGTCCTGGGTGTTCATTGGAAGGACTGATGCTAAAGCTGAAACTCCGTACTTTGGCCACCTCATGTGAAGAGTTTACTCATTGGAAAAGATCCTGATGCTGGGAGGGATTGGGGGCAAGAGGAGAAGGGGACGACAGAGGATGAGATGGCTGGATGGCATCACCAACTCGATGACAAGAGTTTGGGTAAACTCTGGGATTTGGTGATGGACAGGAAGGCCTGGCATGTTGCAATTCATAGGGTCACAAAATGTCGGACATGACTGAGTGACTGAGCTTCTTCTTTCATTATAAGGGACTAGAATGCAAAAGTAAGAAATCAAGAAACATCTGGAGTAATAGGTAAATTTGGTCTTGGAGTACAGAGTGAAGCAGGATAGAGGCTAATAGAGTTTTACCAAGAGAACGCACTGATCATAGCAAACACCCTCTTTCAACAACACAAAAGAACACTCTACACATGGACATCACCAGATGGTCAACACCAAAATCAGAATGATTGTATTCTTTGCAGCCAAAGATGGAGAAGCTCTATCCAGTCTGCAAAAAAAAAAAAAAAAAAAAAAGACCGGGAGCTGACTATGGCTCATATCATAAACCCCTTATCACCAAATTCAGATTTAAATTGAAGAAAGTATGGAAAATCACTAGACCATTCAGGTATGACCTAAGTCAAATCCCTTACGATTTTACAGTGGAAGTGAGAAATAGATTTAAGGGACTAGATCTGATAGACAGAGTGCCTAATGAACTATGGACAGAGGTTCCTGACATTGTACAGGAGACAGAGATCAAGACCATCCCCAAGAAAAAGAAATTCAAAAAAGCAAAATGACTGTCTGAGGAGGCCTTACAAATATCTGTGAAAAGAAGAGAAGTGAAAAGCAAAGGAAAAAAGGAAAGATATATTCATTTGAATGCAGAGTTCCAAAGAATAGCAAGGGGAGATAAGAAAACCTTCCTCAGTGATCACTGCAAAGAAATAGAGGAAAACAATAGAAAGGGAAAGATTAGAGATCTCTTTAAGAAAATTAGAGATACCAATGAAACTGTTCATGCAAAGATGGGCTCAATAAAGGAAAGAAATGGTATAGACCTAAAAGAACCAGATGTTAAGAAGAGGTGGCAAGAATACACAGAAGAATTCATGACCCAGATAATCACGATGGTGGGATCACTTACCTAGAGACAGACATCCTGGAATATGAAGTCAAGTGGGCCTAAGAGAGTATCTGTATGAACAAAGCTGGTGGAGGTGATGGAATTCCAGTTGAGCTATTTCAAATCCTGAAAGACGATGCTGTGAAAGTGCTGCACTCAATATGCCAGCAAATTTGGAAAACTGAGCAGTGGTCACATAACTGGAAAAGGTCAGTTTTCATTCCAATCCCAAAGAAAGGCAATGCCAAAGAATGCTCAAACTACTGCACAATTGCACTTATCTCACATGCTAGTAAAGTAACGCTCAAAATTCTCCAAGCCAGGCTTTAGCAGTACATGAACCATGAACTTCCAGATGTTCAAGCTAGTTTTAGAAAAGGCAGAGGTACCAGAGATCAAATTGCCAACATCTGCTGGATCATCGAAAAAACAAGAGATTTCCAGGAAAAACATCTGTTTCTGCTTTATTGACTGTGCCAAAGCCTTTCACTGTGTGGATCACAATAAACTGAAAAGTTTTTCAAGAGATGGGAATACCAGACAACTTGACCTGCCTCTTGAGAAGTCTGTATGCAGGTCAGGAAGCAACAGTTAGAACTCGACATGGAACAACGGATTGGTTTCAAATTGGGAAAGGAGTACGTTAAGGCTGTACATTGTCACCCTGCTTATTTAACTTATATGCAGACTACATCATGAAAAATGCTGGGCTGGAGGAAGCACAAGCTGGAATCAAGATTGTTGGGAGAAATATCAATAACCTCAGATATGCAGATTACATCACCCTTATGGCAGAAAGTGAAGAAGAACTAAAGAGCCTCTTGATGAAAGCGAAAGAGGAGAGTGAAAAAGTTGGCTTAAAGCTCAGCATTCAGAAATCGAAGATCATGGCATCCAGTCCCATCACTCCATGACAAATAGATGGGGAAACAGTGTAAATAGTGACAGACTTTATTTTTTTCAGCTCCAAAATCACTGCAGATGGTGATTGCAGCCATGAAAATTAAAAGACGCTTCCTCCTTGGAGGAAAGTTATGACCAACATAGACAGCATATGAAAAAACAGAGACATTACTTAGCAAACAAAGGTACATCTAGTCAAGGCTATGTTTTGTTTTTTTTTTTTTTTCACTAATCATGTATGGATGTGAGATTTGGAGTATAAAGAAAGCTGAGTGCCAAAGAATTGATGCTTTTGTACTGTGGTGTTTAAGAAGACTCTTGAGAGTCCCTTGGATGGCAAGGAGGTCCAACAAGTCCATTCTAAAGGAGATCAGTCCTGGGAGTTCATTGGAAGGAATGATGTGATCCAGTTATACATATACATGTATCTATTCTTTTTCAGATTCTTTTCCCATTTAGATTATTTAGCTTCCCAAGGACATAAGGCTTGCTCATAAAATTTCCAGTCATAATATCCCCCCTTCCCCAGGAGTTTGAAGTGACATGTAAGGGTCTCATAGTTTCCCTATTATTTCACAATGGACCTCCCTTTTATATTTCAATCTGTGACATACTGACTCGAGTGCAGGAAGACTGTCATCCAGAAAGCCGATCCCATAAGAAAACGCGCTGCCATCTGTCCCCCACATTTGGAGAATTGATTTAACATCCTGGCATATCTCTGCTCTTCATGGATGAAATAGCCAGGGAACTAGATGTCCTCACCTCTTCCCAGAAAAAGGAGACAGTCAGTAGCCCTCTGTCCCAAGGCCTCAAAGGGGCCTGCACGCCAAGCCACTGTCTCCACTGCCACCACAGTGGTGCTAATATCCTAGTTAATGTCATCATTCCCTCCTTTATGGCCTGTCCAAGGTCTCCCTGCTGTCAACCTGGGTGGCTCACCTGGTGGGGTAACACCGGCCTTTGACCCCGAGGTTTGACCCCCCTCAGTGGGCTCACTGTGTCAGGCATGTGGTTGTGGACAGTCCTGTTTTGGCCTTTATGGAGTGTGGAGCTGCTTTGAGGGGCCAGTTGGGTCCTTCAAGCACAGACGGCAGAAGCAAAGGTATGGGGAGACCTGCTGCGTTTCCAAGTCATGTTTCACAGTTTCATTTCCAAGGAGCAACAGAAACAGACCCACATTTGAAAACCATCACCCCTGGCTTCTCTGCTGATGCATCAGCCTCTTCAGTCAGCCTCGACCCCATGATATGTGTCTCCATGATGTTTTCCGGCTCTCAGAGCATCCAGCTTACTGGGGTTAAACCTCTGCAGGATCTTTCTAGCTGGGCGTTTGAAAGTCAGGGAAATGATTACATCTGAGGCTAAGAAATCCACTCGACGTTATATCAGCTTGGAAAATGGAGAATAGAGGATAACAAAATCTCAAAACCAGACATCTCTATCATCATCTAAACTTGTCTTAAAGATTAAAAAATAATTCCAAAGACTCAAAATGACCTAATTTACCATGATCATAAAAAGATGTGCTGACATGTCTGGGCTCAAAATAGGACTGGATGGCAAGTAATTTGTGATCACATTGGAATATTCCCTTATTTATACCTATTTTATTGAATACCTTAGTGTTACTAGCATTTTTATGAAAATAATTCTAGATGCTGTTAAAGGAACATTTAAACTATTTCAACATCTCTTACTTCTATCATTAGGTGATGTAGAACCAGTGTGAATTAGGTGCTTAAAAATTTAGTATGGATGTGGTTAGGTGTGTTAGAAAGGGGCTTGGATGCACTGAGATAGTTCGTTTAAGATTCAATGACTAGCCTCCTCTCCCAAATACACACACACACACACACACACACACACACTCTCTCTCTCTCTCTCTCTCTCTCTCTCTCTCTCTCTCTCTCTCTCTCTCTCTCTCTCTCTCTCTTTTCTCTGGAGGTAGAGGTGGGAAAGATGAAAAGAGGTAAATATTTGCTTACAAGCATGTAATCATAAACTATTTTTAAAAACACCATACTCTAGAGGTTTCTGATTTAGGTAGTCAAGCAAATTAGAATCATTCACACTAGAAATCCTAAAGTTAAAATCACAATTATTTGATACCTCATTAGTAAGGCACTTTTTCCTTTTTAGTATTTTATTTAGTATTCAGTATTTTTATACACTAGCCAATATCATCTGATGATTTCACATGCTGAATGTATTCCCTGTGCTGTGCATCACACCCTTGTATCTGATTTTATACCCAGCAGTTTCTTCTTCTTCATCCCCTTCCCCTATTTTACCCCTACCCCTTTCCCTACTGGGCCACTAGTTTGTTCTCTGTATCTGTGTGTCTGAAAGCACTTTTAATTGCCCCCCCCCCAAGAATTTCACTATTCTTGCTGGAGGCACTGATGAATGGCTGATGTGGAGCCTTCTGAAAGGCATGCAGTACTTAGATAATAAAACAAAAATTTTTGGTGGAGAAGAGATTGTTTATGCTTTTCTTTTTTTGCTCACTTAAGGACAACATCTACTTTAGAGAGATCAATATTCCTGAACTGCAAACTTTGTAGAAGCTGAAGGAAATGGTCCTTGTCAAGCTGAAATGTTAACCCTCTCTCTGCTTTGCTATCCCAACCCACCCTCTCTGCCTCCTTAGAAAACATGAGCTGGGTCTGGGCTCCTGAGAGATCAGTGAAGGGTGGGACTATCTGCTGAGGCTGCACCTGAGTCAGATTTTGAATGCTTGGTTGATAGTAAGAGGGTGCAAAATGATATAAACTAGAACACTTTCTAACACCATACACAAAAATAAACTCAAAATGAATTAAAGATCTAAATATAAGACCAGAAACTATAAAACTCCTAGAGGAAAACATAGGCAAAACACTCTCTGACATAAATCATAGCAGGATTCTCTATGACCCACCTCCCAGAGTAATGGAAATAAAATCAAAAATAAACAAATGGGACCTAATTAAACTTAAAAGCTTTTGTACAATGGAGGACATCCTTTTAAAAGCCATTGATGGCTTCAGAGGGCAGAAGAAAAATATTCAAAGTGTAAACACAAAAAAAAGTTCTAGAATCACTTACCTGACAGCACTGTTTTCTCTCTTGGTAGTGAAGTTGCTTGTTCTGAATAATGTGTATCTACTAGTCTGGCAACTTAAACAAAGGATTTTGAGGCTGTAAGGATTATTTAGAATATACTTAGTTGAGATGGAGTTTCTAAACATTTAAGCTCAGTCACCTTGCAGACGATTTGTGGTGAGGGCCCCTTTGGCCTTGCTGAAGAGCGTTGAGGAAGAGAGAACACATTTTTGCTAAAAATTCAGCTCTGAGGGCACTTATTTTTAGTAACATAGTCTGAGGTTATTACCTTTAATTATTGTGGAATTCAAAGTGTGCATTAATCTCTTTGTGATCGTATAATACATTGTAAACTAGTACACGTGTGTTGCAATACAAGTAGTTTTTATAAATGTTATGTGGCCATCTTAAAAACTTCACATTTGCAAGAGAGTTTCTCTTTTCCTATACTGAGTAAACTCTAAGTTGTCAAATTCACATCTACATTTTTTTCTACTCAGAACGTTTTCCTGAACTGTCTATCTGTTTTCACCTCTAGAAAATGAAATTTGTTAATGAGACCAGTCCTGTTGTCTACAGTTCAAATGGCTGTACTAATGTTGATAATGCTCTTTACTTGATAACTTGTTATCTTGCAGTTTCTAATTGTGAGCTCTCTAAGCCTGGCAAGGTCTCTTTTTGGGAAAATTCCTGCTGTCATTCTTTGAGGGAAATTTCCATATAATTTTGGATGGTTGAAACCAGGTAGAAATAGTGGGAAAGAGTGCATTCTTAGCTAGAGTGAAGAATGTTTTTCCCTAGAACACCTTGATCTGTGTTGTAAAAACTTGTAGTGTCCACAGTAAATCCCTGAGGCAGAGGACTGGGGTCCAGGTGCCTGCATGGCCTCTGAGAGGTGTGGGTACTGGCATCCAATAGCTTTTTACAAAGGCAGGGTGTGTGCTCCGTGACTCCGGGTCATGGACCATGACAACATCACACTGGGTAAGACAGCGTTGCTGTTTGCCTGCTGAGGCTTTTCTAGCTTGAGAGTGTCTTGCTGACAAGTTCAAAGGCATATTTTGCCCGTAAGCTCAGGTGACTCCTGGGTGGCAACTTCACACATAAAATAAAGCAGAAAATTCAGCAATTAGGCCACTGTCATCAATCAAACTGGATAATTTCAGACAAAAATAAACGAAGGTGGATTTTTAGAAGTGGCTTGATTTTTTTACATTTATTTTTTTAATATAAATATATTTATTTTAATTGGAAGCTTATTACAATATTGTATTGGTTTTGCCATACATTGACATGAATCCGTAAAGTGGCTTGATTTTTTTTAAATGAAAGTTTGGGTATTAGTCATCTGTTGCTGCATACAGATTACCAAACATTTAGCAGCTTAAAGCAACAAACCCTGCTGCAGTTTCTAGGAGTGGGGAATCTAGGAAGGTTCAGCTGGCACTTCAGGCTCAGGCTCTCATGGGCTGCAGTCAAGGTCAGTCAGGGTGTAATCAGCGTTGGTCAGAGTGCAGCCTGTGAGGCCCTCTTCCAGGCTCACCCATCTCCTCCTTTGCTGGTGCAGGCTGGGTGCTGGCTGGAGACCTCGGCTCCTTCCTTTGGGTCCTTTCCTTGGGACAACTTGCAGCCCAGTGGCTGACTCCCCTCAGGGACCAGGGGTACCCAGGATAGAAGCCCCCAAGAGGGATCCTGGTACTTTCACTGTCTCTGGTCACTCGGAGCCCCAGGTCCAGCCCACTCATGGGAGCAGTGGATCACATATGTATGGATGTGAGAGTTGGACCATAAAGAAAGCTGAGTGCCAGACAATTGATGCTTTTGAACTGTGATGTTAGAGAAGACTCTTGAGAGTCCCTTGGACAGCAAGGAGATCCAACCAGTCAATCCAAAAGGAAATCAGTCCTGAATATTTGTTGAAAGGACTGATGCTGAAGTTGAAGCTCCGATACTTTGGCCACCTGATGCAAAGAACTGACTCACAGGAAAAGACCCTGATGCTGGGAAAGATTGAAGGCAGGAGGAGAAGGGGACAACAGAGGATAAGGTGGTTGGATGGCATCACCAAATCAATGAACATGAGTTTGATCAAGCTCTGGGAGTTGGTGATGGACAGGGAAGCCTGGCATGCTACAGTCCATGGGGTCACAAAGAGTCGGACAGGACTGAGCAACTGAACTGACTACCCCCCTGGGTCATCCCTGCCTCTCCTTAAGCATTTGGGACTTTGTGATAAATAATGGGAACTAAAGGCTCTGCCCTGAGAACCCAGGATTGGGCTCATTTCTCCCTCTTCAGAGTTAGTGTTTGGGAATGTCCTCAGTGCACACATTTCCAGTGTGAATGATTTGATACCTTACAGAATGAGGTTATATAAAACCAAAACAGTGACAAGCATCCTGTGGAAGGAATGTTCTAGCCCCCTGAGCCCTCAATGGTTTCCTGGGGATAAGTCAGACAGATGAGGATGCGGAGTGGAGGCTGCCAGATTTCCTGGTGGAGACGCAAAAGCGGGACGAGCTCACAAGCTCCAACTTCAGCCTGGCTGTGCTTCCTACTCCCGCTGCTTTGTCATGTGTAGAGAGAATAAAAACAGGATTTGTGCAAGGAGGGTGGTGAGAGTGAGAGGTAATGCATGCGGGGTGGTGCTGGTGTGAGCTGACACTGACGTAAACTCACGTCATGTGTCCTGGGCACGTGTCTCCAGAGTAATCTGTCTGAAATGTCTTCTTTTCCTCGTGGTCAGGGGCTAGTTATGTCAGCTCCACATTCTCTCTGATGAACATTCATCCCCACACTTCTCCATCCTGTGAATCTCTTCAACGGACCAGCAAGTGAGTGGGGCTTTGAGCCTGGGAGCCTGTCTTGTCAGACAAGGTGCCTGAGATAACTGGGGTTGAGCCCAGCTGCAGAGCTTTTGACAAAGCCTTTTTTCTCTCATCTTTCCCTTCAGTCTCACCTCTTCTTCCACCCACAGCCTCCCCCGAGCACCTCACATGCTCACAGTCCATCGCCCCGCATCTTTGCAGCACTTTTCATCTGTGATGGATTTCGTGCATCCTTCCAGGTGTGCCGGTGCTGCCTCCTGGTTAGGTGATGGGAGCAGGGACCGTGCACTGTCATTCCCCAGTTCTCACTATGCTCCACGTGATGATGGGCATAGATGGATGCAGCTGTGTTTTCTTCCTAACAGAAGATGCGCTGGGGCCACATGGCCGCCAGACGCCTTGATGCCAGAGGCCACTATCACCATCAGTAATGCCCCCTTCTCTCCCTGCAGCCTGCGCCTTCCAGTACAACAGGCTCTCCTTTGTCTGCCTCATCTACCTCCTGTTCATCCCCCTGTTCTTGGAACCGACTAAAGCCACCATGCAAGGTAAGAGCCCCTTGTTCTCTGCTCCAGGGCAGGGTGCATCTGGGGGTCCCCAGGGTTTCATTATTGGATGGGAGAGATGAGAGTCCAGTGGGGAGCTGGGGCACATGGTGATGACATGTTTCTGTCGCTCGCAGTTGTTTTCCCGTACATGTTCCCCAGCAGGCCTGCATTTGTAGGTTTGCAGAGGGTCTGGAAGGTTCTGGAACTCAACGTGTGGTCATGAAAATGAAGCAGATCTGCAAGTTCTCTGTGCTGGGAGTAGGCAGTGGGAAGTGCAGCTAGGACAGGAGCTGGAGGCTTGGGGAGGAAGCTGGTAGTCGTCAGCTGGGATCTGACACGTGTGCCTCAGTCAGTTACAAAAAGACACAGATTCTAGTTCTAGTCTTTCAAGCATGTGATTGCAAACCTGTAGCTCCTGTCCCATTGCTCTTCAGGAACCCAAAGGTGTGCAGAGAAATAGTGACTGTTTCCTGAGGCTCCAATGAGGAAGCAGGTCTGGTTTGAAGTTCTTACACAAAGAGAGAAATTAAACTGTGCTGAGTTAATCTAATTAATTGGCTTTCGAAATGATGACATTACAAGAAATCAGGACTGTGTCCCGCGTCTTAGGTGAGAATGATGGCAGTGTGTTTACAGCGAAAGACAGGAAGTCAGGTTTGGCTGTGGCCCCATGGTGCCAGCTCACAGTGCTGACTTCTCAGGAAAAGCAGTCAAGTCCTGGTGTAAACAGAGCAGCAAATCCGGACTCTGTCTTTCCCATTCTCCCCCGACTGTTAAACTGATTGTTCATCCTGATTGTTAGGACTGCAGATACTCTGTTGGTTTTCCTGCCTTAGGAAGAATCTAAATAATAGCTCTTCTAATTCACTTAAATCTTAATACACACAGTGAAGAAGGGCTAGAGAAATGTGAGTCTATACAAATCCTTATCAGACCAAAAATACGTTGTTTACAGGACCCCACCCACCCTAGTCTCCTTCCTATAGTCCAAAATAAACAAAGACATTTAAATATCATAGCTTCTGGCCTCGGAACCAAGATGATAACACACAGGCAACTCCCACCTCATAGCTGGGAGCTCATGTATTAAAGAAAGGTTTCACCTCTAGAATTAAGTGCTTTAGAAATGAGTACCTGTTTGTCCTCAGTTAAATGATCTGCTGCTTTTCTGTCAGGGTGTCCCCAGTTTTATCTGGAACCAGGTCACAGGGTTTCCTTGTCACGCTCAGTGATGAAGCCTGGCTTTGTTTCTTCCCAAGTGACCCAGCCCCGCTCTGCCTGGGGCCTTGTCTCTGTCGGAGTGGGCGTGTGTGACATGGCTGCCCAAGCACAGAGCCGGTGATTGAGTCAGGAAACACATAGGTGAAGCATGAGATCAGATACACAGAGCAGCTTCTGTGTGGGGGAAGAAATGTCCGAATCCCCAGAGTGTTGCATATCAGAACACAGACAGCATCGTGTGCCCAGGTGTCTGCCTCCCCACCACCCCCACCCCCCCGACACACACCCTACCCACCCGGGGCCAAGGGACCAACAGCTCCGAGGGAGCCCACAGGCATCTTTCCAGATGGTACCGGGGGACAGGGCTTGGGGTTGTGTGTCCTGTCCTCCTGTCCCTCCTGTGTTTCAGCACTGAGGGGCACGGCCGAGACTCATAACCTTATCTATTTGCTGTGTCTGGAATCACACTGGGACTGGAGGGAGGGAGGCCCCACGTGGTCTATTATGAACTCATAGGACTCACAGTCTGGCAGTTCTATGTCTGTGATTGGAGGCACCTAGGCCAGGTGTTTCTGGTGGGGCCACAGTCCAGGGTTCAAGCCACGTGGTCCAGGAAGATGCCTGTGTGGCATCCACACAGATGGTGGTAGACCTGGTGGACCTGGAGGGGTGGTGCCCTGCAGCTTTGCAGGGTCTCCGGGTCACATACATTTGGCCTTTCAAGTTCCTGTTCACACACATTTCTCACAAATGGGTAGGAAGATCCAGTGTCATCTGGGAGATAACTCTAGGGCATTTGCTCTGCCTGCCATACAGGGCCTCTGCCACATGGATGCACACACACGCACATGCATACACCTGCATATACATACACACACATACACACACACACACACACACACACACACACACATATATATACACCCACATGTGCACACACATATCCCCCACAATATATATACACCCACATATGCACACACATATCCCCCACATATATACACACACATGTGCATGTACACACACATAAACACTTGCACACACATGCACATGCCCCCACATGCACACATACCCCCACATACACAGACACAGGTGGGCACGCACAGTCAGGGCTCAGAGGATGGGAACCCTTAGTAAGTCAGTGTGTAAACTGCTTCTCCTTTCTCCTTGGATTTCTCAGCAGGAGTCAGATGTCAATGTAGTTCAGGCTCAGGGTGGTCTTAGCGAAGCCTGTCTCCCTGGGCTGGGAATATCCACCCTCCCAACTCTTGGCTCCTCTGACATTCTCCTTGTCCCCTGTCCACTCCGGTCATCCCAGAGGCTGAGCTAGAGCCCACTTTAGTGCAGTTATTTATGGAATCTCTCCTTATGCACCACCTTGAAGATGGCAAGGGCTTTGCTGTTTTGTTCATGACTGTGTTTCCAGGACCAGGGACAGTGCCTGGTGTCTAGCCATCTGTCCATCAATTTTTACAGAACGAATGAATGAGTGCATTTGTTTCCAGAGTCTAGAGTTCTTGGCATCTAGGAACTCAGCCCTAATCCTCTGCTTCCCTGGGCCTCCACGAGAGCCAACATCGCAGGACAGTTGATCACTCACACCTGTCTCTCCTCTGGGGACAGAAGCTAGGGGGTGGGGTAATAGGTCCTGGGAGTTTACTACTTTAGATTTACTGGGTACTAGGGGATTATGAGTAATTGAAAAAATCAGAATGTTGTATGCTTACCTTACAACGTTAGGGATTTTATTGAATCCTAGGATACTGAAGGAAGGTCAGGAAATCTTCACTTGCTGTTTGCTTAGCAGTGAGCTTTGCATTTAAATTGAGACTTCACTCCATTAAATAGGAACTAATATGTAGTTAACTTCAGATGGCCCAAATATTCCAAGTTGAGTATGATTATTTATTTCTTTCAACAAATGTTAATTGAAAGACTTCCCTTCACAAAACACTATGTTTGGGTTTGCAGAGGATAAGAATGAGAAGAAAGCATGGTTCTTCACTGGCATGGTCTCCCAAGCATGCTGGCTCTTGCATGTTTCATTGAAGGGTAGTTTTGTCAAAGAAGCTGTCTTTGGAAGCCATGGACTTATTCCACTGAGGTTGTCATTTCTTTATACGTATCTCAGATTAATCCTCTGCAGTCTCCTTTGGACTTTGCCTTAAGTAGGTTCAATGGTGGGCTTCCCAGGTAGCTCAGTAGTAAAGAATCTGCCTGCCAATGTAGGAGACATGGGTTCAATCCCTGGGTTGGGAAGACCTCCTGGAGGAGGGCATGGCAACCCACTCCAGTATGCTTGCCTGAGAAATCCCACAGACTGAGGAGCCTGGCGGGCTATAGCCCATAGGGACACAAAGAGTTGCACACGACTAAAGTGACTTAGCATGCACACATGCAGGCTCCATGGTGGCAAACCACTGTCCTTTTAAGGTGGGTCTGATGTGATAGTATTTGGAGTCAACTTTGATGGGGGAAAAACTGGTGATGAATTAGTTATGTCAATTTTAGAAAAGGGAAAAAAAAAGATAAAACTCGGAGTATTGAGTATAAAACAGTGTCTGAAGGTCATGCCTCAAGATCAATGAGGAGGTTTAAGATTTATTGGAGTGAGAGCACCGTGGATGATATACAGGAGTGACAAAAAATGGAACATCTTTCTGAGGTGGGTTCATGTGGATGTGTGGATGTATGAGACTAAAACATCAGGCAAAGTGAGATGGGGGAACCAGGAAGCAGCATCCTGAAGGAGGTACTGATTAGCTCGATCTACCTGAAATCTTGACCACAGCCATCTGGCCGCACCCACCTGGCCCAGACCAGAAAGTCAGGTGGAGTGTCTTCAGAGGCCTAGGGACTGAGGGTGCTAAGAGCAGGTCAGTTTCCTATGTGTCAGGAGCTGCGGTGAGTACTCCCTATACATGACCTTGTTTAATTAGTGGATGGAAAAATGATTGACATGTCATGAACTCCCCCCCCCCCGCCACCTGCCCTCCATTCTAGAAAGAAAAAACCCACTGGGTTATAAATCCACTTAACCAACTAGGAACCTGCATGGTGAGGGGCTGGTGTGACGGCACTCTCCTCCTGCCATGGAGATTGGGGAAACTCAGCCACTTTTAGGACAGTCTAGACTCCTAACCAGTTCCTGTCCCACTTCACCAGCCTTTCCACCAGTCAGGGAGCACTTCTCCCATAAGGCTGGGATTCACCATCAGGTTCCACACACCTGATCATACTTTCTTAGATTTTGGTTCTGTAGATGTTCAGAGTCCCGAGTCCTTTTCAGTTGGTTTCAACAGAGAGTTTTACATCCTTGCATGCAAGGACAGCTCTCACTTGATCAATAAAGTGTCGGGGGTCTGGGGTGAGAGCCACAGTCTGGTGTGGCGTGTGGACTTTGCTGTAAATCACTCTGTCTCCTTGCTCAGTCCTGCCAGCATCTTGTCTTAGTTCTCATGCCCTCCTGTGGGCTGAGGTGGGTAAGAGGGCCTTCTCTATTCTTTTCTTTTTTGGTGGGGAGAGTCATTTACTTATTGGGGGCTGTTTGAGAAGGAGTTCTCTAAATGTCAAGACTACAGTGCTTTGGGGGCAATACTAGCCATTGACCTGCAGTGAAGATATCTTAGAAGCATCAGCATCTAATCAGTTCACAGGTGAAATGCTGTGTCTCTCTGTCTCACACACACACACATGCACACACACACAAGCAGAAGGACCAGAGATATGGGTCGTCTATGGTGGGTAATTATTTCTTTTTTTTTTTTTAATTTTTTTATTTATTTTTATTTTTTAAATTTTAAAATCTTTAATTCTTACATGCGTTCCCAATTATTTCTAATAGCAAAGATGTTGTTTGTTTCAGGAACCCTCACTCACTGGAATTCTTCTCTGAGACTGAACGACTCATAGGTGGGAACAGAGCCCTGGGGGGTGGAGGGGGATGGAAGGGCATTGGGTACCTGGGTGGGTCTTCCGAGGTCTCCCTGTTCAGTCATGGAAGCCAGGTCCTTCTGAAGCAGGTGAAGCTCACATGAGGATCCAGACCTGGCTAAGGCGGTCAGGTTGCCAAAGGAAACCAAAAGGACCAAACTTTCAGGATATGGCTTCCAAATATTTTTCAACATGTGGTTTTTGTGGAGATTTTATCCTTTTGTAAAAGGGGTGGGTTTCTAAAGTATCTTCTTTTTTCTACATAATTTTCTGAGTTATTTTGAGCAAGGTAGCAATTTTCCCGCTGTGTTTGCCTATGTTTGAAAGTGAAAGTGAAAGTGAAGTCGCTCAGTCGTGTCTGACTCTTTGCGACCCGGTGGACTGTAGCCCACCATGCTCCTCCGTCCATGGGATTCTCCAGGCAAGAATATTGGAGTGGGTTGCCATTTCCTTCTCCAGGGGAATCTTCCTGACCCAGGGATTGAACCCAGGTCTCTCACGTTGCAGGCAGATGCTTTAACCTCTGAGCCACCAGGGAAGCCCCTTGCCTATGTTTACAATAACTCAAAAGTCATTAAGAAGGTCTTTTTCTCATAATTTAGATCTCTTTCAACATTTGGGAGGAGGATAGAGTAAGAAAGAGGTGGTCAAGGAGAGGCTTCATTGTGCTTTGAGGACAAAGGTGAGCAATTTAGCAGGTCAGGTTCACTATTGACAAAGTTATTCAAAGATAATAGGGAAAATATTTTATTCTCTTCAGCTCTGAACAGGGTCCGAGTTTAAGAGGAAATTGTAATCATCATAGGATACTGTGTGTGTGTGTGTGTGTGTGCATGTGCATGTAAAGTAATCACCAGTCCTCACCCTCATGTTCTGACCCAGGAAACACTTTACCAGAATCACTGAAGGCTCCTGAGAAAAGAAAAATGATACTGCATTTGCTGACGTGAAACAGCAGAGCGGTCTGTAACTTGTAAAGCTGTGTTTAGATGTCAGAGAGGAAATAGTAGCAGATATTTTAAACTGCTGGCATCTGGTTTTTGTTAAAAACACTGTTACTCTTTATACCATTAAGCTTATTATTGCTGCTGCTGCTGCTACTGCTGCTGCTGCTAAGTCGCTTCAGTCATGTCCGACTCTGTGCGACCCCATAGATGGCAGCCCATCAGGCTCCCCCGTCCCTGGGATTCTCCAGGCAAGAACACTGGAGTGGGTTGCCATTTCCTTCTCCAATACATGAAAGTGAAGAGTGAAAGTGAAGTCGCTCAGTCGTGTCCGACTCTTAGCGACCCCATAGACTGCAGCCTACCAGGCTCCTCCGTCCATGGGATTTTCCGGGCAAGAGTACTGGAGTGGGGTGCCATTGGCTTCTCCGAAGCTTATTATTACGGTGGTTTATTATGTCATCATAAAGCAAAAGGCAAGGAAATATTTAATTGAGCAAATTATTTGGGGGTAAGTGCTTTATTATCAATATCAGCTCAACAAAACAGAATGCTATCAAAATGATGAGACACTTTCTTCCTGAATTTTTGAATAAATTAATGGTAAGACTTTTAGGTTATTTTATCTCTTCTCTTTTGGGAGTGGTTATTTTGAATTTGGCAGAGAGCATTCAGTGTTCTTATCTCAGGAAACACGGGGTCGTATTATTATATGAGTCATTTTCAGAAGTCCTGAACTTTGCACTTTATTTGGCTGTGATCAACCAAATCTGCAGGGTAAGCTTACCTGTGATTTTGGTGCTGTTCATCATGAGAAGGTCAGGGGTGGGGGGGTGCTGAATTGGATGTCAGTTTGCTGATTCAGGCTGGAAATGACTCTTCTTTTGTTTATTCACTTGATGGACACACACTGGTGCCCTGTACCAGCACTGTCCTGGGCATTCAAACACTTAGCAATAGCACAGGATGTACATTAACAACATGGGTCCTGGGCAACAGGTTCCTTCAGTTCCCAGGGTCCTGATTAATCCCCCCATGCCGAGTCCACATGCTAGTCCTAGACAGAACGCCAAGTCATCTGCCATGGAGTCAAGTTCATGGATACTGTGTCCCGTGTTTGTGCTGAATAAATGGTTAAAGAGCTCAGAGGAGGAGGTCATCCCTTTTACTTGAAAAATGTATCTTCCCTTCGAAAGGATTCAGCTGATTCGATTTGCTTCTCTGTGTATCTGGAGTATATTTACTTCAGTTTTGAAGCTGATTTACTTCACAGTCTGGATGAGACTAATTTTTGATGGATTGACTTGTTAGAGTCTAAGCTTTGCTTTGCATATAACTATTTCTCTTAAACAGACCCACGTATGTTTGCATGCTGCTGCTGCTTCAGTCGTGTCTGACTCTGTGCGACCCCAGAGACAGCAGCCCACCAGGCTCCCCTGTCCCTGGGATTCACCAGGCAAGAACACTGGAGTAGGTTGCCATTTCCTTCTCCAGTGCATGAAAGTGAAAAGTGAAAGTGAAGTCACTCAGTTGTGTCTGACTCTTACAGATTCATGCAAAAGAACCCTTTCAGATGAAGACTTACATTTAACTTTCAAGCAGTGCTAATTACTAACTGAAAGAACCACTAGGTAACACATGCAAGGCTTGTGTCTGCCAGGTGGCTCTTCCAAGCTTTCTACACCTCATTGAGTCCTCCCAACACCCCATGAGATAGGAATCCATACTATTTATGTTTTACAGGAAAGGAAGCTGAGAAACACACAGAGGTTCGTGAATAATTCCTGAAATGAACATTTTAAAAAATTGATCCAATAAGTAAAAGCTTCTAATATAAATAATTTAGTTACTGACCAAGGCATTTCCCACATTCTACTGGTTTTATTACAAAATTAATACAGAGTGAAAATAAGTGGAGAGATTTTTGCATATAATCTAGCCGCCTTGTGACAATGTAAGTGGATGGTTATTGTACTGCAAACATCATTTAAAATATTCTCTCAGCACTGAGCAGAAAAGATCCCAAGGATTTTTTTTTCTGAATGCTTAAAAGTTATTCATTTATTCTGAGTTAACTAAAAGACCATTCACATTTCTTCATCTCTTTCTATAGATTATGTTGTTTATAGACATCTAAGGGTGGATCACTAAGAGCCTCTGACACAGAGTCCTGGACAAGAGAGGGTGTCAAACCTGAATTCTGACCCCTGTTTTGCTGACCAAGAGAAAAAATACTCCAGTACAGGATCATGTGCTTCCAGGGGAAGGGGTCCCGTGGGGCAGGCAGCAGCAGTGGCCCTGCAGGGAAAAGGAGAGAGCACAAAAAATACATGTTTTACAGCAACACACGGGCTCCTGAAGATGAGTCCTGTTTGTTTACTCAGCACAATCCCATCAAATCCGCTCCTGACCCCCCAGCATCCTTGAGACGAGCCCTGAGTGACCACCAGGCAGTGGTTAGCCTGTAAGTTTCTGCTTCACCACCCCAGAGAGACCCGGCCACCCTGAGGCCACAGAGATCCATCACTGCTTCATCTCAATGGAGATGCAGAGGCGAGTGGAGGAAGCGCTAATGGCCAGGCCGGGTCTGGAGAGCATAGTGATGGGCACTGTAGCCGCAGGACCAGGTCTTCTGGCCCCAGATGCCATACCGCTCTGCTTTTCCTCTGTTTCTCAATTACTTCCTTGAGGACTGTGCAGTAGGTGAGGATTTATCATCTCTTTGCTACCAGGTTCATTCAATGCCCAGCTTATTGGAAAGGTGTGATCGTGTATGCTGGCTGTGCTGGCTGCTTATTCATGAAGGTGAGAGTGGAGCAAACACTTGTCCATCAGACGAGCTGACAATGTGATGGGGGCTGGAGGGCTGCGTCTATCTGTAGATAACTGGGATGGCTCTGTCATTCAGCCAGATGCTGCTCATCAAATATTCAGCAGCCAGGGCGTTTACAAAGGCCTGTCATGGGCCTGCGCACAAGCAAAAGGGAGCCAGAGGCCAGGGTTCTGGACACGGGGCTGGGCTTAGATTTTTGTTTGGAAATGAGGCACTGGCTTGTTGCATTGAAGGAAAGGGGTGGAGGTAGTTACCTGGGGAATTAAACATATTTGTGGTCCAGAATTTTGCTATTGTTTGGACTCTGTGTGTAATGCTCCGACAAGAGTCTGAATGAACAAGTCCCCTGTGTTAATTCTGGGGACCACCTGTCACAGGAAGATAGACCTACACTGAGTGGGGGGCCAGATGAAGTGTCCATTCATTCATTCATTCACTCAGTCGTCTGACAAATATTGATGAGGCATTTACTCTTTATAAATAACATGTTGAGAACTGGCAATACCACAGAGAACAAAGGTAAACATAGCTCCAAAATCCAGAAATTTACTCTCCAGTCGGTAATACAAAAGGATATTTCATTTTTCAGAGTAGGTTAATCCTTATCATTGGCAGGATCTGTGTCTGTGAATTGGCCTACCTACTAAAATTCATTTGTGACTCCCAAGTGATACTCTCAGTGCTTTCATGGTCATTGTTGGACCCTTGAGGAGGGGCAGGAAATTGGACTTACCTGCTGTGCATGTGTGGCTGAGGAATGTCAGGACCAGGCTCTCCTTCTGGGTTCAGTTCAGACTGTGAACAGGACAATAGTTAGTGCCACACATACCACATTTTTGTTCTTTGTGTTGGTGATGTTGTTATTTAAAATGTCCTGAAGTGCACTGCACTTCCTGAGCTCAGGAAGGTTGGACATATGATTCTGCAATCGCACTCCTGGACATATATTTGGAGAAAACTCTAATTCGGAAAGATACATACACCCCAATGTTCAAATCAGCACTGTTTACAGTAGCCAGGACGTGGAAGCAACCATAATGTCCGTTGACAGATGAATGGATAAAGAAGATGTGAATGGATAAAGAAGATGTGGTATGTATACAGAGTGTAATATTATTCAGCCGTAAAAAAGAATAAAATAATGCCATTTTCAGCACCATGGATGGACCTAGAGATTACCATACTAAGTGAAGTAAGTCAGACAAAGATAGATATCATCCGATATCACTTATGCGTAGAATTGAAAGAAATGTTACAAATGAACTTATTTATAAAACAAAAAAAAGACTCACAGACATGGGGGGAAAAAAAAACTATGGTTACCATGGGAAAGGGGATCAAGGAGGGATGAATTAGGAGTTTGGGATTAGTAGATAAAAACTGCTATATATAAAAGAGATGAACAACAAAGACTTACTGTATAGCACAGGGAAATCTATTTAATATCTTGGGATAACCTATAATGGAAAATAATCTGAAAAAATTTGATAAACAATATTTATATTGATACGTATGGCAGAAAGTGAAGAAGAACTATAGAGCCTCTTGATAAAAGTGAATGAAGAGAGTGAAAAAGTTGGCTTAAAGCTCAACATTCAGAAAACTAAGATCATGGCATCAGTCCCATCACTTCATGGCAAATAGGTGGGGAAACAGTGGAAACAGTGGCAGACTTTATTTTTTGGAATTCCAAAATCACTGCACATAGTGACTGCAGCCAAGAAATTAAAAGACATTTACTCCTTGGAAGGAGTTATGACCAACCTAGACAGTACATTAAAAAGCAGAGACATTACTTTGCCAACAAAAGTCCATCTAATGAAGGTGATGGTTTTCCCAGTCATCATGTATGGATGTGAGAGTTGGACTATAAAGAAAGCTGAGCACCGAAGTATTGATGCTTTTGAACTGTGGTGTTGGAGAAGACTTTTGAAAGTCTCTTGGACTGCAAAGAGATCCAACCAGTCCATCCTAAAGGAAACAAGTCCTGAGTGTTCATTGGAGGGACTGATGTTGAAGCTGAAACTCCAATATTTTGGCCCCCTGATGCTAAAAACTGACTCATTTGAAAAGACCCTGATGCTGGGAAAGATTGAAGGCGGGAGGAGAAGGTGACAACCGAGAATGAGATGGTTGTATGGCGTCACCAACTCAACGGACATGAGTTTGGGTAAACTCCAGTAGCTGGTGATGGACAGGGAGGCCTGGCATGCTGCAGCCCATGGGGTTGCAAAGAGTTGGACATGACTGAGTGACTGAACTGAACTGAACTGAACTGATATCTGAATTCAATTTATTTTAATGAAACAAAAAGGAGGCTGCGATGTGCCTTGTGGGGAAAATACATTTATCAGAGAGAGTACATTCAAGCAGAAGTCACAGCGCTGTTGGCCGTGAGTTCAGTGTTGATGAATCTGCAATAGGTATTGAATAATGTGTCTCTAAATAGGTTACATATTGATCGGTTGATGAAAATGTTGTAACCAGTGGCTTTCGGGATCCTACTGTGTTTCCCCAAGGGCCATTGTTCAGTATTATCTACTCAGTGTTCAGGGCATCATCACTGAGCATCACTGCCACAAGCAACAAGAGTTGTGTGTGTGTGTGTGTGTGTGTGTGTGTGTGTGCACGCACACACGTGCTCAGTCACACAATCGTGTACAACTCCTTCCAACCCCATAGACTGTAGCCCACCAGTCTCCTCTGTCCATGGGATTTCCCAGGCAAGAATACTGGAGTTTGTTGCCATTTCCTACACCAGGGGATCTTTCAACCCAGGGATTGAACCCATGTCTCTTGCATCTCTTCCATTGGCAGGTGGATTCTTTACCACTAGTGCCACTTGAGAAGCCCTGATGAGAGTTAAATATATATGTTTTGCACTGGGATGTGAGGCTCAGGGTTGACCTGAATGAACACACATTAGGACTCTCGGGGGCTATGGTTACAGGATGCCCGGCAATGCCTTCCTCCTTAAGAAGCGAGTCTCTCCTGGAGAGATTATAGATATGTGAACAGGGGTCACCATCTGCCAGGAGTTCAGAATATGGCCCCGCCACCAGGACAGTGGGACCTGGTTGGAATGAGGAGACACTCTTTCTGTTCAGCTTCAGGTTATAACTTTTTAAAAATTAATTTTTATTGGTGTATAGTTGCTTTACAATGTTGTGTTAGTTTCTATTGTGTAGCAAAGTGAATCAGCTGTATGTATGCATATTTCCCTTCTCTTTTGGATTCCCTTCCCATTTTGGGGACCTCAGAGCACTGAGTATAGTTCCCCTTGCTACAGGCAAGTTATAATTTTTGATGCAGCTGAATCTTGCACGAAGTGTCACTATAGATGTTGAGTGCAGAGATGCTACTGTGTCAAGAATTACATGAAGATGTAACAAGTAAATGAATTCCTTATAGGCTGTTTTACTCAGTTCTCTAGATTTTAGAACAATTATATATTTTTAAGTGGTATTCAAGCAATTAAGTAACATGTACTGTTTCTCACATTAAGAAGATCCATACAATTCACAGAGCAGGAAAATGAACAAGTTTATTCCAAACACACAGACAAAAAAACACAGATGCGGGCAGATAATGTGGTAAAATAAACAATGACGAACATCAGAATTCCTCCAGTTCCAACTATTTAGTTTAAAAATCCACTGACCTTTAGCAACAATGAGAGTGAGTATCTGGATCTCAGGAGGGGTTCTGTGTGCTGTTCGCTCTGAAATGGCATCTTTGTTCCTCTGTGGGTTGAAGGCATGCAGCCCAGTCACCCCTCCTCTAATCTGTGTGGGCCTCTCTGTTCCTGCACTTGGTTGGCTTGTTCTTTCTCCTCTGTCTTGGAGCCTTGGGATTGAATCTGGGAGGCATGTGAGTTGTATCTAATCTCCAAGTGCCCACATGTGCCTGCACCTCACCATTCAGGGTCCCCCTGGCCAGTCACCCCAGAGGATTGGGGGCAGTGATCATAGCAATTTAACTGAAGATAAACCATTCAGTGATTCAGTTTTCCCACCTGCCATGGACCATCCAAATACCAACAGCAGACTCTTCCTCCCCTTCTTCTCACATCTTCAGAAGACACTCCAGGTTCTGGGCTGTGTGATATGGTCCAGTCCATCCAGAGAAGGTTCTGTTTCCACTAGAGGGAGCCACTTTGTCCAAAACAGCAACAACTGTACCATTTCAGGGCCTTTTAGGCAGTTCCCACTAACCCCACTTACTTGGCCACATTGATATCTTTTTCCTATAAAAAAGTAGTTTTAAGTAACCCTTTATTGTGAGTACTATTTGAATTTAAGTTATGAAAAACAAGCATTTTGGGGAAAGGAGACTGATGCAATCCAGCCAAACATCCTGGAAAGGAAAGTAGCACTAAGTGCAAGAACTTAATGACGAAACCAAAATACACTTTCACCCCCACAATGAGGCTCATTTGAGGGGTAGTGCTTGGAGGGTAGGAGAAAACATTTCAGAAAGGGAAGTACCCTATCCTAAGTATAAAGTTAGGAAGTAACCTATAGGTTACATAGGTAACAGTAGATGATACATTTTCTATATGAATGATGTAGTCCTGAGCATCTCAATGTTCCAAGTCAAGTCCTCTCAAGCTCTCACTCAGGAATGGCAGCAAAACTTCCAGGAAAGTAACTAACTTAATGACACCACAGACACGAAATACAATTATCTCATCAACAGTGGTGATGATGGTTACCCTCTCACTGTGTTCTCAGGATACCCAACATCTCTGAAGTCTTCACTGGAGATTTTCTAAGGTAGGACTCAGGACACAAAGAAATGTAAATAAGTCAACATCTCTAAATTCAAGGAGTTTCCCATGTAATCCTAAGATTATACTTGGAAATTAAGAGTCAATGCTTAAGTGTAACATCATGTCAGTAACATGATGTGTGTTATGATGGATAACTGTGAGGTCATGTCAATAATATGATGAATATGATGAATAAGAGCACAAGTAGCTTAAGTTTGTTAGTCGCTCAGTCGTGTCCTGCTCTTTGGAACCCCAGGGACTGTAGCCCGCCAGGCTCCTCTGTCTGTGGAATTCTACAGGCAAGAATACTGGAGTGGGTTGCCATTCCCTTTCCCAAGGGATCTTCCTGACCCAGGTATCCTGCATTGTAGGCAGATTCCTTACTGTCTGAGCCACCATGATATAAATGATATATACATGTATATTATATGTTCTGTAACTAAAGAGGATGGGAGGGCAGTTCCTGAAAGCTCTGATTTTACTTGAGTGTCATTGATTTGTAGCCTATTTTTCAGACAGTGTTTGGCCAACAACCCTGTGTGTTTTTGCGATGTCTTCTGAAATGTGCAAGCAAGGCCACGCCATCTGGGTGGGATGAACATGTGACTCTCCAGGCAGCAGTTTATCTGAGGCTGTTGGATTTGTGAGGCTCTCTGTTAAAGAGTCCAAGTCTGTGTGTCTTGACGGGGGGCTTGGGGGGGTTAATGCAATTGTATTTCCCCCCAGTTGTTTGTAATAAGCTTCAGGAAGAGATATCCTTGAGGGATTTTAACATATCAAGTACTTTAGCTAGTTTTTGCTAATTTTTGATCCTGAGGGTGGTGATAGAGTGGAGAAGAAAGTGTGTGTGTGTGTGTGTGTGCATGTGTGAGAGTGTGTTCGTGTGCATTTTCAATAGATCCAATGTTAGAAGGGAGTTATTTATGTCCAGGAGAGGAGAAGGAAGGACAGAATGAGTTAGGAGAACTCAGAACATTCACCTGAATGTTTCCAAGGAGGTACTATAACATAAAGCCAGATTGTGGGGCATCACAGAAACTTCCCTGAAGCAGCCTGGGTTTTCGAGAAGTCTGTTAAGATGATGTCTCTACCCTATCCTGGAACTTAGCACTGCTTTTTCCCCCTTCTGCCTATAGAAAGCTTTATTTGTGGGAAGAAGTCCAGTCAGTGCCTGGCTGTTACATTCCACAGAGCATGTGTTCCCGCCACCTAATCCGTGCCTAGCAGCCCAGGCCCTGTGCCTGGTGCCTTATGACACTCAGTGTCCAAGGGTATTTCCTTCCCATCTCGCTTCTTTCTTAACTTCCCTCCTCCATTCTTTTCATCTTCACTGTGGAATCCTGCAGACAGTGTGAGTCTTGTGAGGACTAATTTTGTTAATCAGTTGTGCTATAGGCAGTGCCCCCCTGGGTCTGGTATTTTGTGTAAAGACTCACTTATGCACCCACTTATGGTCAAGGCTGCAGTGGTGATGGTCATGATCCTTACCGTCTTCTCTACTATCTTCAAGAAATGGAAAAAAAAATGAAAAATTAATCATTGCCCTTTATAATTTCTTTTTTAATTTACTTTTTATTTTATATTGGAGCAGAGTTGATTTACAGTGTCAGTGTTAGTTTCAGATGTACAGCAGATTGATTCAGTTATACATATACACTTATCCATTCTTTTGTCAGATTCTGTTCCCTGAATAGGTTATTACAGAATATTGAGCCAGAGTCCCCTGTGCTATCCAGGAGGTCCTTGTTCACTATCTATTTTATATATAGTAGCTTGCATTCGTTAACCCCAGTCTCCCAATCTATCCCATCCCTGGCCTTTCCCTTTTGGTAACCATAAGTTTTTGAAGTTTATAATTTTTAAAAGCATCATATGTGATATAATTAGTCTGTCTCAACTGTACCTAAGGGTTACATGGAGCTCATTTCATTTTAATTCTTTTCTATTGCATTTTACAAATGAAGAAATTAAAGCTGCATAATTCAATTAAAGCACCACCAATAAGAAGGGGAAGAGCTAACAGAGGCACCTACATTTTGGGTTCTGATTCTGGGCTCTTCCTTAGCTACCATGTTGCTAGGTAACCACAGAGTGATGCCCCCTCCCCCATAGCTACAGTCCAGTCCTCATGCAGGAGGTTTTCATTCAGGGAACTGCATCCCAGAGCTCATGGGTATTGAAAATGGTGGAGGGAAAGGTGAAATGGGATTGGGCCTAAACTTTTGGAATGGATGGAGAGTCTGAAATCAGGGCCCTGGCTTACACTTGCCAGGGGCATACTTCCCTTTTAATTTCCTATCATTAAGTAAGTTTGAGTTAAAAATCAGGGAAAGAAAATACACCTTAGATATAATACTGCGAGCTCAGCAGTTTGAAGGCTCGTGGTTCTTCTCTGCAAGTATTTTACATTATCCAAATATAACATGATGAATCCTATGTGAATAGGTGGTATGGTTTTTATGGCTATGCTGCTTTAAAGTAAATCTGGAGAAGAAAGTTATATAGAAGCTAAGATGCCAAGGACCTCTTACCATATTTGAGCTGATGAAAACCAAGTGTGATGCTTTCTGTCGTATATGTATGTGTATATGTATCTGTCGTATGTGTGTGTGTACGATGTGTGATGTGTGTGCGAGATCTGTGTATGTGTGGGATGTGTGTGTGTGTGTGTGATTTATGATGTGTATGTGTGCTTTAAGTTTGTATGTCTTTCTGATTGTCTATGTCTATAACTTATAGGAGAGACTCCTCCATATACAGTAAATTCATTTGTAAATGTGAAAAATGGAATAGAGTTTTAGTACTTCACATTTCACTTTTTTGACCTTTGTAGAATTGTTGAAAATACTATTTTCAGAAGAAATTACATGTTCACATCCTAATCTAGACACCCCCAGCACAGTTCTTTGTACAACATCACTCAGCACCAAACAGTATTTGCAGACATAGGCAAGCTATAGATTTGTAAGCTCAAGTTTGAAAAATCTGATAAGTTATAATATATCTTGTGATTAAATACTTTCAGTGATAAAGAGAACTTTCATAAATAATAATTTACTTTTTAAAATGATTTTTGCATTTATTTGTACAGTGTAATTGTGAAAGGATACCCCATATGGAACTCAAACCCCACTGAACTCCCATTCATCCATCAACCAATTACCTAAGACTGATGTTTAAATTTGCTCCAGTTTTTTAAAAAAGATACCAACACTGCTTTCTGAAGAAAACCATACAAATAAATATGAACTTGCTGGTGACTGCAGATGACTTTTAGGTGTAGTTCTCATGCAAAGCCTATATTATCTTGAAAATTAAATTTATGCTTTCAAATTGTGGTGCTGGAGAAGACTCTTGAGAGTCCCTTGAAAAACAAGGAGATCAAAGCAGTCAATCCTAAAGGAAATCAACTCTGAATATTCACTGAAACGACTGAATATTCACTGAAGGACTGAAAAGGCCTTGATGCTGGGAAAGATTGAGGGCAGGAGGAGAAGGGGGTGACATGAGATGCTTGGATGGCATCACTGACTCAATGGACATGAATTTGAGCAAACTCTGGGAAATGGTGAAGGACAGGGAATCCTGGCGTGGTGGAGCCCATGGGATCGCAAAGAATTGGACATGACTGAGTGACTCCACAACAACAAAATTTCCTTCTCTCTTTCAATTTGATTCCTTTTTTTTTTTAAACCTCTTGAACCTCATTACTGGAGCTCCCAGCAGGGCCATGACTGCCTGGCAGCCCCCAGGGTCTGCATGGCTGGCGGGTTCCTTCTCACACTCAAATGGGAGCCCGGAGCTCAGGGTCACGGTTGCTCCTTCTGTTCCCTCCTCCCCAAATGCTGTTCCCTTCATCTCTCCAAGTCTCACCCACACTCCTGGGTCTGTTCAGATCCCTCCAACCCTGAGAATTCTGCACCGGCTTTAGTCATTCAGAGTCTGTCTCCATCATCAATGTGAGGCGGGGCTCCCGCTGCTCTGCACACAGCCCAGCAGTGGATGGCGCTGCAATCTTTCCTGCATGTTGGTCGTATGTCACCGAAGAGCCTTGGAGTGCTCTCAGGCAGAGTCACGTCTAGTGACCATAAATCCTGGGCAGATCTTGGAAAGGGCTCCCATCAGCTTGAGGGCTGCCAGAGGCACCTCTGACAATTCTTTCCATGGCAGAGGTCTTTCCTGTTTCTCTTTCTTGAGGCTGGTTTGGCTCCACAATCATTTAATTGATGCTTCTTCCCCTATCCTGTCTAGGAGCTGATGATCCAGAGCTGAATGTGTGATCTGTGTTCCAAGCCTCTTATGGCTAGTGGGGGAGATGGATACATCAACAGATAATACATAATACACAATATAGTGGCAGGGCTTGGGAGAGAGTGTTGGGGAAACAAACAGAATTTGGCATCTGAGCCTCCAGGAATTCAGGAAAAGTGTGTGTTCCAGATGGGGTAGGGGGCAGCCTGCAAGGCCCAGCGTGGTCTGTCTGCATCCCTGGCCAGTCCACTCAGACCCTAAATATTTCCTCTGAAACAACAAATGCTGATTCTGCCTTATTAATCTGTAAGATTTGTGAGGCTCAAAAATTAAAAAAAACACAAATATTTAACAGATAGCTTACTACTTAAATGACACTCCTTCCAGAGTATTATGTCTTAATTGCAACTGAAAATGACACAGAGTTTGGTTGTCATCTCCATTGTGCTGATGGAGACTCAGGTCAGAGAGAGCCAGAGTTCTCACCGCCCTTGTATAAAGGAGCTGAGAACCTGGCAACTGGTGTGTAGTGGCCCTCCACCCCGAGAAACCCCTCTTAGACCTACTTCCAGGAAGATAGAGTCTGTGTCTGCAGTGGGTGCAATCCACCTGGAGGCAAAATTGCTGTTGGAGCATCTTGGCTAAGCGAGTATGTCCACTTCCGGTGATGAAACAGCTTATAATACCATCTTCTTTCTTACTTGTTTACCTGCTAGACTTCTTTGATTTTCTTTTGGGTTAGGTTTGTATGGGTTTGTTTGCTTGTTTTTCAGTTTTAAAGATAACAAGAACTGATCTGAAGTGTAAGATGGAAGAACCCAGTTTCAGGATAGAACTTGCTTCTGAAATGATGAATTCCAAGTGTTCTTAAAGCTGCCTGCAAGCCCTCGGGCTTCAAGAAAGAATTTGATTAGTGAGACAAGTTACTTGTCTAGAAAGAAAGGTCTCATTTTGTGAAACATCGACTGTCATTTTGTGTGTCCTTTTTGCTAACTTTTGTTTAGTGCTCGGCAGATAGCTAGAGACCTGCGATTTCAATGTTTTCAAAACACCACTCTGCAGTTATTGAGCAGTTCAGATACTGTTTGTCTGCCATAATCTTGCCCACAACCCTAAGAGCTGTGAGAGTTTATTTTTCAAGAAAAATCCAGCAATTCATCAGGGCCAGGCACAGACAGAAAAAAAAAGCATGTCTGCAAATGTGTGAATCAAAAATACCTAATTTTGCATTTTTACTTGAACGAATGATGGGACATTATTGTATTCCCAGTGCCAGCTCAGTTTCAGCCAAGCAGGAATGTTCCTGCAGCAAACCTCAGTGGGCATACATTTAAATCATCAGATTCCCTGGAGCCTTAGTGTCTGTTAGTGATGCTGAGACACTGATGGGACCCGTCAGGCAGAGAAGAGTCAAGGATGACAAACTATGGGAATATAACTAAATATAACTAAAAGTCACAGAATATAACTAAATTTTTGTATATATTTACAGAATATAACTCAAAGTCACATCTAATCTTTTAGCAAGTGGTCTTTTCCTGTGTCATCATTTCTTGCCGAGTGAAGAATTGTTTTCTCTTTTGTTTGGTTTTAAATCAGTCCCCAAATCCCAAACTTTGAAAACTAGGAAACTGAAGTTTCTAACTTGTTTCATAGAGAAGCATTTTTTAAGAGAGAGTGCAATATTGGGTCAGATGGAGAATAGATCGACTCGGCCTCAATAGAGTTCCTGCATTGGTGGCACCAGCACTTCTCGGGCTCACATCAGGCACATTGAGATGCCTCTTGCCTTCACAGATTCTCTCTCCAGTAATTGTAGTAAACAAGGAAGTAATTCCATTACAGATTGTGATTAGTGCTGTGGAGAAAGTCAACAAGGTGCTGAGATGGAAAGTGTATCAGGAAGCTTTTGCTGCATAACAAACAATCACATCTCAGTGACAATCAGGAATCAGCATTTCTTGCCCACATCTGTGTCTCAGGCAGGAAAGTGAGGACATTTTGCCCAGCATGAGGCCTGGCCGTATTAGGAAATATGCTCTTAGTTTCTGGGGATTAGATAGAGATTACAGAGTGTGGACATCTTAGGGGGCCATTAATATGTCAGATACTTTTCAAATGGATAATGAACAAATAAAAGATTTGATCAGAAAATTTTAGAATATATGAATAACCTAATGTTTTAAAAGAGTGTATTGATAACCAATATAAGGGAAGGACAAATATTATATTTGTTTATAAACTAACAAGTAGAAAACAATGGCTGTCTACTTTCTGGTTTAAAGATGTTTTCATGTGTGTGTGTGTGTGTCTGTGTGTTGCTCACTCAGTTGTGTCCCACTCTTTGCAACCCCATTGAGTGTAGCCCACCAGGCTCCTCTGTCCATAGTGTCATATAATGAAGAATATAAAAACATCAACCTAAAACACCAACTGGACTGTCATCTTGGAGTGTCTCATAAAAATCAGAAATGTATATTTAAACTGCTCACAGAAGTATTCACATCTGTCAAATTATTAAATAGAAATCAAGCTTAATTGAAAGTTATTAGACTCTAGAGATGTGTAATAGACTTCTTACGGTGTCTGGAGATGAGAGATGGGATCTGCCAGGACTGAGCTCTGTGCTAAGGAAGCGGACAGCCCCTGGACACTTGTTCATGAACCTGTTGTACCTGAGAAAACCTGATCAGTAGACACTGTGAGTGCACATTTTGAGCTGATACTTAGATGTCACCATGAAGCCCTTAAGGAAATTGAAGAAGATGCTGAAAAGATGTTCTGAAATTCTAAGGAACAATCATTCAGATTTATACACTCTTGAAAATATTTTACCTTCAAGAATGGAGTGAAGCCCTCTAATGTCTCCCCTGAACTTCCTTTTTTTTCCCTTTTGTGAAAGAACAAGAATAATGAAACCATTGGTAATGAACCTAAGTTATATTCATGTATATATATATATATATATATATATATTTTGTGAACATATATATATCAAGGATTGTGGATTTAACTTTTCTTGGGGATGCAAGTCAAAGAGCACCTAACTGCAGTTTGAGGAGGGGGCTGCTCCTTCGAAGGCCTTGGGATGGGGTCCCCTTCCTTATGCAGTTATAGCACCTGAATGACAGAAAATAAATGACAGAAAAGAAATAGGAACACCCATTGCAAAGTGTTCAGTTTTACTTAAAGTAGAATCCTAATTCTAATATATGAGCATAAAGCACAATTACTAACATATTTAAAATAAACATTATCCAAATATATGTGGTAATAAGGAATTCAGTAGCAATGGAAAGGAGATATTTAAATGTATATAAATATAAATACACCACAAAATGAATAGAATTAGCATGTATTTATGCCTTCTTGCAGAGCCCTGCAATACATCTTTCTCTGCTCCAAACTTCAACGTTTTGGTTTGGTCTCACTGTATGTTGGGCACATGGACTTGTGTCTGATAACAGTTTCATTTAATCCCTTAATAACTTTATTCCCCCTGATCCCTATTTTACCCCTCCCTCTCCCCAGTGTTAACCACTAGTTTGATCTCTGTATCTGTGAGTCTGCTACTTTATTTGTCATATTCACTAGTTTGTTGTATTTTCTCAGATCCCAAGTATAAGTGATACTATACAGTATTTGACTTTCTCTGGTTTATCTGATAATCTTTAATTACTGGTGAAAAACTGCACATTTGTTCGAGCCTTAAGCCTCTAGAAAAGGAGACTTGGACTCACCTGGGCCATAGTGTTAGGCTCGTTGGGGGTTTGCAGCTGCAGCCACTGCCTGTGCTCCATGAGGAAGATGCTCACCACTGTTTCTCGCGTGTTGTCGGGCGTTGCCCAGAAGCCAGCAAGCAGAGTGCTGGTGGCATCCCATCATTTTGCAAATGATGCTACTTTTGAAATTAAGAAATGTGATCTTCACTGACTGGAAGAGGGCCCTCCTGTCACTACAGTGCTTACCAGGGAGGATGGACTCAAATACTACAGGATGCTGCAGACTGTTTGCTGAATGGAGTTAAAAGCAGATCAGCTGTATAAACAGAAAATTATTCATGGTTTCTGTCACTTGTGTGATAGTCAGGAAGTTTGTTGTATAGGCTTGGAGGCCGGCATCAACCCCACAGACCATCTGATCACAGAGTACCAGGCTCATGGCTTTGCCTTTACTCATGGACTCTCTGTCCAGGAGATTCTCTCAGAGCTTACAGGACGAAGAGGTGGTTGTGCTAAAGGAAAAGGATTGATGCATATGTATGCCAAGAATTTCTATGGAGGCAATGGCATCTTGGGAGCTCAGGTGCCCCTGGGGTCTGGGATTGCTCTGACCTGTGAGTATAATGGAAAAGATGAGGTCTGTTTGACTTTGTATGGCAATGGCGCTGCTAATCAGGGTCAGATCTTCCAAGCTTAAAATATGGTAGCTTTGTGGAAATTGCCTTGTATTTTCATCTTTGAGAATAACCAGTATGGGATGGGAACATCTGTGGAGAGAGCAGCAGCCAGCACTGATTACTACAAGAGAGGTGACTTTATTCCTGGGCTGGGTAGATGGAATGGATATCCTGCGTGTTTCAGTTCAGTTCAGTTCAGTCGCTCAGTCGTGTCCGACTCTCTGTGACCCCATGAATCACAGCACGCCAGGCCTCCCTGTCCATCACCAACTCCCAGAGTTCACTCAGACTCACGTCCATCGAGTCGGTGATGCCATCCAGCCATCTCATCCTCTGTCGTCCCCTGCTCCTCCTGCCCCCAATCCCTCCCAGCATCAGAGCGTTTTCCAATGAGTCAACTCTTTGCATGAGATGGCCAAAGTACTGGAGTTTCAGCTTTAGAATCATTCCTTCCAAAGAGATCCCAGGACTGATCTCCTTTCAGAATGGCCTGCTTGTTTAGAAGGCCACAAAATTTGCAGCTGCCTATTGTAGATCTGAAAGGGGGCCTATACTGATGGAGCTGCAGACTTACTGTTACCATGGACACAGCATGAGTGATCCTGGAGTGAGTTACCATACTCGAGAAGAGATTCAGGAGGTTAGAAGTAAGAGTGATCCTATCATGCTCCTCAAGGACAGGGTGGTGGACAGCAATCTTGCCATTGTTGAAGAATTAAAGGAAGTTGATGTGGAAGTGAGAAAAGAAATTGAGCATGCTGCCCAGTTTGCTACCGCTGATGCTGAACTACTTTAGAAGAACTCAGCTATCACATCTACTGCAATGATTGACCTTTTGAAGTCCAAGGTGCAAACCAGTGGATCGAGTTTAAGTCCATCAGTTAAGGAGAGATATGCACACCTTCAGCATATTTGGCAGCAACTGTAAGGAATGCTTTGTGTTCTCAGTTTTGTCAAGAAAGAAAACTCATACAGAGAAGGTGTGTAGATTAAGATAGTGTTTGCATGTGGTTTGTACAGTGTTGCATTAAAAGAGGTGATTGTACACCTAAGGTTATTTTAGTTACATAGGTCTAAAATAGGTAATAGTTTGCTTAACCCTCCACATTATTTCTTTAAAATAGTTTTATTTGATTTAGTTATATACTAGTTTTAACACATACTTTAGTTACTAAGGGCTTCCCTTATGGCTCAGCTGGTAAAGAATCCACCTGCAATGCTGGAGACCTGGGTTTGATCCCTGGGTTGGGAAGATCTCCTGGAGAAGGGAAAGGCTACCCACTCCAGTATTCTTGCCAGGAGAATTCCATGGACTGTATAGTCCATGGGGTCACGAAGAGTTGGACACGACTGAGCGACTTTCACTTTAAGCCTCTAGAATACTTTGTCACCCTCTCTGATACTTAAATCAATCAGCTGTCCCCTTACCCCTTGGGAAACAGGAAAGCTTCTAGTGAAGGGACCTTGTGTTGTTTACCTTTGTCACCATGGCAACCAATATATTGCTGGCATTAAGTGTGCAGCCATCAAGAGTTAGAATGGATGGGGAATGATTAAGGGCTATGTGAATGATGGAACTCTGAATCACAAAAGCAATGTGGAAACTCAACAGTCAGAGCTATCTAGTGGTCCAGAGGTTTCAGTTACCAAAGGTCAAAAGCCAGTGTACCAGAGAGAGATGGAGGTATGCAAAGACAGATGTGCATGGGCAGGCAGTTCCAGGACTGGAGTGGTCATCATCGGGCATGAAACATGCAGGCAGCCAGGAAGGGGGGCATCTCAAGAGTTGAGTAGTCACTGGTGGAATGACCTCCTGAAGAGGTAGGCCTGTGTTTTTTTTTTTCTTTTTATTACTTTTTGGCCACATTTTGAGGCATCTGGGATATTAGTTCCCTAATCAGGGATTGAACCTGTGCCCCTGCAAGAGAAGCTTGGGGTCTTAACCACTGAACCACCAAGGAAGTCCCAGGCCTATGTTTGAGAATTGCCGTGACATCTCTCAGTTGGCTAGATGGCGGTGCCCTAGTGTGGCTGCCCATCCCACTGCAGGGACAGCAACTCAGTGACCAGCACAGGTCATCCCGTGGCTGAAACACATTGCAGCCACAGAAGGCAAAACGAGTTTGGTCATTCTGTAGCTGGTGTGGAGAAAGGAGTCCTTTTCTGAAGGGAGCATTTCTAGATTCATGGAGTATGATGCCTACTCAGTGGTGGCTGGGAAAGCTGTGGGTAACAGGAGACCTGGGTTTACATGTTCCTCTGTATATGCAGGTATTGGCCACTTGTTAAATACATTCCACACCTGCCAGGTGAGGAGGAAGCTGTGCCTCTGAATGCAGTCAGGGACTGGGGAACTCTGCTGGGGAGGAGGGCTAGGGGAGGTTATATTCACTCCTGTATTTGCTATTTCTGCATAATTTGGGATCCTATAGATCTGAGTTGCCTTTTGTGTGGTTTTCCTTCCCTAAATAACTTCTTTCTGCATTCCTTACACAGAAAATCTGTTGATTGCAAATCCTCTCACTTTTTGTCTTAAAATGGCTTTTATGCTTGCCTTTATTTTTGAAGGACAGCTTCACTAGGTACAGAATTTTTGGTTGAAGAACTTTTCTGTTTCAGCACCATGAATATGTCATTCCAACTTCTTCTGGCTTCCATAGTTTTTGGATGATGTCAGTCATGTATCTTGTCATTATCCACTTTTACATAATGTGTTATTTATTTCTGGCTCTTTTAAGCTTTTTCTCTTCTCTTAGACTTTCAGTAGTCTGGCTGTGATGTATTCCAGGGTGACTTTTCTTCGTTTTATTGCCTTTGGGGTTCTTTGAGATTCTTAGATTTCTCTAAAGGTGAGAACTGGCTGAAAAGAACATGAAGGACATTTTGGGTCTTGTTGTGATGGTTTCACCCATGCAAACATTTGCCAAAACTCATTGCTCTTTACTTTTAGCATGTATGCATCTCACTGTATGCAGCCTAGACAAGTGACTTAAAGCTTTAATGCAAAAAATGTGTAACCTATGGAAGCTAGATGTGTTGATTTTCCTTAATAAATGGGTCTATTAGAACTAAGTCTGGGGATTCAATTTGCCATTTCATTTCTGAGGATATTTTTTAAATCTCTGGACATATTTTATCTTCTAAATGATATAAGTCCTGGTTAAAATGAAAAAAAGAGGTAATGTAGTAAAAAAGAAAGATAGTTTAAAATCACTTTCTAAACCATTAGGGGAGGATCTTCATACTAAGAAGATGTGCTCAATAGAAAAGTAATCTATGAAACTGAAAGGGACACATCTTGAGATCTGTGTGGTGTATGAAATAGAGAGAAAGGAAGTTAAGGAGGAAGGAAGGAAGGAAAAGATGAATGAACTTGAAAGTGATGGGATGGAGGATTTGTTAATTTGGCTTCTCTATTTCACGGCAGATGTTGGGGTGTGGATGCAGGCCAGTAGGCTAACACTAGGTAGCTTTTTGAGCTCAAGAAGTTGAACTCTGCAGAGACACATCACTGTCATGTGCTAATGTTCTGTTTCCCTCAGTCTTTCACCCTGTGTCAACCACTGTAAATTAACATATGACTTCTTGAGTTCACCTGTGGCATTCCTTCATCTGTGCATTCATTCAACCAATGCTTGTTGCATGCTAACTACCTGCTAAGCATTCTTTTATGCATCAGAAATAAAGTGATCATGAGCAGGGCAAACAGGATCCTTACATTCGTGTGCTTGTGTTTGTGAGAGAGAGAATCAGGTGATAAGAGAAATAAATAAAGTGATTGCAAGTGCCAAGGTGCACACAGCAAGGTCTTGTGACAAGGAACCCCTGAGGTGACTGTGTCTGTTACAGCTTAAATGACCAATGAAGGTCTAAACATCACATCTCAGGCCTGAGCCAAAGGGACAGACAGGCATGTAACCATCTACAGAGGGAAATTTCATCGTCTTCTTGCTAGTTTCCTAGATAGGTGAAAAAATACCATGAGAATCATTGGATGAAAAATTAACAAAAAGGCTGGTTTTCCACAGTGTGCTGGGCTCTTTCTGAGGAGAGAAGTTGAGGACAGTCTGTGTCTCTCCCTGGAGCCCCCTGTGTGGATGACTTAGTGCCCAGGACTCAAGAGTGCAGAGAACAAAGAGAATCAGGGCTGGCTGATGGCTGCCCCACAACCCTGCAGCCAGAGAGGTAAGCACAGGGCTGGGGAGATAAACATACCAGGTCACGAGGCAGTTAGTCATGGTCACCTGTGCATGTTCCCCAAGGGAACAAGATGGTAACAATACAAAGTGTCTTTCCTGCTGGGCCAGTGGGACAGGAAGACTCTCAGCCAGCAAAGCTGGACATCTCATGCCTGCCAAGAGCAGATGTGAACACAGCTCAATGAGACACATGGATGGTCTTTAGTCTGTACGTGGACCACTCCCCGGAGTGTGTAGACACCCCAGACTGAGGCTCTGAGTCTACACCATTGTGAAGCTGGAGACAGTGACTGTTCATGGCTGATGCTCAATCAGTTTGGAACCAAACTTGGCTTCCTGGAAAGAGAGGTGACAGGGAAGGACAGGGCAGAGTCCTGTGGGGTAGAAGGTAGGCCTTGTTTCCAAGTCACATTTATTGTTTTCCTAGAGGGACTGTGGGAGGGCTCTATGCAGGAAGCTAACAGGTGGAAGAATGAGTGACTGTGGGAGAACTTGGTGCAGGAGGTCCAGGAGGCTAACAACCAAAAGAACGCCCCCTGAGATCAGCCGGCCTCCAGGGGAATGGACTCAATCACCTGGTGGTTTCCTCACTCATTACCATTTACAGGTCCCTTGGTGTAGAATTCTGCAAATGGGCCTAGTGGTCAATGAGCCCTACAAGGTCTTCTGGTCGGCTGTGCACACCCATGGACACTGGGATCACTGCTCTGGGAGCAGCTCTTCTCCTGCAGTTTTCATGCCTTGTCACATCCTTCGGGTGACATTGAGTGGGACGTGCCAAGTGCTGTGCCAACATTCAGGAGTGTCCCAAGGCTGTGACACTTCACTCCTGCCTTCTGGAGGCCTCTGGTTAATGTAGGATGTCACAATATATCCCCTAGAGTGACGTGTTGCAAAGGGCTCTCATCTGACAAAGCCTCCTCTCTGGAAGGTGAAGAATTTGGGGAGCAACATGTAGAAGGGGCTTTCCTCCTCCGAATGATGAACTAAGACAACTGAAGTTCTCAGAAATGCTCACAATTGCTTTAAAAAAATGTTCTGTCTGGATTTTGACAGCTTGCTTTGCAGAGCAGATTTTCAGTGTGTATTACTTATTTTATATTTTTAGCCTTCCATATCTTTTCTGAACGAAATCCCCAAGGTTGCTGCTTGGTTGAAAGTTAACGTATGGACAGCAAACCTTCTTATATTTTGAATCATCTTAAAAATGACTGAGGCTTTTATTCCCAAATGGCTGCCCTCTGCTACACCTGGGCTGCAGTGCAATCTCTGAGGATTGAAGCTGGGGCACTGAGTAGTCTGACAAATGTATGACACGTCAGAACCGGAGGTGGCAAGGGCTAGAGTCTCCAGTCAGGAGCCACGTCTGGTGAATATCTAAGTTATTCCCTCTTTCTGCACATTTTCCTCTGGACTTGGCAGGGTTTCCACACACAGGGGAGCAGTGAGCAGAAAGGCTGGTCCCTGACTATTGGCACCCTGGAGACTGACCACTGATAGCCCCTCCCCAAGTGCCATGTGGAGACCCAGAGCTCTGGGCCTGGGCAGGGCATCTGTGCAGAAAGACGATGTGACAGTGGATGAACCACGCTCCACCTCACCTTCTCAGGCCTGGGAAAAGAAACAGAGACCATCCAAAAACCTTGGACCGTTAGGTTCCAAAGGGCAGAAGTCATAACATGGTTAAAAAAAAAAAGTAAAAGCAGCAAAACATAGTGGTAACCCTCTCCCCTTAGTCCTACAGGTGGTTTACCGAACTGGCCCAAAGCCCTAACTCAGAGGTTTCACTTTTACATGAAAAGTTTTCCCAGTATGAGTAAATACCATACATGTTCTGATGTTCCTGGTCTCATTCAGCCTCTGAGGGCTGTCCTGCATCCAGGAGGAAGGATGAGGCTTATGGTCTCCAGGAGGAAGGAGGAGGCTCGTGGCAGAGGAGAGTGGGGGAGCTCTGCAGAGGGCAGGGCGGCTTTCTGACCCCTGCCTTTGAATCTGTTGGCTGAAGCCTGCCTTTGACTTCATTCAAAGGCGTTGGCCACTTAATGAGAGGCCTCAGAGCTCATGCGCTTGGAAATGCCTTCCTCTCTCTGAGTGGGGCTGGTTAATCAATTGATTCCATGAAGAGAATTCTTCATCTTCACCTTGTATGTTTGCACTGGCCTGCTGTCTGCCAAACCTGCCCACGCAGGGCTGTGAGAATGTGCTAGGAAATCCTTTTTCTTTGGGTGCTTGAACTTGAGTTATCCAGTATGGCCTTTGTTCCACAGTTCAGCCTTTCAGACTTTATCTGGAAATTTTCAGTGTGCTTATACAACGTCCTGTGTATTTTAATACATTTCTACCTGAATAGCTTTCTTTTTTCCTCCCTCTCATAGAACATTGCAACAAGACAACTACCTCATGACATTAAGAATTCAGTGTATATTTACAACTGAGTTCTACATTTTGGCCTGATTTCTTCTTCGAAATGGTGAAATTAGAGGAAGTGAATGTGTGTGGTGGGTCCTCTCCGGGGAAGGCAGCCATGTGAAGGACAACTGTGGGCGCCAGTGTTTACGACCTGGTCAGGCTGAATCAACACCTGCTTTGTTTGTTCCCTGTGAATGGGACTGACCCTCAGACATCACGGAACCAGAAGGATGCCTGCTAGGATATGTCTTGAATATTAGAACTCAGTCTCTTTCTTTTCTAACTTGCGAACGTTTTGCTTCAGCTACTGTAGGCCCACAGACTACAGCCCCAGGGCCAAATCTACCTTCGTGTGAAAGTTGCTCAGTTGTGTTCAACCCAGGTTGCCCATCCTCATCATAAACATTTTATTCCCCTAGAAATGCAGTTTTTATGTCTCACTTTGACTAAAAGCAGAGAGAGGATACAATAAAGTGAAGGAGCATCCCTGCTAGAGTTATCAGCGCCCAGACAAGATTCTGTCTGCCATGAACAGTTGTCTGTCTGGATTCCTGGAAAAGCAGAGACTGGGCTTCTGTTGTGAGCCAAGAATGCTTCAGCTTTCACATCAGGTGCCAGTGGCCACTTTGCATTTGAAAGTACAGTATGGAGAAACTTGTTTAAAAGACTGGTACTTGCTGCATCTTTAAAAGCTGACTGATGGCTTTTCAGCTGCTTCACATTTCAGGCTCAGGGATTGTGCTCTATGCCAGGAGATTAGTCAGACATTCTTATATGTGCCTTTAATGTCAACGATATTTATCAGTAAGGAGCATGATTCTAGAGAAGATGCTTGGCTATCCCAGGACTGTTACATCAGCCTCTCTGTGAGCCTGAGGGGAGAGAGAGGACCCGCCTCCCCCCCCCCCCGCCCCCGCACACTCCCAACCCATCTGAGGCCTTGAAACTCCCTATGAGTCTCCTCATCTGAACAAACCTAGGGTTCTGTGCAGACGACATGGTTCCCCATAGATGCCTTTGGGGGGCAAGAACCTGCACTTCAAAAGAGTTTGTCTAAAGAAGTGCATGCATGGCTAAGCAATTTCAGTCGTGTCCAACTCTGTGCAACCCTATGGACCGTAGCCTGCCAGACTCCTTTGTGCATGGGATTCCCCAGGAAGAATACTGGAGTGGGTTACCATTTCCTTCTCAAGGGGATCTTCCCTACCCAGGGCTCTAACCTGTGTCTCGTATGTCTACCGCATTGGCAGGAGAGTTCTTGACCACTAGCACCATCTAGGAAGCCCAAAAGCAGTAAAGAAAAGAAAAGCAGATCCTGGCTTCTGAGAGGGTTAAAGAGTGGATCAGGTAACAATACTTGAAAGCAAGAGCGAGACTGGATGTGGGTGCCCAGATGAGACACCGGGAAGTGTGCAACCTGCATCCCTTCCCTGCGTGTGGCCCTGGACTGAACAGGCCTGAGACCCCATTCCTGAGGCTGCACAGTGAACTCAGCAAAAGAAAGTTCACAAAAGAAAATACTAACATTGCGCACAAACCTAAGAATGTTTGTTTAATTTCATTCTTATTTCTGAAAATATAAATTCAAAGAAAATGTCTTACAAAAGATAATTAAACCTAAAAGCTTTTGCACAATGAACGAAGCTATAAGCAAGGTGAAAAGACAGCCTTCACTTTAGATGGGAGCTGGGAGAAAATAATAGTAAACAAAGAAATTGACAAAGAATTAATCTCAAAAATATACAAGCAGCTCCTGCAGCTCAATTCCAGAAAAATAAACGAGCCGATCAAAAAATGGGCCAGAGAACTAAACAGACAGTTCTCCAAAGAAGACATACAGATGGTTAACAGACACATGAAATGATGCTCAACATCACTTTTTATCAGAGAAATGCAAATCAAAACCACAATGAGGTACTATCTCACGTGGGTCAGAATGGCTGCTATCAAAAAGTCTACAAACAATAAATGCTGGAGAGGGTGTGGAGAAAAGGGAACCCTCTTACACTGTTGATAGGAATGCAAACTAATACAGCCACTATGGAGAACAGTGTGGAGATTCCTTAAAAAACTGGAAATAGAACTGCCATATGACCCAGCAATCCCATTGCTGGGCATACACATCAAGGAAACCAGAATTGAAAGAGACACATGGACCCCAATGCTCATCGCAGCACTGTTTACCATAGCCAGGACATGGAAGCAATCTAGCTGTCCATCAGCAGATGCATGGATAAGAAAGCCGTGGTACATATACACAATGGAATATTACTCAGCAATTAAAAATAATGCATTTGAATCAGTTCTAATGAGGTGGATGAAACTGGAGCCTATTATTCAGAGTGAAGTAAGTCAGAAAGAAAAACACCAATACAGTGTATTAACACCTATATATGGAATTTAGAAAGATGGTAATGATGACCCTGTATATGAGGCAGCAAAAGAGACACAGATGTAAAGAATAGACTTTTGGACTCTGTGGGGGAAGGCGAGGGTGGGATAATTTGAGAGAATAGCATTGAAACATGTATATTATCATAAGTGAAATAGATCATCAGTCCAGGTTCAATGCATGAAACAGGGTGCTGAGGGCTGGTACACTGGGATGACCCTGAGGGATGGGATGGGGAGGGAGGTGGGTAGGGGGTTCAGGATGGGGAACACATGTACACCCATGGCTGATTCATGTCAATGTGTGGCAAAAACCACTACAATATTTTAAAGTAATTAGTCTCCAATTAAAATAAATAAATTAATTTTATAAAATAAAATATAAAATACAATGCAAAAAAATAAAATAAAATGCTACTGCTCAAGAAAAAGATTAAAAGATCCATAAAACAATTCAGCCAAGTGTATATATTTGAATAAAATTTGAGGGTAAAAATTTTTATAGCGTTAAGCAAAATTTTACATATGATACATCACAGTGCAATAGTTCTACTTTGAGAAATTTATCTTAAATAACTGAATAAATGTTCAAAGATATATGTAAGAGGTGTTCAAAACATTGTTGTATGTAACAGCAAAAATGTAGGTATAATTTATATAGCACCAGCAATTGATAAGGGACTTGCAGTTTATTAAATTATGTAACACTCTATGTACATTAAATTGATCATGGGCCCATATTTATTGTCTTGGAAAGAGTTACATTATTATTACGTGACTGAAGCAGTGTTATATAGATACTAAAGGTCAGAGCAAGGAGTAATGGACATTACAAAACAAGAGTATTAGGTAAAGGCAAAAATGACGCTTTAAAAACTATACCTGTATAGGTCATTTAACATTAAAAAAGTGTTAATTAAGGATTGGTAAAGAATTTTTTTCTTTATCCTTATCTTTTACAGTTACTTTTAATCCCCTAATGATAAATATCTTCTGGGAATTAAGACTCAGAAAATTTTGCAGACCTTACCATTTCACCCAAAAACCTGAAGTTGCTCCTTGTCTGGGAAAAGTGCATCTCATGTATACACATCAACCATCAGAGCATCCATTTCTGTGGTTTGATGGCGCTCAGTCACAATTCAACACAAGAGCATCTTCACACTTGCAGAGTAAAATGTCACCACTAATCAACTGAGAAGATTCGATTTTCCTCTTAGATTTTCACATCCTGTCCAGTGTTCAATGTGTGGTAGAATCTTGACTCTGATTGGATAGGAGAAACTTTTCCTTTAAAGAGTTAAAAATAATATCAATGAAGAAAACTCATAAGTGATATAATTTCCTGGTATTTGAGTGTTTTGTCACCAATTTCTGTGCCAGGTCCCATGTTCAGCTGTCTGGCAGTTCTTATGATATATGAAAATGCTTCCATTTTTATAGGTATATGCTGGCAAAAAAAAAATCTACCACTTCCATGAATTATTAGTCCTTTTCTGCTAATTATTTTGAAAAAAGCAGAGGTGCAGCTCCAATTTCAAGAGGCTGTTAACGTCTGGGACATACTTGGTGTAGGACTATTCAGTTAGGAGAAGATCAGTGCCTTTTTTTGACCACCAGCTTTCTAATTGCATTTTGAAACTTATAGGAAAAACCAAGTTACATTTTTTGTATTACAGATTGAGCAAGAAGTTGATTTTAAATGATTGATAAAAGTAACCAATGAGGAAACGTAACAAAGTGAGTAACCAATCTACAACATAAAGATAGAAATTTTTACATTTTTGAATAACATTTATGAAAAAATGAAATGACAAACTGAATGTGAGCTGTGGAAAACCCCCTAAGGTTGTAAAGACCCCAGAGTAATTTGTTTAAAAAAAAAATACAGACTTAGAGGCAGGGCTGGGAGAACTCAGCTGTCTGGTTTCAAGTAGCAGGCAAAGCCCTGCAGTTTTAAATAACTACTGCAGAAAAATCAGACAAAATAAAGAACAAGCAGCCCTTCTTCATGTATCTGGGGTATGAGTCTCAGTGTTTTTGTGTGGACCGAGCTCCTGCGGGGCATGCTGCATGTCTTAACAAAATTCCCGCAGGAGTAGCTCACTGGTCCCACTGATAGAGGAGGGCTGGATGCTGTAGAATGCCTGCTGTAGACATTTCATGCTTCTCAAGTTAATAACCAGACACACTAAACTTTATGGAGCTAAAAATAAAACATTTGGAATCCCATATTATAGCCAGATTGTGGCAAGAGACAGATGATAGGAAGGACAAAAAGGAGAGGAAAGGGAAGAAGGAAGGAGAGACAAGGACAGGACCCCATACAGGACAGAGCGGTGAGGGAGGGAGTTAAATACAGTGCTGGATCTGGGGTCTGCCCCCCTCAGCTGATCATCTGAAAGCGGGGAGTTAATAGTAGTACTGACCTCACGGATTAAATGAACTAATATGTATGAAGTCGGCATCTAATGGGGTGTGAGCACAACCTTTTGGGTTTTTAAAAATTGAGTTATAGTTGATTTACAATGTTGTGTTAGTTTCAAGTGAACAGCAAAGTAATTCAGTTATAGGTATACATACAGATACTCTTTCAGATTCTTTTCTCTTACTGGTCATTACAGAATATTAAGCAGAATTTTCTGTGCTATATTGCTATATAGTCCTTGTTGGTTACCTATTTTATAGAGTAGTGTGTATAATGGTACCTCACTCCAGTACTCTTGCCTGGAAAATCCCATGGATGGAGGAGCCTGATAGGCTGCAGTCCATGGGGTCGCTAAGAGTTGGGCTCAACTGAGCGACTTCACTTTCGCTTTTCACTTTCATGCATTGGAGAAGGAAATGGCAACCCACTCCAGTGTTCTTGCCTGGAGAATCCCAGAGACAGTGGGCCCCCGTCTATGGGGTCGCACAGAGTCAGACACGACTGAAGCGATTTAGCAGCAGCAGCAGCAATGTGTATATGTTCATCCCAAACTCCTAATTTATCCCTCCCCCCTCACCTTTCCCCTTTGGTAACTAGTTTTTAAAAGTTAAGAACTGCAATACATTATGTCTAACTACTTCATCTAAAATTGGATAGGAACACCCCCTCTTGTGGACTGTATCCGTATCTCTGCTGTACTTTCCTTTCCTGTTGTTTTTGCTGTCCTTTGCTTTCACATGAAGATGGAAACGTGTTCTAGACAGCTCCATATTATAAATGTCATTTTAAAAGTGTTGAATCAAGGCACTCTGCCAACAACTTTGTTTTCCCTACTTTTCTCTCCATGTTGGACTTCTCTGGCATAGGAGAATACTATTACCTTACCATGTAAAACATAGGAATGGCTTTAAAAGAATTCCCCAGCAACTGAATATTGATGGGCTGTCAAAAATATGCTTGGTGCCAAAGGATCTGGTCACGTCTGTTCCATTTATTGTGTGTTTCTCGTTCCCTCGTGACTAAGTACTCACAAAAAGACACAAAAGCCCAAACCTCTGGAGTATGTGATATTTGATGGCAGAAACCATATTTTCATATATTCAGTCCCACACCTAACATATTAAGGTGCTTAGTAGGGGATCACCAGCAGACAATGATGAGTGTCTACAGTATGTAGGGTGCTCAGATTACTAATTTGACTTCTAATTACTAATTGACTTCTAGTGACTGAGCGACTGAACTGAACTGAACTAAACTGATGAAGAAAAGTGTGTTCCCCCATCTCCACTGTGCTTGGTTGAGTGGGTTAATAAAGTTTATTTTAAGGAGCATTAGAAGTCATTCCCCTAAAACTTTTACCTTATTCTACCCTTTTTGAATATGTTTATTTCTCTCAAAAATATGAAACATATTTCTTGCTTAAATTTCCATGTTTTAAAAGCCGGATAGTACAATAGAGCAAAATCACTTATTTTTTTTTTTACTTTGATAATAAATTGAGTCTATTTTTAAAAAAAAAAAACAATATAGGAATGCACTGAGATCTAGGGGGAAAATGGAAATGTGGAAAAATTTAAAAGATGGCTTGTTTCTCAGTAAAAGCAAGGGAGGCCAAGGAGAATAGCATCTGAACTCCTCCCTACCCCGGCTCCTGCAGCAACCCTCCCAAATGGGTTCAGTACAGACTGTCTGCTTCTCACTTGGCACAGGCTCTTCATCTCTCCCACCTGAGTCTCAGCCGGGCTGTTGCCAGCTGCCCTGAAATTCAGTGCAGTTTCTGATTCAGGTTATAATTTTTGACCAGCATTTTAATGGCTAGCATCTCAAGAGCAAGATAATTGTTGTCCAAGAATTCCATTATCTAGCATGTGACTCACAGGACACATGACATTCATATTGGGCCCACTTCCCCAGGGCGGGGGCCATGAGAAGTTCCTGGACTGCTTAATGAAAATTCCATGGCTTTCCTCCTACTCAACAAAGCCTGTTGGAATTCAGTTGGGCAAGAATAACTTCATCCAAGGAGATAAATCTCAGTCTGCTTTAAATTTGTGTGTGGATGCAGGCGTGTGTAGTTCAGATCTCAAATTTAGCCCTGCATCATTTATAGCAGTTATTGAAAATGCTCCATCATAACGAAGTAGTATGAGCTCAAGTCCCTTAGTGAGACACCACATTCGTGCCCGCTTAGGCTAGCTTGGAAACCATTCTGTCTAATGCCTGGGAGGCACTAAGTGGCCACCTGAGAATAAAGTGCTGAGGGCAGAGTTCTCTAGATAGAAACCTAAGTGTCCTCCTGGTTTATTTTGACTTGAGGAAAAGAAGCAGCGTAACTTCTTAGCTGCCTCTGGAGACCCAGTGCTGAATGTACCACTTCCTATTTGCAGGACCAAATTATATAGAAAGGTGGTGGTTATCTGCTGTGATTTTAAAGCAACTAGTACATGATGCACCTCACGGATTTAGGTCTGGGGGGTGAGCAGAGGTGATAACACGAACAGTTACTGAAGTCAAATTATTGTCGACCTTGAGAATGCATCGGGAAAATGTGAAAGCATGGCTGAGCAGAACCCTTGTTGTTCTTCAGCTGCTAAGTTGTGTCTGATTCTTTGTGACCCCATGGACTGCAGCACACCAGGCTTCCCTGTCCTTTACCATCTCCCAGAGTTTACTCAAACTCATGTCCATTGAGTCAGTGATGCCATCCAACCATCTCATCCTTTGTCGTCCCCTTCTCCTCCTGCCCTCAATCTTTCCCAGCATCAGGATCTGTTCCAATGAGTTGGCTCTTTCCATCAGGTGGCCAAAGTATTGGAGCTTCAGCTTCAGCATCAGTCCTTCCAAAGAATATTCAGGGTTGATTTCCTTCAGCAGAACCCTGAACTCTTACAAATTTAGACTTCTTATTAACATGGTCTTTGATTAAAATGAGCATTTTTCTTTATATGAAGTACTCAGAAAATAGTCATACTTATAGTGTAGGGAGAAACATGGAAAAATTACAGAAAATCATTTTTATACCTAGCTCTTCTTTTGGGGACTTGGATACCCTTCAGATCATGTCACCGGAAACAGCACTTTTGCATCCAGGAGACTTCTGATTAAAATGTTTAGCTTTAAAAATAAACACAAATCTTGTGCTCCAATGTTGAGGAGGTAAAGGCATGATGTCCAGTGAACTGGAACATCAGAGTGTCCTCCAGCTTTCCAAATGCCACATGAAGGTAAAAGTTGAATTTTGGAGAGTACAGCTTATAATGTGCTACTATTTCATCATTTTTAACAGGAGAGTATTACTCATTTTTCTGCCCAGGACACGTGTAGACTTTGAGAGGATGATTAATCGGCTTCCGTGTCAGCAGTGGAAGGGGTGGTGTTGTCCATGGCAGGGGGTGATCACCCAGACTGGTCTCTGAGAGGGAAGACAGTCACCCCACTTACATGTATCAATATAAGCAAATCTCTATCAGGCTGTGCAAATCTGGGCAGAACTGAATCCTTGATGTGCATTAATTATGTCCCTTCCTCCCATTGCAGGCTCAACCTGGGAGAAGGCCTTCTGACAGATTGACTTTGAAAGGTAAGTTGGGCTTGGTTACTCATGACCTTTATTCCACCGGTTCATTGATTATCCATTGGTGGTCTCACCAGCACTACTTCAGTGACTGTGCTCTTGAGGAAGTCATCATTTTTGAGCCTCTGTTTCCTTATAAAGTAAACCTTTGATTTATATCATCCTTGCCTGCACACAGATTGAAATTGATGATTAAATGGGGCAACTTATGTGAAAATGCTTCTTCTACTGTGAAACAGTAGAGGTAAGTTGTAGAATTAGGGCATTGCAGGGAAGAGAGTTGGTTCTCTTACTGCTTTCTGATGTCATATGTTATATTCAGTTCTACAGGTTTAGTACAGAGAAATTTATATTGATATCTTCCTGATTGTTAAAGTTGTTTGATCTTATCTGCTCCAAGTGAAAGGCTGAGATCATGTCATTCTTAGCTAAAAGCATTTCTGCACCAGCATGTCCTGAAAAGAAACAAAAATGACTCATGATAACATCAGAAAATGTGCAGGTAGGGTCGGTATAGCCCTAATGACACCATATGGACAATTTAACATCTTGCAGTGAACTTGCAGCATCGGAACAGCTATTGAAACAGAAAATTAATTTAAAAAATTATTCTAATATTTTGACTAATTCTTTTCACCATAATAGCATTTTTGCATTCAGAAGACTTCTGACTAAAATGTTTAGCTTAAAAAATAAATGTAAATCCTGTGCATTGAGGAGGTAAGGCCATGGTGTCCAGTGATTGGAATGTCAGTGGCCTTCCAGATTTCCAAACACCACATGAATTTCATGCCAGTAAGAATGGCTGTGATCCAAAAGTCTACAAGCAATAAATGCTGGAGAGGGTGTGGAGAAAAGGGAACCCTCTTACACTGTTGGTGGGAATGCAAACTAGTATAGCCACTATGGAGAACAGTGTGGAGATTCCTTAAAAAACTGGAAACAGAACTGCCTTATGACCCAGCAATCCCACTGCTGGGCATACACACCGAGGAAACCAGAATTGAAAGAGACGCGTGTACCCCAATGTTCATCGCAGCACTGTTTATAATAGCCAGGACATGGAAACAACCTAGATGTCCATCAGCAGATGAATGGATAAGAAAGCCGTGGTACATATACACAATGGAGTATTACTTAGCCATTAAAAAGAATACATTTGAATCAGTTCTAATGAGGTGGATGAAACTGGAGCCTATTATACAGAGTGAAGTAAGCCAGAAAGAAAAACACCAATACAGTATACTAATGCATATATATGGAATTTAGAAAGATGGTAATGATAACCCTGTATGCAAGACAGCAAAAGAGACACAGATGTATAGAACAGTCTTTTGGACTCTGTGGGAGAGGGCGAGGGTGGGATGATTTGGGAGAATGGCATTGAAACATGTATAATATCATATATGAAACGAATAGCCAGTCCAGGTTCGATGCATGATACTGGATGCTTGGGGCTGGTGCACTGAGATGACCCAGAGGGATGGTATGGGGAGGGAGGAGGGAGGGGGGTTCAGGATGGGGAACACGTGTATACCTGTGACGGATTCATGTTGATGTATAGTAAAACCAGTACAATATTGTAAAGTAATTAACCTCCAATTAAAATAAATGCATTTATTTTTTTAAAAAAATAATAAAAACAAAATAAAATCAAGAAATACAGAAAAAAAGAGTTGAATTCTGGAGAGTACAGCTTACAATGTGCTACTGTTTCATTATATTTAACAGGAGAGTATTACTCATTTTTCAAAATGTCTTTATGTGTGTCAATCAAGCTGATGGAGTGCTTAGAGCATATGAAAGGAATAATAAAATACCTTAAAATGCATTATTTCTCCAGTAGTGAGTAAGAACAGGTACCTCATCACCAGACTGACTGTGATGGCATTTCTGGTACCATTTGTGATTGACTCAAAAGTCTGTTTATTTCTCTACGTCCTTGTCCATGCCATCAACACCATCACTGTTGATCTCTCAGTGAGTTCTTGTGGCTGGTCCTTGAGGTTATTGGATGAAGTTGGTTTGGGGCAGGCAGTTCTTCTGGTGGACCAGATTTCAGGCTGAAAGATCACAAACGGCTTCGTGTGTGTGAGACCTTCCCCAAAGCATCTTTCTCTTGATTCTTCTTTTGTGTAAGGACAAATGTCAAAGATAAACAAAGAAGCTGTTGTTGTTGTTTTAGTTGCTAAGTTGTGTCTAACTCTTTGCAACCCCATGGACAGTAGCCTGACAGACTCCTCTCTCCATAGGATTTCCCAGGCAAGAATGCTGGAGTGGGTAGCCATTCCCTTCTCCAGGGGGATCTTCCTGACCCGGGGATCAAAACCATGTCTCTTGCATTGGCAGGAGGGTACCACTGGGCTACCAGGGAAGCCCGCTTGTTTATTCACTCTATTCCTAAACCAAGGTTTATTGTAGACTCACAGAAAAGTCTTTCAAGACCCAAAGTTCTTGTCAAAGGAGAGAGGATAGCAAGTTGAACATCAGTTATTTGTCTCTTGGCTTTAGGAAGACATTACCATACTTGGTTTGTGCATTTTTTGGTGGGGGGTGGTGCAGGATGCGATTGAAATGCTGTAGAGAGAACCTCAGATATTGTGTCATCCTCCCTACCTAAGTCAGTGTACGTCTGAATAATTGGATGTTCTCTTGCAGAATCATGATGCTACACTGGTACCAAATACAAGTGCCAGCCAGTCCCTAGCACTATCTAATATCAGTCAGTGCTTACACTTCCTGATCTCAGCATGCTCCCAAAGTCCACACTTACTATAAAATTTTTTTCAGCTTTAAATTTTTAAAAAATTTTTACTGAGTTATAATTACATACAATATTATATTACTTTCAGGTATACAATATATTGATTTGATATTTTTATACATCATGAATGGTCACCACTGTGTGATCAGTTACCACTGTCAACACCGATTCTGTTCCTTTGCCACATCTCCACCTCTGTATTGAGATTGTGTCCCCCAGTTCTTTCCCAGCTTCGTTGGGTTTCTGTTCCTGTCACTAGGTTCTGAGGAAACCAGCTCCTCTGTCTTGCATCACCAGTGAATTGTCTGGAGTGTCTGTCTGTGGCTTTGTTTGCCTTGTCAGTCTACCCTCTGATTCACATAAACTCAAATCACTCCTCTTTGGCAGTTGGGGACAGTTTCATGGTGACTTATTGTCCATTCTCGATGGCCGCCTGGTCTTTTCTCATTTCTGTCCTTCTAGCACAGTGGGAGGTACCAAGCCCATTCAGAATTCTGGACCCTGCATCCACCCTCTGTCCTGAGGGTGGACATTTAGGCATTTCCCAGCCTTTGGCTCTTGTAATGAACAAACTTGTGCACACCTGTATTTTTTGCCAGGTATTCTAGGGGTAGATTACTGAGTACAATCAAAGAGTAAATTCCTGTGGAATTTTGATGAACATTGTCAAGTTTCTCTTCCTAAAACCTTGGCAGCAGTTTCAGCAATTATTTCCCCAGAGCCTCACCAACAGAACGTGCTGTCACACTTGAGGATTTTTTTTGCCAGCCTGACAGGTGAGAAATGGTTGCTCAGTGTCCTTCTAATCCTCATTAATCCTGAGTCGTTATTCCATAGAGTGGAGCTCAGGCTGAGGTTCTTGGTCATCTCCTGAATGGAACTCTAAGAGTAAGAGGTTCTTTTAAGATGGTTAAGGATTCATTGATTTGCAGGATTCAGCAATTGAAACCTTTTTTTTTTTTTTTTCTAGTTCGCATGACCTTAACCTTTTGCCTATTTGAATAATGATGTAATGAAAACAACTGCCATGGACCAAGTACTGTGTCACATCATTTCCAGTCTGTGCAGTAGCCCCACAGATGAGGGATTGGCAAACTTTTTTCTAAAGAGGGAGAGGCCATATTTCAGGTTCCGTAGGCCATACAGTTTCTGTGGTAGCAGAAGGCGATGAACATGCTGTGTTCCAATAAAACTTTATTTAAAAAAAAACAAGAAGCTTGTAGGACTGGCTGCTGGCCATCCTTTGTGACCCCATCTCACAGGTAAAGAAAACTAAAGAAAACCAAGCAGCTACCCAGAGAACTGTAGCCACACACACTGACCTGTGTTCAAGAGAAGGTCTGCCTGGCTTTCTACATCCAGCCACACTGAATACTTGAATTATAGCTCTCTTTTTTTGGCTTTGTGTTGTTTATTTTTCCTATCCCTGTAGCTCTGGGAACATTGTCTTTAGTCTCAAATCTTATCAGCTGTTCTCATTTTATGAATATTTTGAAGAAAGTCAGGGAGTAAAATTTGCATGTCACAATGCCTCTCTAAATGGGTATGCTTCCGAATAGATCTGTACATTAAAATATTATTAAATAATATATCAAGTGAAAGGCTGTCTATTTGAACTGTAGTCTGGTAAACATCCCCAGTTTTAGACATTATCTTAAAACATCACCCTATGTTTTCCTGTGTTGTCACATGTTTTCTCATGTAAGGGCAGGAGTTGTCTCTGCCTTGCATCAAGCGTCTTGAAATACAGAACAGATACTGATAGATGGAGTTATTGCGCATTGACAGTTGCAAAGACCGTGTCATGCAGTGCTATTAAACATGGCCTTGTTTGAGTTCTTCTCAAGTTCAACCCAGTCTTTCTCTTCAAAGGAACACCAATTATATCCTAAATGAAGCTTTCTGGTCCTTTAGAGCTATTGTGAGTGATATTGATCCTTTTAGTGCTGTGTCCTTTGAAGTTTGCCCATCAGTCTATTTGCTAATAGAGTATTTTAAAGTGGTGACATCTAAAAAAGAAAAAAAAAAGTGAATGAGTCAGCCAGACCTCAAAGCTTTCTCCCAGAAAAAAAAAAAAAGCAAAGTTGTCCTCCGCTGTACATTCTGTGATGGGGAGCAAGGAGGGGACCTAGGAAGTGAGCCTTTCCTTACAGTAATCTTGCCTTGACATGTGTCCTGGTGAGCAAACTGAAAGATCAGATAGAGGGAGACACATGAGCACCTGATTCTGTGGCAGTAGTGTCTGGGAGCTTAACAGATGTCTGTAAACTGTGTTTCTTTGGTTTCCCCCTTTCCTGCCTATGGTCCCTTCAGGACATGGCAGCTGCTGGTACCCAACAACCCCGTCTCCTCCCAAACCTCACCAGCCCCACAGCCACCACCCTCAGGCTTCCTCTGTCTTCCAGTACCTCCTATCATGAAGCCACCAAGTGTGTTCATGATCTTGTGTGGACTTACTGTGTGTCATTCTAGACCCTTGCTGCTGAGAATAGTATGTACATCTTGTCGTTTTACACCAACTAGTGCCAGCCCAAGGGTTATCCAGTGATAGGCATTTAATAAATGTTTCATAAGCAAGCATTTTATAAGGGCACTAATCCCATTCACTGGGTCTCCACACTCATGACCTGATCACTTCTCAAAGACCCCCAGATTTTAATACTGTCTCATTGAGGGGTTAGAATTTCAGTAGGTGAATTTTGAGAGAATGAAAACATCCAGTCCATAACACGTGTCAGTAACTCTCATACAATCGAAAGAAAAGTTAGATCTTATGTCTGAGACTTTTATATCCTGTCATATCATATAGTCCATTTCATTAGACTTTACTCATGTAGCTGATCAATTTTGCTGTTTTCTTCGATGGGCCAAAATGCCTTGGTTATACTCAAAATTCAATGTAAAAACTATGATTAATATATGCATACACATGTGTGTGTATCTGGTGTGTGTGTGCATGAGGATATATGTGTGTGCATCGTGTGTGTGTATAATAAAAGTAGGTGATTTCCATTTCTTAGGCTGTTAAGAGCTTTATGTAAAACTTTAACTTCCAACATGGAAAGAATTTTTTTTTTTTTATTCTAGCACAATGACATTGTTTAACAAGTATTTGGTGAACAGATCTATTTTTCTTCCAGAAAAAAAAATGTAATCCTTCATCCTTTTTCCCTCAAAATATGTCTGGAAGGAAAGATTTTCTGATTGGTAATCTCCAACTTCACTAAGTCAGGTCCCTAGGACTTAATATAAACAGTCTCTGAATGAATGAGTGATAAAGATAAGGGCCTATGGAGAATGGTGCATTCATGAACTGAAATCCCAAATTCCCAGTTGGTAAGCTTGGCAACTTGTTCTGTACAAAATGTGAAGTACCAAGCCAGAACGTTTTATATTTCATTAATGACGTGAGCAAGTGAACTGTGTAATAGATCTCTGAAAGCTTTTTTGAACCTTGGTGCAGACAGCACCTTGAATAAAGGGAAGTTCATGCTGTTTGATATGGAGGTAAAATCTAGATGTTGAGTCTGTAGAATGGAATGTTTTGGGGAATTGTGCTAGCAGACACTCCCAAACCTCAGTTCATATTTCTCATTTTCTCTGCATCATGAGAGCCTGAAATTAGTTCTTTTATAGTTGCAACTGCAGTGAAATCTCTTTCCCACAGCCCAGCCAGTTAAACACCTCAGCTCGCGACTGAGCATCATTGCTTGGATGAAGCAACAGTTTGTATGAGGCAGATTTCAGAGGAGCTGTGTGGGTTTCTCATCAGAATCCTCAGAAACCTATCACCCACGATGAACAAAGTGGAAACAGTTCCTCCTGGCTCTTCTTTTTCGCAACCTATCTCTACATGCTCACAGCCACACAGACTTCAAAATGTACATGAAATCTTGGAAGTAGCAAACGTGACAGTGTCACACACCTTCTAGAGTCTAGTGGTTTCATTCACACACTGACGTGTAAATGTGGATTCAGAGGACTAAGTGACTTCTTTATGCAGGACCAGGTGGTATCGAGTCTTCCTGCTTGTGAAGCCTGCGCCTCCTCTTCTCTAAGCTCTGCAGACATCTGTGTCCTCCTCTTCTCTAAGCTCTGTGGAACTCTGAAGATCTTATCACACAACAGGAGCAACCATGTTGCCTCAGTTGATCACGTCCCTCGGTGCCAAGGGGGCTTGGGAAGATGTAGTCAGGCAGGACCCTACTTGTCCCAGGCTCCTCCTTGTCCCAGAGGAGCATAAGTAATCCCTTATCCCGCCCTCTCTGGACCATCCTGTACCCACTGCCTCACCCAGGACAGACTCCCTCCTGCCTCGGGGAGGCCTTGATGTTCAAGTCCCCTTTTCACACCCTCCCTGTGGTCACTATTAAGGTTGATGCCCACCTCACTCTCTCTGGGGATGGAGAAGCGGCCTGGGGGCCTGTCATCCACAGAGCAAGTGAAAACACTGGTCAGTGAGCAAGCCAGCAGCCCAGGGATCGTAGTGACCAGGTGGGAACAGGTGGAGCAGCCTGGGGGGCCCTCACATGGCCGTCCTGACCCACTTGCCCCACATAGAGGGAAGGCTGTTTCACCTGGTCCTCGGGGGAAGAAGGTAGGTTTGAAATGTCCACTCTCTGTTCTGACTGGTGAGATACAGTGACTGAGGAATCCAGGCAGGTCACCACTTCCATCCTGGAAAGAGTGTTTCTGTGGACATGCTGGCGTCTCCTGTTGGGACGCTGATGAACGTGCACTGTGCTGTATGGGCAGCAGAGCTCGGTCCTCAGGCATCTGAGTACAGCACTGGTTTTGCCCTGAGAGTGATCGGCTCCAGCACTTTCCAGAAAGAGGAGCACAAGATCTGAAGGAAGATGGCAGAGATGCTGTTCTGGTCGACTCTTCACTGGTGATAGGGTCCCTGGGCTGAGCGGCTTAGTGATCAGTGTCTGTCCCCTTACTGCCCCCCTGCATGCCCGGAAGGCTGTGTGTCCTTATCTACACATTGACTAAGTGACTTTTAGGGAAAAAATAAAACCAAAACAGACAAACAGAAACAAAGCTCACTCCCTCTGTTGCCAGGCATGGGGTCTGAGGGAGTACTGCCCCCACCGTGGGGTCCCAGGAGTGTTTCCTACTCTGACCGCCTGAATCAGGCCCCATGTCCCCAGTCCCACTCGGGCCAGGGGCTGCCCACTGTGTGACCACAGCACCACCCAGCCCGGTTCCATCGGGGCTCCATGGTAGGATGGAGCTGCCCCACCAGGTCCAGGTGCTGTTTGCCAGACAAGCTGGGGCAGCCCCAGGTTTCTGGACACACATTTTCTCTGGACAAACAATAGCTGCCTGAGGCCCGGGTAGGGGAGGAGGAGCCAGGTGGGTGCTCAGGCCAGATTCAGCTCTCCCTTAGGCAATTTCCTATCTGTAAGGAAGGGCCCTTCCCTGGTGGCTCAGATGGTAAAGCATCTGTCTACAATGCAGGAGACCTGGGTTCAGTCCCTGGGTTGGGAAGATCCCCTGGAGAAGGAAATGGCAATCCACTCCAGTACTATTGCCTGGAGCCTTGTAGGCTACAGTCCATGGGGCCGCAAAGAGTCGGACACGACTGAGCGACTTCACTTACTCACTCAAGGAGGGACTCAGATTGTGGAATCCATACACATGGGACAGTAACATGCCCTGTGCTGGAGGAAGCTCCAGGGCCAGGCGGACCCCAGCGCATAGCAAGCACTTTGCTAAAGGGCTCGTTCAGCTGCCCTGGGAGGATGAGAACTTCATTCCAGCCTAAACATGAGCCTTTATGGAAACATTCAATGCCACAAAATTTACTATAAAAAATGATGATTTCTCGAGTAAGTCAGGAAAGGAGCATTTATACATGCAGACCTGGTGGTGGGGCATGGAGAGAGTGGAAAAGAGGGTAAGAAATGTCCCATCCTAGACTGCTGACCCACTCTCAGTGGATACCCCGATGCTCAGGCTCAACAGGGACAGCCTTGTGTTCATCAGTATCAGGGACCAGAGTGTAGGGACCCAGTGTGGGCGGTGGCATTCTTGATGGTGGACCCTGGGGTCAGTGTTTGCACAGGGAGGGTCCTGAGAGGGGACACGAGGACCGTGAGCAGGAACTTCCTGAACATCCTTGTGGCTGTTACTCTATCCCACCTCCCAAGAATAGGATAGAAACGTACACTGCTCAGATTTGCAGGCATGCAAACCTCAGTGGCCATGGATCACTCTAGGAGTGTTTATTTTATTTGCTTATTTATAAAAACAACTAATCTGTGTTTAGAAGAAAGTCTCCTAATAACCTAGCTTCAATCACATAAATCAGCGATATTGTAATAGGTCTTGAACTGTTAAAACATAATTTCTTAGAATTTCAAGCACAGAGATTTGCAGAAGAAACCATCTCCTCTGCACCTGCATTGTTAATTTTATCCCTGCCATAAATTACTTGTGTGGGGAAGTCCCCTGGGAGAACTGGCCAAAGAGGAGCTCCATGGAGAGATGTTCAGGGACCTTGTGGACCACCTTCCTTCCTGGATGTTGAGATGTCCTGGGACTCTCTCTCCTATTCAGTACATTTTCAACAGTTTACATATTTATAGATGCAACTGGTTTATACAGGACATTTTTTAGTCAGTCAGTCAGTCAGTTCAGTTGCTCAGTTGTGTCTGACTCTTTGCGACCCCATGAACCGCAGCATGTCAGGCCTCCCTGTCCATCACCAACTCCCAGCGTCTACCCAAACCCATGTCCATTGAGTCAGTGATGCCATCCAACCATCACAACCTGTGTCGTCCCCTTCTCCTCCTGCCCTCAATCTTTCCCAGCATCAGGGTCTTTTCCAATGAGTCAGCTCTTCACATCAGGTGGCCAAAGTATTGGATTTTCAGCTTCAACATCAGTCCCTCCAATGAACACTCAGGACTGATTTCCTTTAGGATGGACTGGTTGGATCTCCTTGCAGTCCAAGGGACTCTCAAGAGTCTTCTCCAACACCACAGTTCAAAACCATCAATTCTTCTGTGCTCAGCTTTCTTTATAGTCCAACTCTCACATCCATACATGACCACTGGAAAAACCATAGCCTTGACTAGATGGACCTTTGTTGGCAAAGTAATGTCTCTGCTTTTGAATATGCTGTCTAGGTTGGTCATAGCTTTCCTTCCAAGGAGTAAGTGTCTTTTAATTTCATGGCTGCAATCACCATCTGCAGTGATTTTGGAGCCCAGAAGAATAAAGTCAGGCATTGGTTCCACTGTTTACCCATCTGTTTGCCATGAAGTGATGGGACCGGATGCCATGATCTTAGTTTTCTGAATGTTGAGCTTTAAGCCAACTTTTTCACTCTCCTCTTTCACTTTCATCAAGAGGCTCTTTAGTTCCTCTTCACTTTCTGCCATAAGGGTGGTGTCATCTGCATATCTGAGATTATTGATATTTCTCCCAGCAATCTTGATTCCAGCTAGTGCTTCCTCCAGCCCAGCATTTTTCATGATGTACTCTGCATATAAGTTAAATAATCAGGGTGACAATATACAGCCTTGATGTACTCCTTTTCCTATTTGCAACCAGTTTGTTGTTTCATATCCAGTTCTAACTGTTGCTTCAAATTTCTCAAGGGGCAGGTCAGGTGGTCTGGTATTTCCATCTCTTTCAGAATTTTCCACAGTTTATTGTGATCCATACAGTCAAAAGCTTTGGCATAGTCACTAAAGCAGAAATAGATGTTTTTTCTGGAACTCTCTAATTTTTTTGATGATCCAGCAGATGTTGACAATTTGATCTCTGGTTCCTCTGCCTTTTCTAAAACCAGGACTTCCCTCTTGTCTCAGTTGGCAGAAGTGTCTGCCTACAATGTAGGAAACCCGGGTTAGATCCCTGGGTCAGGAGATCCCCCTGGAGAAAGAAATGGCAACCCACTCCAGTACTCTTGCCTGGAAAATTCCATGGATGGATGGAGGAGCCTGGTAGCCTACAGCCCATGGGGTTGCAGAGTCGGGCATGACTGAGTAACTTCACTTTCACTTTCAGCTATTGGTGATTATGAATGAAGCTGCTCTAAACCTTTGCCTACAGATCGTTGTGTGGACAAATGTATGTGATATGTCCCTTGATTATGTCCTCTGCCTTCAGCCTGTCTTTAGTTAGTGGACCCTAAATTACTCGAAATGCTTTCTGAACAAACCTTGAAAACTGAATCGCAATTTAGCTGCATGGAGAAGTGTGTGTAGAAAGATGCTTTGGCAATTCTATTCATAGTTTGGACCAAGACACTATAAGTTGTGCTTCACAATTTTTCTTTTTCTTTTTTTTTTTTTTTTTCATTTCTTAGATTTACTGAGCATAGGATATATCTTTGGACAGTTAAAAATTCAGAGTTTTTTAAATTTGTCCGATTAACATCTTATTCCTGAGCAATTTTGATTTGTTTCAGAGCTTAGTGTTTCTAGTTTGTTATGACGTGCTTGAGTAAGGATATTCAACCTTCACCTGCAATCTCAAACTCCAGTATGTTCTGAACACTTGGTATCTTAGCCTAATTTCTCAGTGGAAAAACCTGACCTGAACTGACCTGGGATCTGGGCGGAGAGCATTGCATTGAGTGGGAAGGAACGAAGTATGTGTGCTGGGGGAGGGGACACTGCCCACGAGCCTGCCACGGTTACATCATCTGGTGAGGCACCTTCCTAACATCTGGAAAATTATGAACTTTGCAGTACATTCAGCTCCAAGAGATTTGGAGGAAGGATATGTTTTTACTCCATCTGTCTTCGGCACAACTGCCCCCTAGCTGTGTGATGGAACTGAGCTGTGCTAGAGAGTGAGTCTGAAGCTTTTTTTTTTTTTCTTCCCCACTGTGACTACACCTGTACACTTTATGCAATGACCCAATACAATGCAAATACATCCAGTTTTCAAAGCAACAGCTCCTCTTACTTCATGCAGTGTACTCCTCTTTTCCTCTGCTGTGTTCATGAAAAAGAAAATGCTGGCTGGTGACTACATTTGTTTGATTATAAACTGGTTAGTCGTGGCTGCAGCTGAGAGCCATGAGCTATGGGTGATGCTCAGCCAGGAGGGAGACTGGAGGTCCATGCCTGCCTTGCTGTGCCCAGGCCCACAGGGATGACTGATGTTATGTGTCATGGCATTTGCGGGCTGTCACAGTGACACATGATGCCTGCTTTACCACAGAAACACATGTTCAGGTTCAACTCAAAATCTTTGCAGTTCAGGTCAAGCAGAGGGAACCCGGAGACTGTGTTCTCCAATCATCTGGAGTGAATCACCCAGCTCCAGAGAGATTAGACTAGATTCTACTAGTCTAATTCTACTAGTCTGTTGCAATTGTTCACAGGACCATACAAGCCAATTAGAGGCTCCCCATGGGGTGGGCTGGTGGAAGGAGTGAGTGTGAGACAAAGGATGTATTTCAGGAGCTAGACTGAAGACAATCATGGGCACTGCCGGGGAAGTGAGGGGTCCTAGAGGAAAGAGGAGATGAACCAGTATGCACTGGTGCTGAAGCAGAGTCCTGATGGGACTCAGGGAGGGTCCCTGGGTCAGCCCTGTCCCAGGGCATCTCCCCTCCCCAGTGCAGCCCAAGCATCAGTCCCTGGGCTCCAGGGGCCACCAGAAGACCAGTTACAACCATCTCAGTAGTTCATATTCATCTAAATAATGCTCATTTGCATTTTAATTGTTTTACTGGAATTCAATTGAAGTTGACCTTCCTACCAACTCTGAACCAAAAGGTTGGCTCCCAAAGGAGTGGCATGAATGGGGTTGTTCTTTTCCAGCTTTTGAAGGTAACAGCATTTGTGTTTGTTCCTCAGTCTGCTTTTCAGCTCTACCTGAAATTCCAGTGCTCTTCTTTTGGCCATACCTGGAATTCCAACACTCTTCCTCTTTCCTGGTCCCTTATCAATTTCCCTGCCTCTTTATTTTGAATTTTCTGAGTCAGAATGAAACCTCACAGTTGGAAAGACCCTGAGAAGTCATTTTGTTAGTGAGAAACTGAGACTTGCAAAAGCAAAGTGGTTAGCCTGTGAACATTCACCCCAGCCTCATTGCTTCCCTGGACTTGGATGGGAGGATGGTAATTGAGTTTGACCAAATATAATCATGGATGAGACTGCAGCAGTTGGTCATTTTCTTTCCCAGGCAGGTAATCAACTTTGTGTTTTCATGATATGTTCTACACAAGGAATTCTGAGAAGCATGACACTTCTGATTTTTGAAAACAATATGAAATATTAAAAATACACTTTTGTGCATGCCAACCAGCTTTCAAAGAACCTAGGTGCTGCAACACAGGTGACTGTGTCCCTCTCTCTGCCCAGAAACATGTTTGTCGCTTTCATGGAGTTCTTTACAGGTGAGTCCGTAAGTGATCAATATTCTGTATGCTTGCTACTTCTTTTTTTTTTCTCTCTCAGTATTGTTAGTGAGATACATCCATGTTTATTGGTATAGATCCAGGTCGCACATACATTTGCACTAACTTACTGATTCACAGTGTTTTATGGCTACGTTCTCTCTCTCTCTTCTTGATGAATAAGTAGGGTTTTCCCTAGTTTTCAGCTTCCTAGACTCCCTTTCAAGGGGAATAATCACCCTGCATAAATAGAATCATGTGACTATAACCGGATTGGAGAGGAAGTGTCTGCCTGTTGACGAGAACATGAGGTTTTAAGTTGTTTAGCTTGTGCTTTTCTATACGGAAAATGTAATTGAGCTGAGCCCAGAAAGTCACGTGATCTAGGATAACGTTTTATGGGGAAATGTATATATCGATCTCCTTAATTTATTAGAACAGGGCTTCTACACATAACCTGGTCAGTCTGATTTCAAACGCAGAATTTACTCGAAATAAAATTTAATTTGTTGAGTTTCCCCGGTGGCTCAGTGGATAAGAATCCGCCTGCCAATTCTGCCAATGGAGACATGGTTTCAATCCCTGGTCTGGGAAGATCCCACATGCTGCAAAGCAACTAAGCCTGTGCACCACAACTACTGAACCTGTGCTTTAGAGCCCGGGAGCCAAAACTACTGAAGCCCACTCACCCTAGAGGCTGTGCTCTGCAACAAGAGAAGCCAGCAATGAGAAGCCCAGGCACCGCCGCAACTAGAGACTAGCCCCCGATCTCTGCAGCTAGAGAAAACAGGTGCAGCACCAAAGACTCATTGCCACCACAAATTAATTAATTATGCTATTAAAACATTTTAGTTTGTTATTAAATGCTCTGAAATGGACACTGACAATTCATTTATGGAGCCTCCCATAAATATTTATACTCTGTGCAGTCCCTGGACCATCTGACTTACTCCATGGACTTTAACCAACATACATGAGAAGAAATCGCTTGCTCTGCCCCTCCAGTCATGACCTCTCTCAGGCACAAACCCCACATGCCTTCCAGGGTGACCTGTCATGTCTGTACCACACCTTACTCTCACCATGGAAAGTCCACATCCCAGCCCCACTTCCTGCCACCAGATCATGACTTCCTCCGTGGTCTCAGTTCTGTGGTGATGGTGGGGAGTTCTTTGCTCCAAAGCCTTCAGCCCTTCTGGTTGTGCAGATGCTTTGCCAGAGTCTGATTCCAGCAAGGAGGACCCGGCCTCAACACCTCTTCCTGATTTAGCTCTGTGTTTAAGACACACTTTCATAACCAACATTCAGTGCCCAAGGGAGAGAGCCTGACACTCGACAGAAGCATAATAAATATTTTTGGAATAAATAAAAAATCTGACCAAATCAAGCTATTTCATGTTCATTTGATATAATCAGTAGTTCTTGTTCTTGAAATGTTTTCTCTGGTGTATACAAAAAATGCATATATATTTTTAATGGTTTATAGTTTCCAGTTGTGACCATTAACTCACATCCAAAGAACTAAGATGTTACTCATCAACCTTTGATACTCAGGTGCTCTGCAGACACTAGTGACTATCCTATCCTTTGTACTTTTTCTTCCCTGAACTGAATTACGAGGCTCTCTGTGGCAAACACCTAGTCTAATTCTTCAGCAGAACTTTGCACAAACTATTGTCATAGGAAAGAAAGAGTAAATATTTGGAGATAGCATTAATTCTGCCAACCTGTATTCAGAGCACACACACACACATACACACATACAAATATAATATATACCTATGTATATAGTCCTCCTGGATACAGAGATTCACAAATAAGTGAGCAACATAGAGTGTTAGGGGTCTAAAGGAAACAGAAGGTGGATGGGCTTTGCGGTGAAGATGAAGGAGGTGAGTCTTGACTGATAAGGATGACATGGAAGTGGGTGTGAGGAGGGCTTTGTGGTCCAAGGGAGAAGGCTGTGCTCTGACTCAGAGGGACAAACACTTGCCTGTGCTTGGATGTGCAGCCAGCATGGCTGAAATTTGAGGTCCAAGAAAATCATAGCAAGAGACAAGGCACATGCGTCTGCAATACAGAGGCCTCGTAGGTGAGCTTGGGAATATGGACCTTTCTCATCGGCGGTGCAGTGAGCAAGTCCAAACTGTGCTTCTAAAAGTTCAGCTTGGCCTGGTTGGCAGAGGGACGCCCTGAGGCAAAGTGACAGTCATTCAGAAGAGGAGGTAGTGAAGGGAGACGTGGAGATATGGTCAAGCACTGGGTGGAGACATCTTGTAGGAAGATGGGTGTCTGCAAATGATCTTGGGGACATGAGCAGCTTTGTGAGTTGTCATGCACTTTCTAGTCTCTTCCAGTATGTCCCAGGAACAGGTGGACATTTGGGAGAGGGGGTGCACAGCTGGGAGAGGGAATCAGGGAAAGAAATAAGGTGTTGCTGGCACTGTAGTTAATAGGGGCTTATTCAAAACCAAATATATGAAGATTAGTTACATCTAAGTACAGTTTCCAAAGTATCCATTCATTGTGATAAAAAATTTAGACCAATGAGGAGACTCTAACAGCATTTACTAAAACCCGTGCCATGAACAGTAGCTCGGCAGAATGTAATAGATTTTAGATAAAACTTTAAGAAGTGGTTTGCGATCAGATAAATTTGGGAAGCAGAGATTTGCATGTGAGCTCCATTGCTTCAGTTGTGTCCGACTCTTTTGTGACCCTACTCTTTTTTGTGTGTCCGACTCTTTTGTGATTGGAGTGGGTTGCCATTTCCTTCTCCAATGCATGCATGCATGCTAAGTCACTTCAGTCATGTCCGACTCGGTGCGACCCTATGGACAGCAGCCCACCAGGCTCCTCTGTCCATGAGATTCTCCAGGCAAGAATACTAGAGTGGGTTGCTGTACCCTTCTCCAGGAGATCTCCCTGACCCCAGGATCGAACCCATGATTCCTACATCTCCTGCATTGCAAGTAGGTTCTTTAGCTACTGAGGCACCCAGGAAGTCCAGAGGTTTACATAAACTCCAGTTTATTGTTTTTCTATAGAATTTCTCAAGTTCTTTACTATAATAATAATCATTGTGATTTTCTAACACTTATTTGACCAGAGACTGTTTTTTTTTGGGGGGGGGGGTCTTGTTTTAATTTGCAATATTTTTGAGGACCAGCAGTCTGATGTGGAGAAGGAAATGGCAACCCATTCCAGTATTCTTGCCTAGAGAATCCCATGGACAGAGGGGCCTGGTGGGCTGCTGTCCATAGGGTCGCACAGAGTCGGACATGACTGAAGCGACTTAGCACGCATGCATGCATTGGAGAAGGAAATGGCAACCCACTCCAGTATTCTTTCCTGGAGAATCCCATGGACAGAAGAGCCTGGTGGGCTGCCGTCTATGGAGCCACTCAGAGTTGGGCATGACTGAAGTGACTTAGCAGCAGCAGCAGCAGCACTCTGATGAATGTACTTCAGTAGACTCTGGTCTAGACAGTGAAGATGGAGACTGTAGTGATAATATGATCCCCATAGGACGTATCAAGTGGATTCTGACCTGGTCCTTGTCCGCGGCCCATACCATCATCTTCTGGAGGTCCATGGAGCCTGTGGGCTGGCAGTGCTCTGAATGTGCTTCTTTGTGAGCTCGGATGAGAGCATCAGGTAACAGGTTGGCACTTCTGTGGCTGACGGATTCCACTCTGAGCTGGACTGCAGCCCAGTCCTGGTTCTGGGAGCCACATTCTGTTATGGCTGGGGAGTAATTGCTTTGCAGTCAGGTTTCATTTACTCTCTTCATTACGTGGGTGATCGAGTGTCTTCTTGGGGACCTAGGAGCACAAAGCTGAGGCTGTTGACTCAAAACCACTGTTTGCAAATTGAGAGCCATGTACAGAGTGCAGGTTGGGGTTGTGGGCAGGGAGCAGGCACAGGTGGCTCCTGGGTCCACTGTGCCAGGTGAGACTTTGGGTACATTCCTCAGAGAACTCTTTCCCTACAGTTGGCTTGGTTTGTGCTTCTCATAAAATGCCATGGTCACTTTTTTTTTCTGCAAAAGAGCTGCAATAATTTATCCCCCAAATCCACTCAGGAGGGACTGCCTGCTCCTCTGACCTCAGCCCCACCCAGGAAACACCTCCCTGCCCAGCCTGGCCTTCATCTGCTGGCCTCTCTCCTTGATCTCCAAATTCTCATTCTGATGATGTGAATCCTCCTTTGCTCTGTCTGATCACATTAGATGTACTTGCAAAGTAGGCAAAACCTCTACAGTTTTCCTATGATGAAATCAGTCATCAGATTTCCTTATTATGGATTTGGATTATGAATTTTATAAGTAATGTAAAGTCTGGATGAAGTTTGCACAGTATTATACATTTGGATAAAGGTTTCCTATTTGATTTCTCTTACTCTTAACCCAAGTGCAAGGAATTTGCCATTTTATAAAAACTGTCACATGATCATGTATGTTTTATTTATGGAGGTAAAGGGATGTCTCATCACTTCCATGTTTCTCTGTTCAGAGAAGCTTAGAGTCGTGTATAAAACCCAGGCTTCTAACAGACAAATCCTTGTCCAGACCATTTTTATAAAACGCCAGTCAGACTGGTCTGGGGAATTTTTCCTAGAAGATCCTGGATTAAGAGATTCTTTACTTAATGAAGACTTGACTTACATTCATATTATGGTAACAAATAAATGGCAATATTCTAAAGGTACAACAGTAGTGGACTAGTTAAGTAACTACTCTCTGGCCGTGAGTGTAGTAAAGGTTTATGTATATTATCATATGTGAAACGAATCACCAGTCCAGGTTTGATGCATGATACAGGGTGCTTGGGGCTGGTACACTGGGATGACCTAGAGGGATGGGATGGGGAGAGAGGTGGGAGGGGGTTCAGGATGGGGAACACATGTACACCTGTGGCAGATTCATGTCAATGTATGGCAAAACAATACAATATTGTAAAGTAATTAACCTCCAATGAAAATAAATAAATTTCTATTAAAAAGGATTTAAAAGCTTCAGTGAGTTGTCAAGATGTGAGTTATGTATTAAATGAACACATTATTTAAAAAACAATAAGTCAAGTATGAGCCTAGTTTTGTTAATTTGAAGTTTGCATGTGTAGTATATAGTTTCTTATAGTTTCCAAACTATTGAGTAGAGTTCCCTGTGCTATGCAGTAGTCTTGTTGTTTATCTATTTTATACACAGTGCTGTGTTTATGTTCATCCCAAATTCCAAATTTATACTTCTCCGCTCACCTTTCCCCTTTGGTAACCAGAAGTTTGTTTTCTTTGTCTGTGAGTCTATTTCTGTTTTGTAAATAGTTCATATCATTTTTTTTAATTCCACATAGAAGCAATATCATATGATTTTTTTTAATTCACTAAAATGTCAACATGGTTATTTCTAGGTGATAGGGGTCTTGCTATTTATTATGCTTTTACCCAAATACATCATATATCCAATGTAAATGATGACAGTATGTATTTCATCACATGAAGTGTATTTGAAAAATACGTATCTTCACGCCCACTCCAGTATTCTGGCCTGGAGAATCCCATGGACTGAGGAGCCTGGTGGGCTGCAGTCCATGGGGTCACAAAGAGTCAGACACGACTGAGTGACTTTACTTACTTACTTACTTACTTACTTCACATGACATAGCTTCCTATTTTCTGCTGCTTTTCCCTAAACACGTTGTAGCTCTGATACACACTGGGTCACTTTCATTTGAGTCCTGTGCAATAAAGAAGATGAACAGCATTATCTCTTCGAGGCAGGGGGGAGCACAGGATGAGGGGAAGGTCCCAGTGAAACACAGCCACCAGGTCCTGCTGACACTGGGACCAAATCTCTCTGTTAGCAACCTGCCTTTTCTTAGAACAGGATGGAAAACAAAATTGATTCAGCGTTCAAAGTAATGAAGGGCTCCTGTTCAAGGACAGCTAGAATGTCTTCTCTGTTTTCCCTCTAAACTTGGATTTACTTCCAGGACTGCTTGTGTACATCCAGTCTATAACTGCTCCCACCTGATTATAAACACCTGCCTGTCCTGGACAAGTGGCTTATTTAATAACAGTTTAGTTCATCAGCACATTTTAAGAGTTGGTTTAAGAGTTGGTTTCGGGTTCTGCATGCTGTTTCTGAAACTCCCTGAAAGCTTCCTGACTCTTAGTAGGTTATGTAATACTGGAGTCAGAGAAAAGCTTTCTGATAACTTCCAGGCAGAAACTGAGCATTCTTTAAGTCTTAAGAAGATTCAAACATACTCTGTGACAGTTTAACCATAGCAATATCAAAACAACTGGATTTCCTCCTCCCTTTTCCCCCCTCCATTGGTTAAAGGGAGCCAATGCTGGCAATGCAATCCAAGTGTTTGTGCCTGACATGGACATGTTCATCACCAACCTGACCATCTGACTGGTCTGTAAGAGCATTGTTCAGAAGCCAGTGGCCGAAGAGGCTGTACAGTGTAACCCGAAGTTTGAGAACGATGACTCAGTAAGTCTGACTCTGGGCATCTTCCTGCTTTGATTTCTGGGGCCTTGTAGGTTGTGACAGTAAGAGTGTGTTCACAGAGCTTCATGTCCTCTTATGTTGTGTGGTTACTTTGCACACCTCATGTGGTCCTCATGCATGTGCTTTCTCACCTGCACTTGGCCATGAGGAAACAAGTCCAGGGACGTGAGGGCTGCCCTGTGAGAGGCATTAACCCTAAGGGCCTGGGCTTGACCTGGTGTCTCTTCATTACCATTCTCCCTTAACTCACACTGGGAGCCTTTCAAGTTCGTGTCATGGCCCATGCTCTAGATAATTAGTTACTGCAACATTCTTAGAGAAGTAACACCTGGCAGTTGTCAGAGAAAAAAAAAAAAGTAATTCTACCTTGAAGGAAGTTTCCAGTCCGTGCACCTTGCCATTCTGAGTCAGTGGTTAAATCTGCATGCTTCCATCGAGGTAGTTTTTCAAGCACTCCAGAGAAAAAATGCATGCATTTGGAAAAGTGTAAGAATGAGTAAAACATTTGTGAATTTTTAGCTGGATCAGGGGACACGTCAGATTTTACTCCATGGCAAATGGAAGCACAGGATACAGCTGTCACTCTGTCCCTGACCCGTTTGTTCTAATATTTTGCATTTTGTCATATGAGTCTAGGTGACAGTGACTTAAAAAGTAATTGATCTAGTAATTGAAAGATAAAATTTACAGAGAAAAAAATTCCTTAAAAGACTGTATTTGGACATTTGACCTAAGACTGAGTTTTTCATTTATAGGCTTTGGCAAGAAATTAAACCTATAAAACTGAAGTTAGTTGAAATTACTTATTTCAACTAGAATGGTAACCACAATGGCATCAAAGAAAGAACGTTCTCAGTTATGGCAAATAATGTGTATGCTTCACAAATAAACAGCATTTTCCTTTGATATTTATTAGAATACAATGATGAAGAAAAAGTGAATATGATTCCATAAACCTTTGCAGACTAGAGATGATGTCATTGCATAAAATCCTTGTGAGTAAAAAATATACAATACTGCAGCATATGCATATTCTGCTGTTTTTAAGGTAAATGTTAAAAAGGGTACACGGTGTAAAAAATCATTACAGCAAGGTCATAACTACCCATCCCTTGCATTCAAGTTCACAAACTATACAACACTTGTCAGTGTCCTAGAAATAGATAGAACTATGAAGATGCTTTTTCTTCTGGTTAAGACAGAATTTAAAATTTTAACCTCCGCTTTTACATTTGAAATTTATTTTATAGTATTTACAGTTTTGAAAAATCATCTGGCTTAAACAATCACCCTGTTTATTCCAGATTCAGTTAAAATAAACCCATTAACTCAAGCTCTCTGGACTTAGGGTTTTTCATTATTATTATTTATAAGGCAAGGCTTGTTTTCAATTCTCCTTATATTGTAGATGGAGGGTAAGGGATAGTTACTGGGAACTGAGTTGACTCTGAAGTCAGACTTGGAAGCTGTGTGATGTTGGGAAAATTGTTTATCCTTTTTCTTCTTCTGCAAAGTGGAGATTGTCCTGAGGACTTAATAAAGGGTCACCTGCTTGCCTCCCTCTGCTCTTCTCCAGTTTGAAAGGAAGTAGAACAATCGCAAAAATGTCAAATTCAGAGTCTCTTAGAATGAGAGAAAGATAATTTGGAGGGTGTGTTTGAGGCCAACTCACTCAGTAAATGACTTCCTTCCTTGCCATCAGTAACGGACAACCACGACTGCATTACAAAGCTTCCTACAGAAAGAACTTCTGTCTCCAGTTCAAACATTGTTTTGCCATAAAACTAGGAAAACCTGCACTGACTATGAAAGATAAGGGACGTTAGGTCAAGGTCACCCATCTAGTGAAGAAGAGACACGATGTCACTGACTGATACTAAAATCATGTTTCCTTCCTGATTCCCCTCGGTTTTCCAAGATGGGATCATGATACCTCTCTCTCATTTGAAATTTGTTTAAATATCTGCACCCTATATATTATTGATTACATTATTTAATGATAAAAGGGGTAGATTCTCTAAACATTATTTTTGGGAAGCTTTGAAAATGAAAGTATTAAAGTGTTAGTCACTCAGTCATGTCTGGCTCTTTGCAACTCCATGTACTGTAGCCCTCCAGGCTCCTCTGTCCATGGAATTCTCCAGGCAGGAATAGTAGAGTGGGTTGCCATGCCTTCCTCCAGAGGGTCGTCCCAACCCAGATATTGAACCCGAGTCTCCTGCATTGCAGGTAAATTCTTCACCATCTGACCTACCAGAAAAGCCCTTAATATTAAAAATACTAAATATCATTACTATAAGGTTGAGTTCCCTCTAGGTTACTGTTTGGGCCTAATTTAGATATTAATTTCCATAGTCTCAGTACATTCCAGCCCCAGGTGGCCCAGGGAGCAGGTTAGAGTGACTATCCAGAGATGAATCCAGGAGGAAATTTTTCTTACTGGAGAATCATCTGGCTGGAGTCTGAAAAGAATAGAAATACATGGCAAAAATAACCAGGAGAATTTATTTTATTTTGAAGTCCCTGACATACTTCCTGCAACTCATAAATCTTACTGTTTGTGTTCTAGATTGCTTGGTTTTTGAAGATCTTTGAAAGGACAGTGTTTGCTGGCATTGCTTCTTCTTTCATTTACCTCAGTGGAGAAATGGCAGATTAATCAACCCTCTGGTGCCTGGGAAAATTGCTTTTCAAATCCAGCTTTGATTCAGAGTAGCAAGTAATCCCTGGAGAAGGCTCAGGATTCTTCCTGAATCTCCATGGACTTGATAATGAAGCTCAAGTTCACTGTTTTAAAGGGCATCACAAATCCAAGGATTCTCCCGAAAAAAAAAAAAAAAAAAAACAGCAGGCATGGAGTGCAGGAGGAGGCTTTGTCCTGTTCTTGAATTTTACAGAGAGCAGACCTCGGTCAAGAACAAACTCCCCAAGTGCCGTAAAAGATTCTTTGCCAGCTGACATACCTGTGGTCTTGTTTATTTGTTCCTTTTAATTCAGAAGCAGATTGACTTCTGAAGCAGATTGAATCATAACTGAAAGATTCAGATTCTTAAGTCTTAAAAAAATGAGTTGCATTATGAGAGTTAAATCGTATAAAAAGGTTATCTGTGCAATTAAACACCAATGACATCAGTAATTTCACCAAGTTGATAGTATCTGCATATTTATGTGCTTCTAGCTCTTTCTCGGAGAAGGCAATGGCAACCCACTCCAGTACTCTTGCCTGGAAAATCCCATGGATGGAGGAGCCTGGTAGGCTGCAGTCCATGGGCTCGCTAAGAGTCAGACACAACTGAGCAACTTCCCTTTCACTTTTCACTTTCATGCATTGGAGAAGGAAATGGCAACCCACTCCAGTGTTCTTGCCTTGAGATCCCAGGGATGGGGGAGCCGGGTGGGCTGCTGTCTATGGGGTCACACAGAGTCAGACACGACTGAGCAACTCAGCAGCACTAGCAGCAGCTCTTTCTAGCTATTTAATGAGATTTCAGGCTTTATTTCAAAAAAAATGGAGAGTAGTTTAATATGAAAAATGTTTGATAAATTTATGATAAATGTTTGAAAATTTATGATAAATGTTTATTCAAATAGGAATTTTAGTCTTGACTTAGTCTGTTGCAAGTGGCCTCTTCTATATAGTCTAACAAATCCAATATGAATGATATAAATATTTTGGTGTAAGACATCACCCATCCATTAAGAATCAGGGATGCAGCATTTAAATCTCAATAATGTTATCTAGACATTCCTCCTGAATCTCAAAGCTGCAACCCCTTCATAATACCTAAAGTCATTTAGATTACTGTGGTGTCTGGCACAGAAAGTGGCTATCTGGCCTGCATGTCAAGCTTCAGATTTGAAGTTCTAGTTGCTATTTTTTGAGAGCAAGAAACAAAGAATGAAAGAGCATTAATGGCTAATAAAGAGTATAGTATAATTAATATATTATAGCATATATTAATTTTGTTGATCATTAGGCATCTGCTCAGTCCCCACCTGAGATCTAGTCCAGAATCACCTGCTTAACATCCTCTGGATTCTGGCTTTCTGGATCAGACTCTGTCACCCCTCTCTGTTGGTCTTTGGTTACAGACATCATTACTGACCCTGAACCGCCCATTTTCTCTGATCAGAACCAGCTAAATTTAACTCTTCTGACTGCTGTACTCCCTCTAGAAGTAAAGAATTCAGGGAGTGATGACAAAAAGCCACAGTTTTGAAGGCACATGTTGCTTAAAAGTGTCGGTCAAGGTTCAGGACCCAAATAATTACTTGTGATGAACTAAGATGCAAAGAAAATGCATGTCCTTGTTATTGAAATGTCAAAAAGTTGAGCAGTGCAGTGGCTGCCCTGGAATCCACTGCTTTCCTTTCCCATCCCTCCGTCCACCTCATTGTCCATCCATCCATCATTTCGCCCTCCAGTCAAAACTTTTTTACAGAGCCTGAGCTCTGCTCAGAGCACTGTGCCAGTTCTCAGGTGGAATGAGTGTCTAATTAATTTTGAATTTATTTCTGCATATGGTATGAGAGTGGTCTAGTTTCATTCTTTTGCAGGTAGCTGTCCAGTGTTCCCAACAGCACTGAAGAGACTGTCTTTTCTCCATTGTGTATTCTTGCCTCCTTTGTCATAGATTAATTGACCGTAAATGGATGGGTTTTGTTTTTTTCAGGGTTTTCTATTGTGTTCCATTGATTTCTGTGTATGCATTTTGTCCCAGTACCATTCTGATTTCTGTAGGTTTGTAATATAGTTTAAAATTAAAGAGTATGATACATCTCATTTTTGTTCTCTCTCAAGATTGCTTTGGCTCTTTGGAGGTTTTTGTGGTTCCATAAAAACTCTTAGGATTTTTTGTTTTAGTTCTGTGAAAAATGCCATTGCTACTTGTGTGTGTGTGTGTGTGTGTGTGTGCGTGCGCGTGCGTGCGCACGCGCACGTGCACTTAGTTGCTCAGTCATATCTGACTCTTTGTGACTCCATGGAGTGTAACCCCCCAGGCTCCTGTATCCATGGGGTTCTCCAGGCAAGTCTAGGCTAGAATACTGGAGTAGTCATTCCCTTCTCCAGTGGATCTCCAGTGGATCTTCCCAGTGCAGGAATCAAACCTGGGTCTCTTGCATTGCAGGCAGATTCTTTACCATTTGATATTGCATTGAAACTGCATATTGCTTTGAGTGATCTGGTCTTTCTAACAATGCTAATTCTACCAATCCTTGAGCATGGTATATCTTTCCATTTATTTGTGTCATCTTAATTTTCTTTCATCAGTGTCTTACAGTTTTCAGAGTATAGGTCTTGAACCTCCTTAGTTAAATTTATTCCTAGGTATTTTATTCTTTTGGATGCAATTATAAGCAGGAATGCTTTCTTAATTTCTTCAGCTCTAACTGGTTCTCTTTTTATGTATTCAAAGTCTTTGTTGAAGTTCTCACTGTATTCATCCTTCTCCCAAGGTCAGGGAGCATCTTTTGACCATTACTTTGAATTCTTTGTACTTCCCTGGTGGCTCAGGTAGTAAAGAATCTGCCTGCAATGTGGGAGACCTGGGTTCAATCCCTAAGTTGGGAAGATCCTCTGGAGAAGGGAACAGCTATCCATTCGAGTATTCTGGCCTGGAGAATTCTATGGACAGAGGAGCCTGGTAGGCTATAGTCCATGTAGTCACAGAGTCAGACATTACTCTGCAAATTTCACTTCACTTGAATTTTTTTATCAAAGAGATTACTTATCCCCATATCATTAAGGTCTTTTTCTGAGGTTTTTGTCTTTTTTTATATAACATATTTCTGTTTCTATGAAGTAGGCAAAACTGCTGCCTCTCAGTCTTAAAGGTGTGGCCTTGTGTAGGTGATGATCCTTCTTCTTCAACCCTTACTTAGCTCATCTCTCTGTACTAAGTCACTTCAGTCGTGTCTGACTCTTTGTGACCCCAGGGACTGTAGCCCACCAGGCTCTCTGTACTAAGTCACTTCAGTCGTGTCTGACTCTTTGTGACCCCAGGGACTGTAGCCCACCAGGCTCCTCTGCCCATGGGATTCTCTAGGCAAGAATACTGGAGTGAATTGCCATTTCCTTCTCCAGGGGATCTTCCTAACCCAGGTGTAGAACCTGCATTTCATGTCTCCTGCACTGGCAGGTGGGTTTTTCACTATTAGCACCACCTTTGATTGGCTATTTCTCAAATCTTTGTAGTTGTCTATACACCTGATTTATTCCTGAAGTGGCCCTGTTGCTGAAGGCCTGTGGCTCAAGGGGGTAGAGCTTCTCCTTTAGCACTCAGGTTGAAGCCAGGCCTTCAGGCAGCAGCAACTTCTAAAGTGTGGAGACACATACAGTCCTGGGGCCACGATTGTAATCCCTGCTGCTCTCCAGATATAGGATCTGGAGGTGTCCTCTGGGTGACAATTGCAGAAATTGGGACTCTTGAGGGCTACACAAGCTTCTTCTGGAGTCTGGCTGAGTGGCAGCAAGGCCATAGGTGTTTGAGGATGATGTCTCACAGCTTACTTCCCTGGGGGCCCGTCCTTCACCTCCAGGTATGAGGGAAACCTGAGGCTCTAGGTTGCACAGATGGATCTTTTTCACAGGAAGCTTGGGGTTGTGTTTGTCTATTGGCCTGCGGTGCCTGGGGGTGGTGGCCTGATAAGAGCTCTCTCTCTGGTTGTTACTGTCCCATGGGCCTCAGGGTCTCCAGTCCTACTGGCCACCAGGGCATGTCCCCATATGCATTGTGTATGCTCCTGCTGGGCTCAGCCAGAGGGTGTGGGGGCCGGACTTGCTCCCTTGTTTGGGGAAGACAGGGGGAGGATGACTTGACTTAGGTGGGAGCACAATGGTGCCTCAGTCTCTGGGCAGCATTTTCCTTCCCCTACCCTCCAGTAGACATCTTTGGATTCACAAATGACTGTCCCTTACACACAGTCTCAACAGGTGTCACACTGTGGGCATTTCACTTATCTCGGGGCAAGTTCAACTTCATGACTCCCCTACCTGCCTAGGTGTGGCCCTTCCTATCCTCTGTTGTGGATCTGATGCTCAGCTAGTTCTCAGGTCCTGTCTGGGGAGAATCGACCCATGTGTAACTGCATATTTTAGTTATGTCCTCCCATGGACATATTTGTCATACCCATGGGAGGAGGTGGGTTCAGCTTCTTCCTTCATCACCACCTTGAACTAACCTTGACCTGAGAGTCTGTAAAGGTCCAGGTGCAAACTGCACCCCAGATGTGTTTAGTCAAAATCTCTGGGAGGCAGGTGAATGTGTGATGGTACAAGGATTGTTTAATTAAAGCTCCTCAGGCCTGCTGTCCTGGCTAGCCTAGGCAGGTTGCTGCCAACTAACTTGGTCTATCTTAGTCTGTCCTTTATTAAACTTTTATTGCTCTGTAAGAGTTGGTCAAAAGCATACATCTCTATATTCATGCTTCCAAATGGAACAGGGAACAATTTAACTGTGCTTATACATCATGGTATCCGGTCCCATCACTTCATGGCAAATAGATGGAGAAACAGTGGAAACAGTGGCAGACTTTATTTTGGGGGGCTCCAAAATCACTGCACATGGTGACTGCAGCCATGAAATTAAAAGACGCTTACTCCTTGGAAGGAACGTTATGACAAACCTAGACAGCATATTAAAAAGCCGAGATTACTTTGACAACAAAAATCTGTCTAGTCAAGGCTATGGTTTTTCCAGTAGTCATATACGGATGTGAAAGTTGGACTATAAAGAAAGCTGAGTGCAGAAGAATTGATGCTTTTGAATTGTGATTTTGGAGAAGACTCTTGAGAGTCCCTTGGACTGCAAGGAGATCCAACCAGTCCATTCTGAAGGAGATCAGCCCTGGGATTTCTTTTCTGGCAGGCTACACCCCATGGGGTCACAAACAGTCAGACAGGACTGAAGCAACTTAGCACTCACTCCTTAGCTCCAAGGCCAGGATCCAGTTGTGTTCCAGTGTGGGGACAGATTTCAGCTCCAGCAACCCAGTCTGCTTGCTGGTGAGTGAGCTGAGGGGCTTCCAGGATGTTAGTGTTTATGCTGCTCCAGATGGATCGTTTAGGAGAGAAGACCAGCCTGACTTGACTATTGGCACTTCTGGCCCCAGCTGGGATGGTGGGGCTCACTTTTGGCTCCCTCTCAGTTTGGCAGTTTTAAAAGTGTTTTCAACTCAAAGCCCCAGGGATTCCGGTACAAAAATGCTGAAAAACCTCAAGTACACTGGTCTGTTTATAAAAATCAGAGGGTCCCTGTCCCACCCAGGAGAGGTCAGGGAAATACATTCATCTAAATTTGAGAAGGTTCTTGACTAAAGATTTCTATCTGATTTAATCTACATCCATAGCAATTCTGTAATTGAGCAATAAGTCATTTATTGTGAAGGTTAAGAGTGTGTTTCTGACTGTGACCCAGGCAACCCTAGCTGTGTTCCCTCTCTATATATTCTTGGTCAAGTAGGGAGACTGAAGGTTTTGGACTAATTTTCTTCCTCTAGAGGCATTTTTAGCATGTTGCCCACCTGTTGTGACAGGACTATTAAGCAACAAATGCCCGTGTGTGTGGTGATGTGGGTGTCATAGCAACAGCATCCCTGGATCAGTCCCCACAACAACTCAGCTTTGGGAGATGGAGAAGTTGAAAGAAGGCTAGCTTGGGAGCTGGGGCCTAGGACGCTGGGAGGGGCTTCCCCGGTGTGGGGACAGCACATCCCAAGGCAGAGAGCCTGTGGATTCCAGGTTCTCTGCATGGTTCCCTGTGTGGATGTTTCTGGGCCAAGAGTTGAGGATAAAGATGGAGAGAGAGACTGGTCCCAGGTGTGGCAACTCCAACAGGTAGTCAGCTTTGTGTTCTCTTTAGGTCACCTCATCAGAACCCACTTTGACAGTGAGCCTCAGGTAGACCTCTCCAATTCTCACCTCTGTCTACACTCCAGGTTCCTCACTAGCTGCCCCCGTGTGGCTTCCCTACTTGCTCTATGGTTGGTTGTCCTGATCTCATCCACTAAGACAAGAGCTCCTTCTGATTCTCCTCCATCCCTCCCCCCACCATGCAAAATTTACCAACCAGGATCTGCTGACTGGACCTACAAGATGCTTACCCAAGATGTGAACCCTCTTCAGCTCTACTCCCCACCCCTTCTTCCATCAGCACAGCCTCCTGGATGCAGAGGTACCCCTGCTCTTCCTCCTCTGCAGCCACTGGAGTCACTCTGGAAAAGAGATCCCCATTGTCCCTCTCACTGGGTGGAGTGGTTGGCGATCAGAGTCCTCTTAGCTTGAGTTCAAGAGAAGTGAAGTGTTGGGCAAGTACTGCTCTGAGTCCAGCCATCTCTTGGAGAGTTTTGCTTTGAAACTCCCTCTGTAGGTGATGCAGGGCAGGAGGTGGCAGGCTTTCCTCCTGGTACTCCAGCCCTGCAGCTCTCCTATCAATCCAGGCAGCGGCTGAGCATCTGCATACAGGTGGGGCTGCTGGTGTTGCACTGACTGGAGCTCAGCCCTCATGTCTCTACAGCGTGGGATGCAGGGGCATCAGCTGACAGTGAGGAGGAGGAGCAAGTGGAAGAGGAAGTGGGTCTGGGGATGTGTTATGGAGGCTTGACCAGCCCTTCCTGCTGCCTGGAAGGCTCTGGCTAGAATTTTCACATGGCTGGTGGCTCTGTGACAGTCAGTACTCAGCTTAAATGTCACTTCCTCAGAGAGGCTGTCCCTGAACTCAGAATCTAAAACAGCCACCCTGACTCTCTCAATCACATCACTCTGTTTTAATTCTTGGAATAGCAAGTGTCACTGTGAGATATTTAGTTGTTAACTTATTTCTATCTCTTGCTAGTGTGTGTGCTCTTCTGTTCCTTACTACTGACACTGAGGCCTACTGGGCTCTGAGCAGATAGAAAAATCTTCATGCATAAGCCTGAGACATTCTTCTCCCTTCCAGAAAAAGTACAAATGTGCTGTGATGAAATACAGTATAATGCAAAACCCGATTTGGTTATATGGACTTGAATAGCCTGGGATTATATCCTCGTGTGTGTATGTGTGTGTGTGTATGTATGATGCACATGTGTGTCTGTGTCTGTGTCTGTGTGTGTGTGTGTGTATGCACACACAGGGATGGGAGTGCATCCTGTAGCCTTGGCTTCATCAACAGCTAATGTAAGTCCCAAATGGCCTGTACCCACCTAGGTAAACAGCAGGTCTGAGCCCTCAAGTCACTCAGTACTTACTGAGCTGTGCACCAGCCTCTCCTCCAATGAGATCGAAGCTCAGACACAGGCAGTCAATATTACATAATTCTGAACTAAGCATATCAAGAAATATATATATGTATATATAAATATATATCTGAAAAAAGACACTAATTGGAAAATAAATAGGTACCCCAGTGTTCACAGCAACACTATTTACGACAGCCAAGACACAGAAGCCACCCAAGCATTCATGTACAGAAAAAGAATGGGTAAAGAAGATATGGTATGTGTATATATACACAACGAATATTACTTAGCCACAAAATGAAATAATGTCATTTGCAGTAACATGGATGGACTTGAAGGGCATTATGCTTGGTGAAATTAGTCAGAGAAAGATAAGTACTGCTTGATATCACTTATATGTGAACTATAAAAAAATACAACAAGCTAGTGAATGAAACAACAACAAAAAAGCAGACATGCACGCATAGAGAACAAACTAGTAGTTAGCAGTGGGGTAGGGGGAAAAGACTTATTATAGAATTAGATGAAATCATATGCGCGAAATCTTTGAAACTGTAAAGCACAAAGGAGTTTAAAGGATCTTTCATTCAAAAAAAAAATGTTAAAGAAAGAAACTTTAAAATGGGAAAATGAAGCAAATGGGTACTGCTTGGACTCGATGTCTGATCTGGGTCCCAGAGTTGTCTGACTCTGCAGAAGCTGCTGTCTTGAAGCCTGTCCTGAATCTGAGACAGGCTCCTTTTGTCTTAAGGGGATAGTTTACAATTCCTTTAAAAAATCCTAACCTTTCCAGGGAGAGATTGTAATTATCCAAAAAATTCTTATGTAGTCTTTAAAAATGGACAAAAAAATGTCCATGGTATACACCGTTTAAAATAATCCATGGAAGTATGTGTGCGCTGTGCATGTGTTTCCTTCTGAATCTCTAGTGATGGTCCTGAGGGCCCATGAGGCCTGGGATTGGACCTGTGCACGATTCTCTAAAAGGATGAGATAGGAAGGGACTGTTTATTTAGCCAAGAAGCCAGGACCACTCGTCTTCCCATAGGCAGGAAATACTAAAATAGTGAACAAAGATAAACTCCAGAAAGAAAAGGGATTTCCTCAGTGCTGATCTGGCCCATCCTTTCTGTTTAAGCCCATTCATCAAACTTCCCATCACCTTAGTGGCAAACTAAGTAAATCTGAGGAATCAAACCCAGATTGATGAAAGCTGAGTTATGAATAGATGTTTCAGACAGTTTCAGCTTCTATGTGTAAAAAAAAAAAAAAAAAAAAAAGCTCATGTAGGTGAGATGATCTGCTGTTGGGGACCCTGTGATTAGTGATGCTTCTTGTTTATGACTTGAAAAAAATCAAAGTTTTTTGGGCTTCACACAGGGACCATCAGAGACCTGAGGAGGCTTACGTGGTTGAGGGGTAGTCTGCATTTTTTCCTCATTTCTGAAATTCACCTCACTGAAATACCAGTAAATTACAAACCATATAATATTCTGGGTGGATAGGCAGAGACTGCAATGTTTTCTTTTTTTCACTTATTTAGGCTGGAGGAGGAAAAATAGACTCCGAAGAGGTCCTGATCTATGAAGAGGATTTAGATGAAGGAGATGGTACTGAAGGTGACTTGGAGGAAAGCACAAAATTAAAACTCTTCTGCAGGTTGGCCTCCATGGCCTCTAAGCTGAGAGAGTTTATTGGCAACATGATAACCACTGCAGGAAAGGCTGTCTTGAAGATTTTACTGGGTTCATCAGGTGAGAACCTCCAAGTCCTGGGGCGCACAGGGAGCAAGCTGGCCAATGATGAAAGCAGGAAACAGTTCTATTACACAGCAACAAAATCATAACTGTAGCTTTTGTGAAACTGGCCACATGTACAAACCACACACACACACACACACACACACACACACACACACACACACAGCTTTTCCCATCCAGTTGTAGGTTTTATGTATTAGATGGTTTCTGTTAACCTCTGTAAAGCAGTGTTTTCCCTTAGTAGTTAGGTGATGTTTTCTACGTGACCAACAGGACCACTGTTCACCTCCCTCAGAGCCTGTAGGTGATCTGTGACAGAGGACCCTTTTCTGTCCCTGTCCAGAGTTACACATGGGCTTTCGGAAGCTTGTCTGTTTACATTGAGTCATTAGGTCTCTTAATTTAACTCTTCAGGATAGCGTTTTTCTTCCCCAGTTAGATGGTAATCTCCCAGCACACATGCCCACTACCTCTCCCTGTTGGCTTCAGGCTGCTCCTTCCATAAATATCTTATCTCCATTTTTGCCCTGTCCCCATTGCCCCATAGCTGCTGCAAAATTATTCCATCCTGCTTCTGTGAAGTTTCATGAGATGAAGCAACTCTTTTTCCATAGGAGAGTTAAAAGATAGACAAGTGAAGAGTATTTCTCAGGAAATGTAACTCAGGACTTTAATGAGAAGTTATTTCAAAATGCTCCCTGCAAAGTTTTTAAATGCCTATGAAGGAATGATTTCATTTGACCTTTCCACTTTTAGTGATAGAGCAAATCACATTTTGTTGGGCAGGACAAAGGTTTAGTGAGGTTTTATCTGCCACAGAATGCAATATTATCATGGACCCTTGTCAACAGACAAGCAAAAGTAAATCATTATTTTAAAAATTTATCACGGATACAGTATTCCTGAAAAACTGGGGGGGAATAGAAAGATGGAAACAGGCAAGCAAACATGCCAAATTCTACTGGTTGGAGAAGCGAATGTTCGTTGATAGGGCTCAAGTGCCACAGGTAAGATTTCTTCATCATCTGATATTTCCCCATATTTACAAATTTCACTTTACTTATGACTTTTTTTTTCACAATACAAATAGCACTAATTTTGATTTCATCAAGAGAGTGTGGTGAATTTTACTACCAGCATTGGAGGAATTCCTCTTCATCCCCAACAGTGACGGGGGCTGAGCTGTGCGGGATTTCCTCCTCTCAGCATTTCTCACACAAGCACCCCCCCCCACTCCCACAGGGATGATGCTGCCCTCTCTGACCTCGTCCGTGTACTTCTTCGTGTTCCTGGGCCTATGCACCTGGTGGTCCTGGTGCCGGACCTTTGACCCCTTGCTGTTCGGCTATCTCTGCATCCTGCTGCCTTCTTCACCGCAGGACACCTGGTCGGACTCTATCTGTACCAGTTCCCAGTTCTTCCAGGAAGCCATTCCCCACAACGACTACTACGCCAGGTTAAGAGGCATTGCTGGACATTTGAAGATTCCATAAGATAATCCTGGAGCCCTCGGGAGGACCCTACTGGGCCCTGAGCATCTGCTAAGTTTCTTCTGATGCTCACTGGTGGGTCAGCCGGGCTTTGGTGGAGATGGGGACATGGTCTCTGCCTGCCACACAGTCTGGAGGGAAGAGGTGTTGTTTCAGGTGGAGGTGCTGCTAGGATGAAGTGGAGGGAAGCTGCTGTTTGCAGGAAAGAGCAGACACATAGTCTTGGTTGAGAAAGGAGACTAGGGAGAATGTTTTACAGCAAAGCATAAGATGGACATGTCAGAGCATCTGTGGGAGGGAGCTCTCAAGGGCAAACAGAGGACAAACTGAGCGTCAAAAAGAACTGAGTGATCATTAAAATGTAAAAGTGAAAATACATGAATCCATGGTGTGTGTGTGTGTGTGAGAGAGAGAGAGAGAAAGAGAGAGAGAGAGAGAGAGAGGGATTTAATGTGCTTCAGTTGAAGTTGACTATTATCCCAAAGTCTTTTATAAAAATGAGAATTCAAGGTAAAGAACCCAACATTTGCTTTGACTTTTAAGAAGGAATTCTAGGCCATTCTCGGTTAATGAGGGAAAACTCCTCTTGACAGAATGACACTAGCTAATGAAGGGAAAGGAGTGATAGAATTAGAAAACTACCATTTATCATTTCTTCATGAGATACTTAAATCTGTTCACAAATTGAAACCATGACTTAAAGAGGCTCCTTGGAGGAAGATTGTTTGCAAGGATGACAGAGTGTAAGCTTGCTGATCATTTGCTAATTGCAAAGGGAAAAGCTCCTTCTGGGGTAGTCAGCACCTTGACCAGTTGATCCAAACAAATTTTGCTAGAGTGGGGTCCCTTGACCTTTCAGACTTCTAGGCTGGATGCAGTGTGGGGAACGAAGCACAGTATTGTTAAGGCTTTAGACCTAACCTCCAATTTCCAGGAAATATAAGGGACAGGAATGTGGTTTAATTGACTCCACAGGGAAGCAGTCATTAAGTCCAGAATATAGAATGTAAGGGAAGAGACTTGGTCTCTTCGAAAATCAGCATTCTGAAAAAGAAGTATGTGTGGAGGTTGTGGGCAAAGACCATTCTACTTCGAAGGAGAAGCAAGGAAGCCTGCAGATAGATGAGAAGCCCAACTCTGGATCACATCCCAGTTAAAAGACAAATTCTTTTGAGATTAAATGGGGAAATTTCAATATTCACTGGTTATTAACTGATAGTACAGACTCCCTGTTAGTTCTCAGGTGCATGGTTGTATGTGGATATCTGGGAAAATGTCATTATTTTAGAAGATATGGGGTGAATTCTTTAGGATACACAAACATGAAAAACCAAGAGGAGCCAAGACATGGAAATACCTACGTGTTTGTTGATGGACGAATGACAAATGAAAATATAGTATACATATATAAGGAATGTTACTTGGCCATGAAAAAGAAGGAAGTCCTGCTATTTGCAACAACCTGGAATTCCCTGGTGGCTCAGATGGTAAAGTGTCTGCCTGCAATGCAGGAGACCTGGGTTCGATCCCTGGGTTGGAAAGATCCCCTGGAGGAGGAAATGGCAACCCACTCCAGTATGCTTGCCTGGAAAATCCCATGGACAGAGGAACCTGGTAGGCTACAGTCCATGGGATCACAAAGAGCTGGACACAACTGAGTGACTTCATTTTTTTGGATGAACATGGAGGGCATTGTGCTGAGCGAAATAAGTCAGAGAAAAATGAATACTGCATGATCTCACCCCTTAGGTGGAATCTAAACAGAAAGTCAAACCTAAAGAAACAGAGAGTGGAGTGATGGTTGCTAAGCACTGGAGGGTGGGGAGTATAGGCAGAGGTGGAAAAGGTACATATTTTCAGGTATGAGATTAGTAAATTCTGAGGATATGTCTACAAGGGGTCTGTAGTAGTAGCACTGCATTGTAATAACATTGTACTGACATGTGCTGAGAATAGACCTTAAACCTTCATACCACAAAAAAGAAAAGAAAAAGAGTAGCTATGTGAAGTGATTATTAACTTGATTGAGATGCTATGCATCATTTTACAGTCTATACTTATATCAAATCATCATGCTGTCCACTTTAAATATAATTGTACCTCAGTAAAGCTGGAGGAACGGAGAAGTCTCTTTAATAATGCAGATTTACATAATATTTATTTTAAGCAGAATTTGATAGATACAAAATTTCAGTGCAGACATTAGTTCTAGGCTAAGTGAGTCTTAGTTTCTTCTAGACACATAATTTTTCATTTATTGAACACATATAGAAAAATGTTTTTACTGTTGGAAGGTTGTTAGTTCCAGACTAAATGAATATTTCAGTTCTATAAGTTTAATTTTTGGTTTTATTGGACTCATAGAGCAAAAAGTTTTGCACTGTTGGACTTTTAGGGGATGATTTAATTGGAAATGTAAGTTGTATACCTTCTATGGGGCTGCGGTCGCTCCACATACCCCAATTTAAGACTCTTTTCTGCCATCTAGAGACTGATAATAGGAAATACAAAGACTATTCTGAACCACCCTGAAAACATCTCTTCTGTAAAGGATCAGTTAGCAAATATTTTAGATTTTGCAGGCCTATGGTCTCTGTGACAATTCTTCCAAGAAGCCATTTCAGTGCAAAAGCATCCCTGGACAAGATTTTAAGGTTTTGGCTGCTGCTGCTGATGCTAAATCACTTCAGTCATGTCCTACTCTGTGTGACCCCGTAGACGGCAGCCCACCAGGCTCCTCTGTCCCTGGGATTCTCCAGGCAAGAACACTGGAGTGGGGTGCCATTTCCTTCTCCTACGCACGCATGTGTGCTAAGTCGCTTCAGTCGTGTCTGACTCTGTGCGACCCTATAGACAGCAGCCCATCAGGCTCTTCTGTCCATAAGATTCTCTGGGCAAGAATACTGGAGTGGGTTGCCATTTCCTTCTCCCAAGGTTTTGGCTAGGTCCTAGCAAAACATCGTGGACACTGAACTTCGGATTTCAAAATATTTTCACATTTCATGAAATACTATTTTTCTTTTGATTTTTCCCAACCACTTAAAAATGTAAAAACCATTATTAGCTCACTAGTTATAACAGGTGGTAAACCAGAATTTGTCAACCAAGTGGGTAGATAATAGCAGTCCTAATAGTGTAATAACTTCCCATCTTTATCTTTCATAGGGATCACCTCAAACTTAAAATTATGGGTGTAAGTTTTTATAGACACTTTGAAGAATATCATATATGAAACGAATCACCAGTCCAGGTTCGATGAATGATACTGGATGCTTGGGGCTGGTGCACTGAGACGACCCAGAGGGATGGTACGGGGAGGGAGGAGGGAGGGGGGTTCTGGATGGGGAACACATGTATACCTGTGGCGGATACATGTTGATGTATGGCAAAACCAATACAATATTGTAAAGTAATTAGCCTCCAATTAAAATAAATAAATTTATATTAAAAAAAGAAGTTTAAAAGCTTCATCGCTATACTCTCATAGAGTTGGGTGGTTTATCACAGAATAGATAGTTTGAGCTAAACAATGCAGTATATATACATTTATGTATACACATATATATGTGTGTATACACATGTTTGCATGTAAGCTGCCTTGTTGTAGATTCTTCCTCCATTAACTTGGTGAAAATATGACATTGCCTTTTAGCCTTTGAAAGCTTAGAAATTTATGTATTTTAAATGATAGCTTTTTCTTAAGGTGTAATTTCAATGCATTGCTATCCACCAACTGAGCTGGCAGAAAACAAACTGGAAACAAAGGGGAAGAAAAAGTCATCTTGCATGGGCGTTTGTCAAAAATTTCATAACCACAGAGACTCCAGCCCAAGTATCTAGCTTCGGATGTGGCAGTACTCAAAACCATCCAAGTCGTTTTTGACTTCTTGTAAGCTTTCAAATAGGCTTTCTGCTGAAGATTAGCTTTATTTTTAGAATATATTTAGAATACTTTTAGAAATATTGAATTGATTTGTTTATCATTAGGATGCTTGTTGGTGATTGTTTGGAAAAGCATAAAAAAGAATCAGAACACATGTGAACCCATGGCTGATTCATATCAATGTATGGCCAAAATCCACTAGAATATTGTAAAGTAATCAGCCTCCAACTAAAATAAATAATCTTTTTAAAAAAAGAATCAGGAAAAACACTTAAAAAAATCATAACTCTCAGAAATACTGTTCGTTTTTGGTCTGTATTCTCCCAGTGCTTTTTCTGTGCATAAGTGTGCTTTTTACAAACAGGTTTTGAATCGTGATGCTTTACTGTTGCACAGTATGGTGCACAGGCTGTTCTATAATTTGCTCTGTGCAACTTCTGCATCTCTTCATGTCATGAAACGTTCCTCTCAAGTGTGATTTCCATGGACTTCAAAGCTTTTGATGGTGTTTGACTGTGTAGATGTGTTGTAATGTAGTCAGTCCTTGATATCTGACCCAGGAGATTTAGATTCTTCATTTTTGCTCTCTTGAGAATCCATGTTACTTATGAACTTAGGAAAAATTCATAATGATTGGAAGAAGCCCCAGGGTCCCTCAGCTGTGTGCGAGCCTCTGCCAGGCTGACTAGCGCTCTGCTCTGTGGGAGGTCATGGAGGTTTCCCTGGTCCTGGGACCACACAATCCTACTCCATAGGTCTGCACACAGGTAGTGTGACCTGAAATCCAGCACCTGTGTGGAGCACACCTCTGTGGGCTCATGTTTCTCTGAGATGACATCTTCTTTCAACCCCAGGCTCCCAAGAGATCATATGATTCCTTCCAACTCCACTCACAACTGGGTGGAGTTCCTCAAAGGTTCTAGCCAGGGAAGCCTGTGGAGCAGGTGGGCAGGGACCAGTAGCGGACAGGGCGGACAGCAGACTGGTAGGACATAGAGAAGGGGCAGGGAGGAGGGTTGCCCAGAGAAAAGTTAGTGATTCCCCCCTGTTTGTGCACAGAACTGTCCAAATTCTCCAAAACAAAGATCGGGGCTGTTTTCTGATTGTTATGAACTAACTATGGGAAGGTTGGGCTTCCCTGGTGGCTCAAATGGTGAATCTGCCTGCATTGTAGGAGACCAGGGTTCAATCCCTGGGTTGGGAAGATCCGTTGGAGAAGGAAATGGCTACCCACTTCAGTATTCTTGCCTGGAGAATCCCAGGGACAGAGGAGCCTGGCGGGCTACTAAGTCCATAGGGCCACAAACAGTAGGACATTACTGGAGCAAGTAACACACGGAAAGGTTAAGGCAGAATGAGAGTAGGATATGAGACACTGGGTATATGGTTCACATGGTTATAACCCATAAAAATTCAGTGCCCCCTCTTGTGAAGTTGATCCAGCAAAATAAAGCTTTAAAGCTAATCCACATAACTTGCAAAAGACAGATAACATACCACTCAGCACAGTTTGTTTAATGGAATAGGGCCCAGTTCCAACATATTCTGGCTTGTCTCCCTAAGGAAAATGGCAGACTAAACAAAATTTGGCTCAGTTAATCCCAAGTATGTGACCTTCCAAAGGTTCTGTGTTTCCTTGGGAATTTCTGTAGACAACAAACACCTTACACTTTGAAGGCCAGGAGGCAAGGGTCAGGGTTCAGAGTCCTCACCTGGGTTCCTCTCTGTGATAAAGCCACCAGTCCCAGCCAGTTTGTGTCCTGTGGGTTTTCTGCACCAAAAGTGTGGAATGTGCTCTGAGTGGAGGATGAGACCGAAGTAGGTGGACCTGACTTGCTCTGTGGTGTCCTTGAACGTGAGCTGAAATGTGTTGAATGCAATAAACAAACATCTACTCGCTGGTGACTTTCCAAAAATCCAATTTTAACAGTGTCACCTCACTGTTGACTGTTTCCTTGCAAAGCTGACAATGCAGGTAATTCTGAGGTGAACTTATGTAAAAGCAGTCCTGGACAAAGGCGAGGTAGGGGGGCGGTCATTGTTTTCTCACCAAAATTATCTGGACAATCCCAGCGAACATTCTGACGTGGGCCAAGTGGAGGTCTTGGCAGGGGAATCAGTGTCTACTGTTTTCGTAGTCATGACAGAGAGAATGATGGAACCTGTAGGTTTTATTCTTGGTGTGTTATGAACATTTGTGCGCAGTGAACACTCATATGGGGTTGCCTGAATAGCCCCCAAAGTCGCGTCTCATCATCTCTGACCGACTGTCATTCCAACTGCTGCACTTTCTCTGCGACAGTCACAGTCACTTCCTCTACACTGCAAGGGTTGGACTTCTTTGCTCAAATTCATTTTGTTGTTGTGCTTCTTTTTTTTTTTTCACCTTAGATCCTGCAATTTGAAAATGAACAAGAATTGTGGGAAGGAATGGGAGAGATTTTCGGACCATTCCCTGTAGAGGCAGCATTCTCTATTAAATAAATACACAACTTGTCCCATGTCGCCCTTTCTATGTCGTTTCAACAAATCACAATAAGAAAATGCATTTTGTTTAGTGAAGGAAAAGCATGTCTATTCCAGTGTTAAAAACCATATAAGAAAGAAAAGCCAAAGCCTCAAACTTCAACAATATTTAACCATTCTGTAACAAATGACAAAAATGAAAAAAAAATGAAGAGTACAATATTATTTATTATATTTATCCTATTCTTATACTAGTCATTAAAATGTCAGTAATATGTCAAGAGTCATAATGGCCCTGGTGCTGTGTCTTTTTCTTCTAGTTTGGAGAAGCCAGTGGGTTCCTAGAAAGTGATATAATGCAGTCACTCTTGTGTTGTGTCTGGTGCTGTTAGCTTTGCAGGTGGTTGTCTAATGTGGCTTGTTCTAGTGAGTTTGCAGCCTCACCTGGGACAGCCACGGTGCTGCCCCCTCATCAGAGCCATCTGAGCCTAGCACAGAAATAGCACAGAAAGATGAAATTGTTCTTAATGGAGGCAGGTTGGTGAGAACTTCATCTGGAAGCAGTCCAGTGTGAGGAAAATTAATGTCAAGCAGGTCATTTTCATGCTGAGGAATGTAAACGAACCTGTGGTTAACACTTCCCCTTTTTGTTTAGGGTGTCACCACCAGGTAGCCGATGGTTTAGTTTGTCCAGTAGGTAGGTGACATAACAGCAACCAAACTCTTGTTTCTTTTTGGTTTAAGTGACCAATCTCAGACCCACTTCATTTGTGCTCATCTAAAAGGCAAAAACTGGGAACCAAGAGAAACAAATTGATTTTCCACAGATAAATGGAAAATCAATAGAATGTAAATACTTAACCCCCAAGTGCATTCGGGGGATCTCCACAACCTGATGGTCACCTGGGGCCATGAGTGGGTGTGGTGTTGACTCAAGATCCCTGGGAAAGGGGGTCCCTGGGTGGGGTGTCACCATGCCACCCAGATGACACCTGGCATCATGTATAAAGCAGCCACTGCCCCTGACCAGGCAGACAAGCCTCTGCACTGGACATCTGTCCAACCTGAACCTGAAACCTCCTAGCCTGGGCTTCTGGAAGTGCAGCCTTGACCAGCTGTGTCTTGCTTTTGCTCTTGAGCATGCCTCTCAGGAAGGGTCTTCTTCCAGTGTCCAGGAAGACCCACCCTGTCCTGTGATCTGGTGTCCTATCTGACCTGGAGGGCAGTCTTGCTCTGGAGCCATCGTTTCCACAGAGCAGCTCACCTGCATGGGTCACCTCAAGTCAGGACCTTTCTGCCCAAGTTCTGTCCCTGCTCTCAAAGTGTGGTCCACTGAACCTTGCCAGATGAAAAGATGACTCGTTTTACATTTAATCTTTCAAAGTATGAAGAGGAATAGAGATTAGGCAGAGTTGGCAGTTATTTTTTTCCTACATTTTCTCCAAATGATTAGTATTAATGAACATATTACAAACTATGCCTGGATGGTACATTTAAGTGCTTTCAACTTTAAAAATTAATAGCAAATTAATGATGGTAAAATTTCTCGTGGTGGGAAGATGGACTAATCCTTCAAGTTAAGATAACAGCTGATGAAAAATTAAAGCGATCTTTTGAGAAAGGGCATTTTGGAGCAAAACAATTGTTTTGCTATCACGTTTTGTTGGAAAGTGTGGCCATCTTGCTTATTAGAGCTAAGATTCTCATTCGTGGACTGGATTTTAATTCAATGCAGTAACACCTCATTAATTTTTTAGACTGTAGATAAGCCAACTTGGCTGACTTGTAAGGTATTTTGAGGCTAAACATACAGAAGGATGTTGCCTCATAAGTGCTTGGCATTCTGAAGTTCAGAATGTTATTTATGCAGTAACTGTGGCTGTTGCTGTCTTAATTGTTTTTTTTTTTCTTTTTTCTTTTCCCAAACTTTAAACTTTTTATTTTGTGTTGGAGTATAAGCTGATTAACAATGTTGCGGTAGTTTCAGGTGAACAGCTGAGGAAATCAGCCATACACATACATGTATCCATTCTTACCCAAACCCCCTCCAATCCAGGCTGCCACGTGACATTGAGCAGAGTTCATGTTCTGTACTGTAGGTCCCTGTTAGTGATCCACTTTAATTATAGCAATATGTTCATTTTAGTTCTAAACAAACTGACCCAGAAGTAAGAAATTAGCTCTGGAATTGTGAACCGAGAGGCTTTGATTTTTCTCTTCAGAGTTTCTCTGAAGAATATTTTTCCTGAGAAAACTTAACAATGGTTTTCATAAACTTGCTAGTTATTCATTTTTGGTGGAAGTAGTATAATTGTTTTTCTTAACAGCTTTCTTAATGTATAATTGATATGAAATAAACTGCATAATTTAAAGCTTACAGTTTGATCATTTTTGACATAATCATACCTGTGAAACCATCACCATAATTAAGGGAATGAATATACCCATCTGTCCCAAGGGCTCCATCCCTTTTGTAATCTCTCTCCTGTCTTCATCCTCCTTCATCCCATCCCCAGGTAACCTCTGATGGCTCTCCCTAACTTGATTAGAATACATTTTCTAAGACTTTCTATAAATGAAATCAGTTAGTATGTAATTTTTAATGTTATTGTTGCTATTATTGTTGTTATTATTATATTATTATTATCTTGCATGGGGGCAGGAGGCAGGTCTCATTTTGCACTGTGAGAGTTCATTTCTTTTTCATCCTTTCTTAGTATAGTCAATCTTTTTAAATTTGGGCATTCTGATTGTTGTGTAGAGGCAGTTCATTGAGGTTTTAAATTAATGCATTTCCCTAATGCCTAATGAGGCTGAGGATCTTTTTCATGAGCTGATTTTACATACATTCATATAACTTTCTGATGAAGTGTCTGTTAAAATATTTTACCCATTTTTATTTGTTTTTTTAAAATTTATTTTTAATTCAGGGGAAATTTCTTTACAATGTTGTGTTGACTTCTGCGGTACGACAGTGAGAATCAGCCATAATTATACATATATCACCTCCCTCTTGAGCTTCCCTCCCCTACCCCCATTCCACCCCTCTAGGTCATCACAGAGTGCCAAGCTGGGTCCCTTGTGGGTTTTTTTTAGTATAAATTTATTTATTTTAATTGGAGGCTAATTACTTTAGAATATTTTATTGGTTTTGCCATACATCAACATGAATCCGCCACAGGTATACACATGTTGCCCATCCTGAACCCCCCTCCCTCCTCCCTCCCCGTACCATCCCTCTGGGTCGTCTCAGTGCACCAGCCCCAAACATACAGTATCATAGGGACTTCTCACCAGCTATCTATTTTACACATGCGTGCATGCTAAGTCGCTTCAGTCATGTCCAACTCCTTGCACCCTTATGGACTGTATGTCAATGCTACTTTCTCTTCATCACACTCTCTTGAGATTGTATAAATCTTTCACTTTTTACCCATTTTTAGAAATCATATTAACTTTGTTTTCTTACAGTTGAGTTCTGGCATTTGTTTAGAAAACCAGGACACAAATCATTTACCAGGTATATGTTTCTGCAAATATTTCTCCAGTCTGCTGGTTATCATCCTTTTACTACTGTCTTTGCAAGAGCAGAGTTTTTAGTTTTGATGAAATATACTTCATAGCTGTTCTGTGAATCATGCTTTTGGTGTGGTAGTTAAGAAATATTTGCCAAGCCCAAATTCACAAACGTGAATTTCCTCTTTATCTTCTTCTCAGATTTTGTTTCGCCTTTGAAGTTAAGTAGTACAGAATCATTTATTGAAATGACTGTGTTTTCTTTTGCATTTGTTGAAAATCGTGACTGTGATTATGTGGTTGGGTTTATATATAGATTATTCTGTACAATTTGTTTCTTCATCTTTATGTGCTGCTGCTGCTAAGTCGCTTCAGTCGTGTCCGACTCTGTGAGTCCCCATAGATGGCAGCCCACCAGGCTCCCCCATCCCTGGGATTCTCCAGGCAAGAACACTGGAATGGCTTGCTATTTCCTTCTCCAATGCATGAAAGGGAAAAGTGAAAGTGAAGTCACTCAGTCGTGTCTGACTCTTAGTGACCCCATGGACTGCAGCCTACCAGGCTCCTCCATCCGTGGGATTTTCCAGGCAAGAGTACTGGAGTGTACAAGAGTTGCCATTGCCTTCTCCTCATCTTTATGTGACTGTCTTAATTACTTGTAGCTTAATAATGTCTTGAATTTAAGCAGTGTCAGACTTTCTTTTTTCTTTTTTTAAATTTTAATTTGAAGTTGTTTAAGCTATTCTAAGCCCTTTATGTTTCCGTATGAATTTTATATCAGTCTGTCGATGTCTATAGCAAAGCCTACTGGGATTGAATTTGTATGACAGAAGAGTTGATGTCGATTTTTTATTCATTATTTTTAAATTTTTCCTTAAAAAGCACTCACTCATGAAACTATGTGAGTCTTAAATTTTCTTTATGGGAAGGTATTTAAGCACAGATTCAATTTCTCTAATAATTATAAGATTCTCAGATTATTTCTTCTTGAATGAGTTTTAGTAATTTGTGTCTTTCAAGGAATTTGCCTTTGCATGTAATATGTCAAATTTATTAGCATAAAGTTGTTAATAATATTTAGTTTATTTTTTTGAATATTTGTAGATTCAGTAATGATGTTATTTAATTTATTGCAGAGAATAACTATTTAATTTATCCAGAGAATTTGTACCATCTTTTTTCCTTTTCAGTCCACATGTCCACATTTCCATTTATTATTGTTTTTCTTCTGCATAAAATAATTTTTCACATTTTTTGTAGTGCAAACCTTCTGGTGATAGATAGTTTTGCTGGGTGTAGAATTCTAGGGTAACAGCTTTTATTTCACTACTTTAAAGATGTTCCCTCACTGTCTTCTCACTTGTGTGTGTCTGACAACAAACCTGAAGTTCCTATTATTGTTAATTTATGTATTAATATTGATGGAAAACTGCACTCACCTTCCTAATAACTTCTTCAGTTTCAGTTCAGTCGCTCAGTCGTGTCCGATTCTTTGTGACCCCATGAATCGCAGCACGCCAGGCCTCCCTGTCCATCACAAACTCCCAGAGTTCACTCAAACTTCCATCATCGAGTCAGTGATGCCATCCAGCCATCTCATCCTCTGTCGTCCCCTTCTCCTCCTGCCCCCAATCCCTCCCAGCATCAGACTCCTTTCCAATGAGCCAACTCTTTGCATGAGGTGGCCAAAGTATTGGAGTTTCAGCTTTAGCATCATTCCTTCCAAAGAACACCCAGGGCTGATGGCCTTTAGAATGGACTGGTTGTATCTCCTTGCAGTCCAAGGGACTCTCAAGAGTCTCCTCCAACACCACATTTCAAAAGCATCAATTCTTCGGCGCTCAGCTTTCTTCACATTCCAACTCTCACATCCATACATGACCACTGGAAAAACCATAGCCTTGACTAGACGGACCTTTGTTGGCAAAGTAATTTGCACTCATATCACAGTGCATATCATAGTAAAGTAATGCTCAAAATTCTCCAAGTCAGGCTTCAGCAATACGTGAACCATGAACTTCCAGATGTTCAAGCTGGTTTTAGAAAAGGCAGAGGAACCAGAGGTCAAATTGCCAACATCCACTGGCTCATCTAAAAAGCAAGAGAGTTCCAGAAAAACATCTATTTCTGCTTTATTGACTATGCCAAAGCCTTTGACTGTGTGGATCACTATAAACTGTAGAAAATTCTGAAAGAGATGGTAATACCAGACCACCTAACCAGCCTCTTGAGAAATCTGTATGCAGGTCAGCAAACAACAGTTAGAACTGGACATGGAACAACAGATTGGTTCCAAATTGGAAAAGGAGTCCGTCAAGGCTGTATATTGTCACCCTGCTTATTTAATTTATATGCAGAGTACATCATGAGAAATGCAGGGCTGGAAGAAGCACAAGCTGGAATCAGGATTGCTGGGAGGAATATCAATAACCTCATATATGCAGATGACACCACCCTTATGGCAGAAAGAACTAGGAAGAAGAACTAAAGAGTCTCTTGATGAAAGTGAAAGAGGAGAATGAAAAAGTTGGCTTAAAGCTCAGCATTCAGAAAAGAAAGATCATGGCATCTTGTCCTGTCACTTCACGGCAAATAGATGGGGAAACAGTGGAAACAATGGCTGACTGTATTTTGGGGGGCTCCAAAATCACTGCAGATGGTGAATGCAGCCATGAAATTAAAAGATGCTTACTCCTTGGAAGGAAAGTTATGACCAAATGAGACAGATTATTAAAAAGCAGAGATATTACTTTGCCTAAAAAGGTCTGTCTAGTCAAAGCTATGGTTTTTCCAGTGGTCATGTATGGATGTGAGAGTTGGACTATAAAGAAAGCTGAGCACAGAAGAATTGATGCTTTTGAACTGTGGCGTTGGAGAAGACTCTTGAGAGTCCTTTGGACTGCAAGGAAATCTAACCAGTCCATTCTAAAGGAAATCAGTCCTGGGTGTTCATTGGAAGGACTGATGTTGAAGCTGAAACTCCAATACTTTGGCCACCTGATGCGAAGAGCTGACTCATTTGAAAAGACCCTGATGCTGGGAAAGATTGAAGGCAGGAGGAGAAGGTGGTGACAGATGATGAGATGGTTGGATCATGTCACCAACTCAATGGACATGAGTTTGAGTGAACTCTGGGAGTTGGTGATGGACAAGGAGGCCTGGCATGCTGTAATTCATGGGGTCACAAAGAGTCGGACATGACTGAGTGACTGAACTGAACTGAACTGTGAGGCACATTGTAGTCAGAATCTGAATTGTCATAGTTCGTTTCGGTTTGTTATTGTTCTCTGTTTATTTCTCTTGATCCTGCAGTAATTATAGCTATTGGACATTGGAAGTGAAATAGGTGTTATGAAAAGCTTGTATAAAAGTATTACAAAATGTGTTTCTTTTATGTTTCAGGAAGATTAAGAAAGTGGACTATGATTAGTTCTATAAATTCTGCCTTGTTTATTAGAACTGTGTAAAATTATTTAAATTGTATGGTAATGCCTAAATTGTGTAGCACCCATATATCACAGGTCAGAGTGTGTTGTTCTGGTCCATGGACTGGTTCCTTGTAACAGCAGGGTCTTCTGTCTTGAAGATGATGAATAGGATGTGCAGGTGGACATCAAGGCTCAGGAGAAGGAGGAAGAAGAGGAGCCGAAGGAGGAGCAGCAGGAACAGAGAGAGGAAGAGGAAGAAGTGGATGAACAGGATGTGATGAAGGTGCTGGGGAACCTGCTGTTGGCCCTGTTCATCAGGTACTGGATCTGCATCTGCAGGGGGATGTTCTTCTTCATCAGCTTCGAGGGTAAAATCGTGATGTACAAGGTCATCTACATAGTGCTCCTCCTCTTCTATGTGGCCCTATATCAGGTGGGTGCTTGTGTCCACCATTTACCATCCTCACATCTGTCCAGGGGTATGCCTGAGCTCCCTTTGGTGAGGCACTGAGTTACTATGACCTCATGAACACATCATGTAAAGGGGTTGATGAGATTCAAAAAATACAGGCTAGGAATCATAAAATGAAGAATGAGCCCCTCCACCTGTTCACTAATTTGAAATATTATGTTCTGAAAAAGTCAGAAAATTGGTTAGGGTGGCATCCTTGTCTTGTTCTCGACCTTAGAAATGTCCATTGACAGATGACTGGATAAAGACGCGGTATATTTATACAATGTAATATTACTCAACCATAAAAAGAATGAAATAATGCCATTTGCAGCAACATGGATGGACCTAGAGATTTTTATACTAAGTAAATCAGACAGAGAAAGACAAATACCATAGGATGTCAGCTACATGTGGAATCTAAAATACAGCACAAATGAACTTACTTCCAAAACAGAAGCAGACCTGCAGACATAGAGAACAGACTTATCGTTAACCTAAAATGAAAGTGAGAGTAGGGATAAAATTGAAACTTGAGATTAACATATAAACACTGTTATCTATAAAAGAGATAAACAAAGACCTACAGAATAACATAGGGAACTATACCCAGATTTTGTAATAACCTATAAAAGAAAAGTATATATATATATATATACACGTATAGCCAAATCACTTTGCTATACACCTGAAACTAACACAACATGCGTGCACGCCAAGTTGCTTTGGTTGTGTCTGACTATGACCCTAATGACTGTAGCCCGCCATGCTCCTCTTTCCATGGGGATTCTCCAGGCAAGAATACTGGAATGGGTTGCCATTTCCTTCTCCAGGGAATCTTCCTGATCCAGGAATCAAACCCGCATCTCCTGCATTGGCAGACAGGTTCTTTATCATCTGAGCCACAACGGAAGCCTTCAGATTCCAATCTACATCGTCCCAACTCTACGAGCAACGCAGCCTCAAAAACTAAAAATGAACTTGACTTTACTTTCAGACATCTGTAAATGGAACCACCTGTCTTCATTGAATGGAGCAGGTATTTTTGTGAGTTTTCTGCTAACATGCTTTTTCCTCATTTGTTGTTCACCGTCTGACTCACAGGTGCACTGAGTGGTGGAGGCAGATCCTGAAGTACTTCTAGATGTCTGTGGTTATCTGCATGATGCTGGTGCTCATCTTTATACACACATATCAATTTGAAAACTTCCCAGGCTTGTGGCAAAACATGATTGGACTGAAAAAAGTAAGTAACTGTGCTGGACAGCAGGGTGGAAAGTGACCCACCAGGTGAAGTTGCGAGGGCATGTTGTTCCAAACACATTGCTGGGAAGGAAGTTTTGGCAAAACCTGATGTTATCACTGGCTGTAAGTTCCTCCAGAACAGAACTCACTGGTCTCGGTTGTTTGGGGTTCTCATGACCTAGGCCTGAGCTTTTGGCGCATAATAGGTACTCAATAAGAATTGACTGGAAAGTGAATTCTCAGCGCCTTATGGCTTTTCTAGTGTCTGTTTCATGTGAAGCTCACCTGCCTGGCTCCTCACAGTCACACTTTCTCCCTTCCTAACTGGAGGCTTGTAACACAGAGCATCAGCCTCCCTCCCTGATGGAGCTGGTGCTGAGATTCTAAGCAGTTGTTGTTCAGCTGCTAAGTTGTGTCAAACTGTTTGTGACCCCCTGACTATAGCATGCCAGGCTTCCCTGCCTTCACCATCTTCCGGAGTTTGCTAAAACTCATATCCATTGAGTCGGTGATGCCATCCAACCACCTCATCCTCTCTCGTCCCCTTCTCCTGCCCTCAATCTTTCCTGGCATCAAGGTCTTTTTCAGTACGCTGGGGCTTCCCATCAGGTGGCCTAAGATTTGAAGCTTCAGCTTCAGCATCAGTCCATCCAGTGAATATTCAGGAATGATTTCCTTTAAGACTGACTGGTTTATCCCCTTGCTGTCCAAGGGACTCTCAAGGACTGCTTGGCCATGGAAACTAGCAGTGATGAGCTCTTTCTCGTGCATGAAATAGACAGGACTATAGCCTTTTCTACTCTGTTCCTCTAAACTTCCTAAATTCCTTCCTAAATTCCTAAATTGAACCAGAACTGGGCATAGTGTCCAGAGGAGGAGCCATAGAGCTGAGTGTCCGGAGAAGGAGGCATAGAACTGAGCACCTTGCCTGAGCCAGATACTTTTGTGCACCTGAATATCAACAAGAAGCCAGACGGAGTCTGAGTCCTGTGGAATTTACATTCTAGGACAGGAGACAAACCAAAAAGCCTACTTTATGTCAAATAAGTTACAAACAGACACATCTGTGAAGGACACAAAAACAAGCCGAGATAATGAACAGTGGGGGCACAATAGCTAGAGATGGAGTAGTTCAGGGAGGCTTTCCTGAGAAGGTGTCATTTTTAATTTTTGGCTGCACCACCTGGCATGTGTAATCTTAGTTCCCTGACCAGCACAGATTTACCATGCCTTCGGCAGTAAAAATGCTGAGTCTTAACCACTGGACTACCAGGGAAGTCCCAGGAGATGTCATTTAAACTCCTGAAGACTAAGAAGGAGCTTGTCTTTAGGAAACTGAGTTGAGAACTGAGAGGTAGAAGAACATTCCAGGAAAAGAGAACAGCAAATGCAAAGGGCTTGTGGCAGGACAGGGTTTGGTGAGTGCACTGAATAGCATGAAGTCTCACCTGCAGGGAGGCTGGAGGTCAGCCAGGCTCCCGGAGGTGCAGGGCTCCTAGGTGGTGATGGTTTGCATCTCATTCTCAGTGAAATGTCTACAAGTCTTTAAAGCACCCTTGACTGGCTGAGAAAACAGTGATGTGTGGGGGCCAGAATAGTAGACACATCCAGGTGGTCAGCCAGCAGTGGTGGTCGGGGGGAGGGGGTGGTCCTGAGATGGAGGATGGCAGCCTCACCTAGAATAGGAGGCACTAGAGAGGAAGCAAGAGCACAGATTCAGGAAATGAGAGTGTAGGAACGTGGATGGTGGAGACAGGAAAGTGTGGGGGTGAGGGGGCATTCTGACTCGGGCATTTTGCACGAGGTGGACGGTTGTGCCAGGGAAGCCCGGAGTGGGGAGGGGGCGAGAACAGCTTAGCTGCTTCAGGAACATGGGAAAATGGAGACTTCTGTCTTGAAAATGTTCAGTGTGAAATCACTGAGAAATAGCTGAATTTTAGTGGGCATATGGGTGAGTGAGCCCACAGGGGAAACCTGCCCTGTTTCACAGGCTAGAGGACCTTGGCCTGAAGCAGTTCAGGGTGGCTGAGCTGTTCACGCGCATCTCCATGCCCACCGCCTTCCTCCCGGTGTGCCTCCTGCACCTGCACTACTTCCACGGCTGGTTCTTAGAGCTCACCAATCTGAAGTCCATCCCCAGCAAGGAGGACAGTGCCATCTATAGGTGAGCCCACGCAAGCGCAGCCAGACCCTCCCGTCCTTTCACTGAGAATCTCAACCTGTTCTTGCCATGACAGTCAGCCTCTGAGCGGGGGAAAATGAGCAAAAATGTGGAGTGTTTGATGGCACTTTACGAAACAGTAGGTAGTGATTTGGGTTTCCTACGTGGTGCTCATGGTAAAGAACCTGCCTGCCAGTGCAGGAGACATCAGAGACACAAGTTCGATCCCTGGGTCAGGAGGATTCCCTGGAATAGGAAATGGAAACCCACTCCAGTATCCTTGCCTGGAGAATTCCATGGACAGAGGAGCCTGGCTATAGTCCATGGGGTTGCAAAGAGTCGGACATGACTGATCGACTTAACATGCACGTGGGTAGTGATTTATGACATTTCATGGGTGATCTTGACAGGCGTGTGAGTTGGTCCAGAGGAGTTGTGCAGACTGAAGTTCCTTTGCGATGGTGATGTGTCTTTTGTATATGGGGTGATGGGGTATTTTTAGAACTGTTTACAGAATCTGGCTAAATTCAGAGGGTGAGTTTTCTGTTGCACTGACAGGCAGTAAGGAAGTCTCTATAAGTGAAAGCATAGTACAGACTTCTCCTTTTCATTTTGGGAAGGAAGGAACTCGGCTGAAAGGTTCTGCTATCTTCGAGTAACCAGAGTAACATTTAAGGAAAGGGCGAAGGCAGTGATTTCTGCGACCAGTTCGTCCCCTGTTGCTGTCTTCCATCAATAAATACTAATACAAAGTGTTTCCAAGCAGCCAATGGGATCCGTCTTGCCCTGGCCATGCGTGTAGAGCCACAGCGGGTCAGCACACATCCCTAGGTCTGCTCCATCTTGGGAACATTACAGGCATTCGTCTAACTGAGCCTTGATACAGATTTTCCTCTCTGCTTCACGTAATAGCCTGTGATTCAGCTCCTGGAAAACATTTGTTGCATAGATGAGGGAGCAAAGTGCTGCCTTCAGAGGAACACAGACGCCACAGGTGGAAATTCCCCTGAGCTCCTCAAGGGAAACAGTGAGTCCATGGAAAGAAGATAAAGCAGTAATTCATTAGGCATAGTTCATGAAATGTCAGACTGTGAACATTCTGCTGTGCTAGGGGTTTGTTGTTGTTCAGTCGCCCAGTCATGCCTGACTCTTTGCGACCCCATGGACTGCAGCACACCAGGCTTCCCTGTCCATCACCAACTCCCAGAGCTTGCTCAAACTCATGTCCATCAAGTCAGTGATGCCACCAACCATCTCACCCTCTGTCATCCCTTTCTCCTCCTGCCTTCAATCTTTCCCGGCTTCAGGGTCTTTTTCAATGAGTCAGCTCTTCACATCTGGTGGCCAAAGTATTGGAGCTTCGGCATCAGTCCTTCCAATGAATATTCAAGGTTGACTTCCTTTAATATTGACTGGTAGAATTATGGAAAACTGAGTGTGTTGAACAGGGTTTCCTTAAGTACGTAAACATGGTTTAATTATGTGGGTTCTGAAAAAGGATAGCAGCCTCCTATCAAGATGTGTCCTCCTGTTTTCCTCCACTGTCTGGCCAGCCTATAGCCCCCTCACCTGGATGGACAGGAAGGAGGCCCATGGTCTGGTCAGTCTGAGGCCATGGCTGGTCCTCCTTTGGCCAAGGCTCAGCCCCTAGAACCCTCTGAACTATTACTTTTCTAAGAGAACGTAAAGGGCGAGGCAAAAATGAGTAATGTCAGCAATGTGTATGGTTTGGGGTCAGGGGATTTCATTTTTGCTCCTGTGAAAAGAGTTTTCTAGGAACTCAAGGAGTTCAAAGGACTCATCTGAGTTTGGCAGTTTGGGATTTCATGCAGGAGTTTCATATAAAAGTCCCCAAATTTCTACCTGGAGCATGGGACGTGTATCCCATCATTTCACAATTCTTTTCCATTGTAGTATTTTCCTTACTAGTGATTTTTAGTCCCTAGGACCCTAGTAAGTGGCTACATTAGAGTCAAAATGATGAAGAAAGAGGTCTTCAGAACTGGATTGACTGTCATGCTTTGCCTTCTCTGTTCCTGCCCCCTTAGTAGATGCTACACCCGCCCCCCCCCAAAAAAAAAATCCCAAACTGGGAATGATCAGTATGTTTTATCCCTTAAACTGATTCTGGTCCTGTTGTTTCTGTAAACAGCCAGCTATCCTTTGCCTGTTTGTCTGTTGTTTGTGTGGCTTGTGTCTGCCCTGTAGGCAAGTGTCACTTGTGTCTGAAGAATTCATCATGTAGAGCCCTCGAGAATTTAATGTGGATCATCGAAGCCAAACTGAAAGGTGAATTTTGGCGGGATCATACAATTTAATTAATTTATATTTTGAAGTATAGTTGTTTTACAATGTTGTGTTACTTTCTGCTGTACAACAACGTGAATCAGCTATACGTATGCATATATCCAATAAGAGAAGAAAAGAAAAAGAAAATAAGCAAGTACATGTCAGCACACTTTATTCCACTGACCTCAGAACATTCTTTGTTCATTAAATTAGCAACTCATTTCTGACATTCTGTGATGATCTACCTGCTTGACATCTCTAAAAGGAATTGCTTGTGAAGGAGAACCTCTCTGAAAGTCCAACGGCAATACAGAATCTTGACCACAGTTCTCGAATATCACAGGCATTTTAAATGCAAAACCAACAAGTTGCATATGAGCTTATATTTTCATCTAGTTAAACTTATTCATTAAAAAAAAAAGTAAAATTCCAGAGATGTGAAATTTACTCAGAGCCTACAGTATTACAGATACAATAACATTAGTCAGTGTCTGTCTTGTAACAATCAGGCTGAAATGAATAATTTATTGCAAATGAGGAGGACTACCTGCATTATCTGTAATAGGCCTTTTCCTAATGTCTACTTTATTGCCCAATAACATTCCTTCAAACGTTCATTTGAATATGAATAAAAAAGATATGCTCTTTAAAAACTGAGGAGCAAGATCATACTCATTACTATTTGCTGTGAACTAAGCTGGACCCCCGAGAATCACTGAGCTCCCTAAGGCTACAGCCCCCTCAGCCGGGCTCCCGCACTCTTCACAGGAGATCTGATCTGGCAGCTCACCTGGTGCCTGAGGATGGGGTGTGTTGCAGGCTTCTTACTCCTGGAAACATTTGCATTCCACTGCATATGCTTCAGAAGGCCACAGGATGAGATTAGTCCATGCAAAGGTTGCCCAACATTACACATTATTTAAGAATTTAAAAAATAATCCCTCCTTAAACTGTGAATGACTTGATTCCTAGAGGATGGTTTGCCGTGTTTCTAAGAAAGCATGACCAGACGTGCCTCAGCAGTCTCTGCATCTTGCCCTTCACCACTGCAGCGTCGTCCACTCTCAGATTAGCTGCCCAGCTCAGGGCTCCCAGTCAAAACACACTGTGGCCGCCATCCTGGAATGCACGTGGTGTTAGGGCCCCTGCACCCAGAGTACAGTAGATGACTGTAGCATGATGTGTGATCTCTGACTCTCCTTATGACTCTTCTGTTCTTATCTCCTTTTTATCCCTTTCTATTTCCATTACTTTGAGCAGCATCAAGAAAAACTTACCAATCCACCACAATGAGTAAGTCCCCCTGTGAAGCCATGAAATTCTTGCTCTACACGATGCCATTTCATGCTTCTCCCAAGGGAAAAAGTGTCAAATTTAGGTGTTGATAGCTCTCATGACTGACTCATCACTAGAATCTGAATTGGAAGAGCTCACCAAACCTGAGTTTACAGTTCATCTTTTAGAAAGAGCTTTAAAAAATAAAAAGCAACCAGACGCTAACAAGCCCACATGCCAGGCTGCATAGTGACTTCCATTTTGTTCATCCTCCTCCACATGCTACTCACTCTCAGCTCCCAACGCCCTTCCCTCCCTGTCTCGGCTGCTCTCTGCCAACAGGCTGGCCCACCCCGAGTGAAGCCTTCTGGACTTCACCATGATGAAGCTGACCGCTAGCCTGGAGGTAGCAGAAGTCAAGCAGCTGGCTGGGCCTGGGGAGGAGACACTGGGGGGATGCCCTGCAAAAGCCAAGAAGGGTGAACCTGACAGGGACAACGAGGATGAGGATGAGGATGAGGACAAGGAGGGTGAAGAGGAAGAGGAGACGTCAGGTAAGCTGCCTGCCCAGGAGCCGCTCGGATGCTGACTCACAGGTGGAGGAAACAAAACGCTGACTTGCTCCAAGTGAATGAAATATATACTCAATATATAAGTATATAATAAAATATATATTCAATATATGCTCAAGTATATACTTGACCTGGGCAGTGAGCTAGAAACTGTGGGAACAATCTGTACAGCCCAGGCTTCCACTCACAGCTGCACACATGTCCTGCCTTGCAGATCTGAGGAACAATTGGCACTTGGTGATCGACCACCTCACAGTGCTGCTTCTGTGGTTCCTGGAGGGCTTCTACTAGCTGCTGATGTTCCTGTGGTGGATACTGGAGCTTCACATCATCAAGACCATGTACTCCTGCATCATCTGGGTGTCCGTGAAGGAGGCAAGTGACGCCGTTCTGTCTTCAGGCCAGACCCAGCAGGTGTCTGCTCCAGCTGGAGCCCCAGGCCGCTCAGACTTAAGGTCCCCCACTGAGCGCGGATGGGGCAGCGGCGGACACTGACTCACAGATGTGGTTGTGTGGCACATGCCCAACCAGCGTGGGTATGTCTGAATTCCTCACAGCTTGAGGGCACCGCTAAGGTATGTTCTCTCCCAGGAGAGGTTCCTGAAGCTCCAGGTTGGGCCAAGGACCCCCTGAGTGTCCTCCCAGAAGCCTGTTCACCTCTGTAGTTTCCTGTTGTGATGTTACTTAACATCATCTGGTTGTACACTTGTCTGCATACAAAATGTATATCTTAACACCCATGGCCGTTTCTTGTACATAAGAGCTCAGCCAGCCTTTGCTCAACTCAGAGGAACTGAATCAGTCAAGTTGCCTAAAAACATCCAGGTTTTTAGATGTTGTGCCGCGTGACATATTTTTGTCTGCATTTCCAACAGTGTCTGCACCGTCTGGACATGTGTGATCATCGTCTGTAAGATGATGTACCAGCTGCAGACCATCAAGCCTGAGAACTTCTCTGTGAACTGTTCGTTGGTGAGCCTTGGAGATGGAGGTCTCCTTGCCTGGCCTTCAGGGAAGGGAGGCAGACCTCGGGGGACCCACATCCCCCAGCACTCGCCTTCAGGCCTTCATCAGCTCAGTGAGTTGGAAGTGTCCTGGTCCTGTCTCTCCTGATGTTGACTCCCTCTGAAATGGGTCCTCCCTCCCCATCCCTGAGTCCCTTTGCTCAAAGCTGAAAGAGACTAGTCTGAGCTTTCCTGACTGTGGGGCTGTCTCTTACTCCTTTCTTCCTTCTTTTCAGCCAAATGAAAACCAGACGAACATACCCCTGCACCAGCTGAACAAGCCTCTGCTCTACAGCACACCCACTGATCCCACGGAATGGATGGGCCTCAGGAAGTCATCTCCTCTGCTTGTCTACCTGAGGGTAAGGCTTCCTCATCCTTAGCATTGCCTCTGCCAAGTTCACGTCTGCAGCCCTTTCCCTGGAGACCACTCACCTCACCTTTGAGAGCCTCATCCTCTTACGTGGGGTTTGCAGTCACCTCCAAAACACATGACTGAATATTAAAATCAGTATTGAATTGTGCTGAAAAGAAATCAGCTGAGTAATTTGAGATTCGTTGAATAGAGTATGATGAATATATTCACTGGAATGTTATGAAACCACTCAAAGACTGAGGTAGATTGATGATATTATCAGACACTGAAAGATATCCAAAATATATTGTAATGTTGAAAAAGAAAAGCAAACTTCAAAACAGGATACATAGAATGATGTCTTGTAGGCACAAAGAAAAAATATTGAGTAAATTATACCAAATGGTCAGGTAATTATTTCTGAGAAGTAAGGGTACCATGACAAGAAATGTTTGCTCTCTAAATTCTACATATTTTAATCAATGGCATCTATTATGTTTAGAAGTAATCACATATAAACAGCATATCTTTGAAAAATGAATTCTGATTTCAAATAGTTGCAACAAACATAAAGAAAGCAATATAGTTCAGATTATTCACATGTTACTATAATGGATAGTTTGAGCATTTTATTTTGATGGATTATGCTGATGATGTAATTAAAGCCTTTGTACTCAACTCCTGGAGTCTGAAAGTGTACTAAGCATCTCCTCTCTCTCTCTTGGTGTAGATTTTTGGTTTTTTGCTCATATGACCAATATTGTTTGTAACATACAAATGATGTCTACCATTAAGAGCTGTTACAAGGATAAAACCAACCCATCTTTGCAAAGGGTGATTAAATTAATGTCTGGCACATAAATGTTACCTATTTTATATTATTATTTTGTAGTATGTTCAGCATATTTTTCACTCTACTGCTCTCTCTAGCCTGATTTCAGAGGTACTATGTTCAAAACTTGCTAAATTGAGCCCCAGTCTGCAGCTCAGTCTGTTTCCCAGGGTCCCTGTAGGATGCTATATAAGAGTTTCTCACATTTAGTTGAAGAGAAGGCTGGAAACCCTTCCGAGTAACTGGACCCAGCTATCTGGTTCGGTGGTACTTTTTCTGGATCTGGTGTGACCATCGCCAGTCATTGGTGTAGAGGTTCTAAATCCTGTTATCATGAAAATTAGCCTGATTTGCAAACTGGAGATGACTCCACCCTTGTTACCACAAAACAGGGAAAATGAGCATTAAAGTCAAGACTGTTTCATGGATGTGGGATCTGATCACACACTGTCCCTTTAGACACCCACAGTGAAATGAGATGGCTTTTTGAGGAGACTGTAAATGACCACGTGGCATCAAGTGTATTTTCCTTGTTTTCTAGAACAACCTGCTGATGCTAGCCATTCTGGCCTTCAAGGTCACCATCTACTGCCATCAGGAGTACTACCAAGGATGGAACAACCTCTCAACCTCTGTGTCTAAAACCATCTTCCACAACATCACAAGACTCCAGCTGGATGATGGACTTGTTAACTGTGCTAGGTATTTCATCAATTACTTCTTCCACAACTTTGGTCTGGAGGTGAGTTTCCTTGCTGACCTGTTCTCTTTTCTCTAAAAATTCCACTGGCTGCTTTCAGCCAGGTGGCCACGAGGGCTTTGTGGCACATCTACAGGCCCTGATTTCTGTCTCCTTGGGATCCGGGGGTCTGGGGGTGAAATTCTATGGCAGGGATCCCTGGCCTGGTGGAGAGTCTCCAGGACTCAGTGCCTGTCCCCTGCTCTGTGGCTGTGGACACAGCTTCTCAGGATGCCCAGTCTTACAGATGCCTGGGTGTCTGTTTAGTGCCTTCTGAATGTATGACCTCAGCCAGAGCACACTGTTTTGACCTGAATAGTGTGGAAGGTCTGCCCTCAGTACTCGGAACAGTGATTCTTATTGACGGTCATCTGATCAGTCTTCTGTCTTCATGATGAAAACACACTGCAGAGGCAGAGCAGGTGAAGAACTCATCCAGAGTCTGGCCCCAGGAACACGGGTCTCCACTGCCCCTGGGAGCTGCCCACTGATGCCATTCCCCTTCCCTGTAAAGACGACTTTCTGCCTCTTTCATCTTCACACAGATCTGTTTCCTCATGCCAGCTAACGTGATCAGCCAATGCATAGACTTCTACACCATGATTCATACCTGCTGGGTGATTGCTGTCCTGTACCGGCACAGGAGTAAGGCCATCACTGAGATCTGACCCACCCAAGTACTGCTACTTTCTGGCTTGCATCATCACCTTCCAGCATTTCATCTGCATTGGCATCCCCCCTGCCCACTGCTGAGGTGAGTCCTCCCCCCACCAGCATCAGAGCTGGGAAGGGGGGAACTCAAGGGCATGAGGGGCTCCCTGACCAGCTCCTCCCACCCCACACCCAGCAGACTACCCCTGGAGGTTCAAGGGCACCAGCTTCAATGACAGCATCGTCAAGTGGCTGTACTTCCCTGACTTCATCATTTGGTCCAACCCTGTGTTCCTCTTGTGTAAGTGGGGAGCTGGGGTCCTGCCTGCTCATCTTTCCCCTAGTGGCGCATTCCTGCCCCACCCCCTGCCACCACACCTCTGCACGTACAGTCTGGACAGGCTGTTAAATCTGCAGAGTTAATATCATGTTAGCATTCCAAACACTTTTTTCACTTTGGTAACTTTATCTCCTGCCACATACCCCCACTATCCAGCCCCACACACCTGTATGCACCCACCTTCTGGTGGGGGGGGGGTCTGTGGGGGTAGATGGGCCTGGTCTTGGGGAAGCAGTTGCTTCTTGCTGCCACCACGGACATAGACCTACAAACTGGATAGGACAGAGTAGCTGAAAGGACAAGGCCAGACCACAGATGCTTCTGTTCCACCAGATAATTTCATGCTGCTCCTGTGCACCTCACTTCAATGCCAGATCTTTGAAGATGAGAATAAGGCCGCCATATGGATCATGGCAGGTGACAACGTAGAGATCTGCATGAGCCTGGATGTGGCCTCATTCAGCCAGCACAACCCTGTGCCCGACTTCATCCATTGCAGGTAAAACAGCCACCCACAGGCAGCCCCTGAGAAGACGTGACCCCGAAGTCCATGCCTCTAGCTCCCCTGCCTTTCCTGGGCACTGACCTGCTTATTGCACCATGAAGCCAAGAATATCAGGGCCAGATGGCTCAGTGATCTGGAGGCCAAACCTCCTTGTTATCCTCCATCCTCCATGAACATGCCCAGGGCAGTTCTGGGGAGCACATGCCCCTGAACCCCAGGACAGCCAGGGCCTCACATGCTCCCAGCAGCCCTGGAGGTCCTCCCTGTTGCATGTTGGCTGGTGTTTGCATGCTGTTCCCACAGGCTTAGTTTTATGATTTCTGAACCCAAAGCAGGTCAGGCTGAGGAGTGAGGGCTGGGGCTTCTACAGGGGGATTCATAGCTTCAGGAAGGGAAATGGAAGGAAAGCCCACAGTGCACAAACATGTGCACACAGGCACACACACACACTCACACTCAAACATGCCAGCAGCTTAGTTCCACCAACTTCAAGTCACACACATCGAGAGGACTATGGTTGTTCAGATCCCACCAGGACTGAGTCACGGACGTTGCCTGTGTGACCATGGGATGCTGAGAAACACCCACATCTTAAGCACTCTCAGTATGTGTGACATCAAGGCTGAGTGAAACATAGTTTAGAGAAAAGTCATGGAACTATTCACAAGTGTTGAGTATTTTAGTCTAAGAGGAGTGCAGTCCAAAAGTCCACTTCTGGGACAGTGTTCTTCTCACTTCAGTTCAGTCTCTCAGTCGTGCCCAACTCTTTGTAATCCCATGGACTGCAGCATACCAGCTTTCCCCCTCCATCACCAACTCCATCACCCTGTCCATCACCAGCATTCCAGGGACCACTTATTCTCTAACCACACTGAGAACAGTGTAGCAACTATTTTATCAGAGATGACTTAAGAGCTCCCACAAAATAACAACTCAGTTATCAAGTATCTGATAGCACAATTGGTGCTTCTGTGCTTCTCCCCAAACTTGAGAAGAGAAACAACCAAAGCAAAGCCTTTGAGCAAATGAATCCAGACAGGACACGGCTTGTAGGAACAAGGTCTGTCAGCATTAGCTGACAGCTTCCCAGCTGGGGAAGCTCCCAGAGCTCCATCACTGGGGGAGGACGGGGCCTGAGCATCTGCCTGTCTGCAGAGTGAGGGGTGGTCACAGAAGGGATCCTGGCTCAGCCCAGGGAAGTGCAGAGAGAGTGCTTACAGAGCCTGCAAGCTCCATGTCAGAGTATAAAAAAGTGAAAGTGGTAGTCACTCAGTCATGTCTGACTCTTCAGGTACTGGGCAGAGAATGTTGCTGCCTGTGGGAAGTTTGGCCCCAATTTGATGATAATAAAAGTGCACACGGTGTTTTCACAAAGTACTGCTCTGTCTATCACTAGCTGGGTGAGGATTGCGCGTGGACCAGCCGGTGATCAAAGTGCCTGTCTGGCCTGTGCCTCCAGGCTGAGTCAGGAGGAGGATGTGTGAATGCATTCCCTTCCTCGACTAGACCCTCCCTACTTCATCTGTGCTGCAGCCTGTATTGTCTCTTGGTTTCATTGTCCAGGTCGTACCTGCACATATCCATGGTGGTCATCTTCAGCTACCCCTTCTGGTTCGTGCTCACCATCATCTTCATCATTGGGACGACCCACATCAGCATCTTTTGCATGGGCTATGTGGTGGCCTGCTTCTACTTCCTGCTCTTCAGGGGCGACTTGCTGCTGAAACCCATCAAGAGCATCCTGTACTACTGGGACTGGCTGATCACTTACAACGTCTTCATGATCACAACGAAAAACATACTGTCAGTAAGTGGCTTGTGCCATATAACACATTAGCGGTCTCAGCCTTAGAGCAAATGACCTGTTGGGTGGTTACAGAAAGCCCTCAGGCCCTCATGCTGCTCTCTTAAAAGCCCCAAATAGGATGCTGGTAAACTCAGAATTGGAATGGCTGTTTATTACTCCTTGTTTTGCCGTTTTAAGCAGAATCCTTTTTGCTCGCTTCTACCCTCTCAAGGGCAAGAGGATATGTATTTGTAGGAAAAAAAAAAAAAACCTCTAAAATGTATTTTCTCAATTAAAATCTAACCCTTTTGAGGAACAATTGGATATCACTCCAGGACAGGCTGCATGTGGCCCTTTATGAGTTGACATCGTCATGGGATGCCTTCACAAATTATATTCTGTTGGCTGAAACTGACTTTCTTACTGGGAAAGCACTGTGCAAGTGTAAATATTGATAGAGTGGACAAGGTTTTTCTCCACACGGTGTGGGGTACAGATGGGAGGGACAGGCCCCCAAAGGTGCAGGTGTTTTATAGTGCCCTGATGCATGGGTAGACACAGGAGCTTCATAGCTGCCCTAAGCACTGGCGTCTTGACTTAAAAACAGCTAAGATGGTTCAGGATTGAGACCAACACCTAATGTCCACAGAACATGGGTGGTTCTCTGTTAAATTTTTGCCTTCCAGGCCACAGTGTGGCCCCTCCCTGGTAGATAAACCACCCACAGGTCATCCCAGAGTCGCGTGAAAATTTTAGGCCACAAAGATACCTTTAAAGCTATGTATTCTGTCAAGAAATTAAACAGTGACCTTTCAAGAGCTGAAGGAGTTAATCCACCTCTAGCTCTAATTTAAACTCAATCCCAGGGCCTGCTGCTCATGGCTGTAACTGACAGAGCATTAGAAGAACAGTGGTGGAATGGGGTAGGAGGTGAGAAGGAGTTTCAAGAAGGAGGGTACATGCATATACCTATGGCTGATTCATGTTGATGTATGGCATAAACCAACACAATATTGTAAAGCAATTATCCTCCAATTAAAAATTAATTAAAATAAAAATAATAGAACAGTGATGTATGACTGCCTGCTTCTCCCCTTCCTGGCACTTAAAGATGAGCTTGCCAGGTAATTCTCCTGGAAAGCATTTGACTTTGGGTGTGGGGAGGCACGTGCATTGCTGTGTTTAGAGGTCTGGGGAAGCCAAGTCTATGTAACAATGAGTGTGTCTTTGAAGAATTTATTTTTTCTCCAGTCCATGTGAATGGTTAAGTTTCTAGTTGGTAGTAAAAGTTAATTTTATTCCTCAGCTGGACTCTAGCAGTGCATGTTTGTCTGTGGGGTGGTGTTGAGAGTTGTCGGGCAGGGGGTGAGGCAGGACAGGAGGTCATGCTTTCTCCTGAAGCCAGTCCGATGGGCAGAGACGGACGCCTGGGAGCTGATCCCTCCCAAGAGCGGTTCCCGGAAAGTGTGTGACTGTGGAATCCACTCATTCACTCATTCATTCTGTAAACCCAGGTTTCAGACCTGGTCTTCACTTTCGTGTTGTTGCTGTTTAGTTGCCCAGTTTTGTCAAACTCTTTGAGACCCCATGGCCTGCAGCACAACAGGCTTCCCTGTCCTTCACTATCACCCAGGGGGTTTGCTCAAACCCATGTCCATTGAGTCAGTGATGCCGTCCAACCGTCTCATCATCTATTGTCCCCTTCTCCTTCTGCCTTCAATCTTTCCCAGCATCAGTGTCTTCCAATGAATCAGCTCTTCATATCAGGTGGCCAAAGTATTGGAACTTCAGCATCTGTAATTCCAATTAATATTCAGGGTTGATTTCCTTTAGGATTGACTGGTTTGATCTCCTTGCAGTCCAAGGGAATCTCAAGAGTCTTCTCTAGCACCACAACTCAAAAGCATCAATACTCCAGTGCTCAGCCTTCTTTATGGTCCAACTCTCACATCCATACATGACTACTGGAAAAACCATAGCTTTGACTATATGGACCTTTGTCAGCAAAGTGATGTCTCTGCTTTTTAATATGCTGTCTAGGTTTGTCTCTGCCCAAATGAATCCTGGATTAGTGCTCACCCATTGGCTATTGCAAAGTCAGGCTTGTTCCTATGATGCTTTAAGTATCCTTTTTGAAAAGAGAGGTATTTCCCAGTGCAAAGAGCACCATGCTGAGGCTTCTCCTCCTTGCTCCTTGGGTTTAACTCCTGGAAGTGAAACACCAAGCGCTTTACTGGGTGGGACTGGATTTTAGGAGCCATCAGAGCACTGAGCTGTGGGGAATTCCTGCATGTGTTGGGATTGCAAGACATCAACCTTGTTTTCTGGGTGCAGAGTTTCAGGATACTCCTTTCCCACTTGTTTTTCAGATAAGAGTGTGTGGCTATATTGAAAAACTGGTTCAAAATAGTTACTGATTGATCCAAGCATTAGCCTGGCCTGCACAGTCAAGGGATACACAAATGCATGAGTATGAAAAGCAGATTTGGGAATGGAGGGACAGAGAAGGGAGGGCAGAAGTAGTGTTCTAATTTAAATATCTGGGCCAAAGCCCCTGAAGGAAGGAGATGAAGGGATGCCCAACTCAGTGTCTTCATGGAGCTGTGGGATGGTGCCTTCAGGGTATCTGTGGTCAGGACACCCCCACCCCCAGGATAATCTTTGATCTTCTTCTACAAACATCCCACCCCTCTTCCCAAGCAGGTATTTAGCAACTCCCTGAACTTCCTGTATTTATGATGGGAAGGGTCACAGATGCCCATGCACACCTATGACTGCTGGGTGGATCATCAGAGGAGCTCTGCCTGCAGAGCCCCCACCTCGAAGCTCAGAGAAGCCCCACTGGGTGGACAGTTAGGAGGAGCAGCAGAATGTCTGTAGTTAGACTCCCTACCTGATGGAGGCGGGACTCCCATTCCCACCCTGTGCCTCTTGCGTCAGCACCCTGGACAGCGCCACTGTCCTCTGTTCTCCATAGGGCCTGGAACCTGGCTCTCCCCCACCTCCACCCCCACCCCCGCCCTGCCCTGCCTTCCGGTCAGATGATGAAGGAGGCACTAAAGCTTGTTTGACTTGGGAGGTCAGACATGCTGTTGGCACCTATTCTTCCAATAGACTGTAGCTACTCTGCTAGTCACCCTGGAAAGGGCCCATTCCCAGAACATGTCTTGTTTATGCCGAGACTCCCTCTGGTGTTGGGACAAACAGATGTGGTTTCTTCCTGGCCTTTCCTCCTGAGCCCTAGAGTATCCAAAGCTCACTTGTTGCCAGCCTTCTGAACTGGTGCTGTTACCATACTTGAAGTTTGTGCCCTTGGCTGCAAATAAATCCGTTCACAGGGACTCCATGTCTCAGAAGTTTGCTCGTATGTCTGTGTGATCGTATCACAGAGCTTATAAAATAACAATGAAAATGAGTATTTGTTTTAATTTTTTTCTTTTTCTTTTCCCCTCCCCTAGCTGATGACTACTTGTCGTGTATACTGCTCAGTGGGGAGGTGGGGATCATTTGGGACAGCATATGCTTTGCCTTCCTCCTGCTGTAGAGAAGAGTGTTCATGAGTTACTATTTTTTGCATGTGGTGGTGGATATAAAAGCCTAGAAGATCCTGGCATCCAGGTGGGTCAGGCTGTGGAATCAAGGGATTTCTCCTAAGAAACCTACTGGGAAGTGACATTGCCCCTGGACTACTCTCTGAGCTTGCCTGTAGAACCCACAAGGAATTAAGACACATTCCTTCCAGGAAAAGTGATCCCAGGCTTTAAGATCTAGAACAGAAGAGTAAAGAGGAAGACTCTGAAGGAAGTTACACCTTACCAAGAGTAGGATACTCTTGAAGTTCAAAGACAGATTGGACACTGAGCTCCTCGGTCCAGACCTCAGTCCTGGAGTAGCTCCTTAGGGCCTCCTGAGTCAGAACAGAAGCAGGGACCATGTTGGTCCAGAGTCTAGTCCATCTTCCCCCACCCCACTGCTGCCTCCCTTTTAAGGAGAAACTCCTGATGGTAGAGAAAAAATACTCACCTGTTACCTTTCAGAATATAGCCAGAGGAGCCCCTCTCCCCAGGGGAGGATGGATGCTGTGTGAATCCATTCACGGGGATGGGGCTTCTAGATGGGACTTGGGACCCCCAGCCCCAGCCCAGAGACTCCAGGCAGCAGCCCACCCAAAATGTTTTCTCTTGGTAACTGTTGTCAGGGAAAGTGGCCAATACTGATAAAAATGCTCATTCATTTTGTTTCTGGATTTCCTTTAGAGGGGTTGAGCTTTTCCATGCCACCATTGTAAAGGCTGTAAAGGCCAAAATCAAGGAGGAAAAAAAGTCCATGGACCCACTGAAGAGGCAGTAAGGACACTTCCCTTTCATTTGTGGTACACCTGATCTGTCTCACCAGATCCTGGCTCTCAGGGGGCCCCAAGCCCTGAAGAAGCCATTTGTGGTAACCTTCACACCTACCCAGGTGTTTGCTCTGTGTTGACTGACATGGAAATTGTCCAAAGAAGGTCACAGAGAAGTTGGGGCAAGGGGAGGAGCTGCCATGGGCAAGACCAGTGTCAGGTCCTAGTTTAGATGCTTCTTCTGGAGCCCCCAGCAGGTCTCTAAACTATCTGAATTCCAGTTTCCTGTTTTGGATTAGGAGTCGGTTCTGCCTGATCCTGGTAAATATTAAACAAGCTAGTAAATGAGACAGGGTTGTTCCCAGCAACACTAACTCAGAGAGAAGTCCACTGTGTCTGTGGCTGAAGTGAAGGAACATGGGTTCTCACTTCAGAAGGATCTTTAGAGATAATATGGTCCAGTCTGGTCAGAAGCTGCTGACGCATATAGTTGATAACTTAAAACCTACAACTAACCGGAGGTGGCACTGAAAATACACCCACATTTCCACGTCCAGCTCACAGCCTCCTGTCCCACTGGGCCGTTCTGGAGAACTCAAGTAATGGACTAACTCCACCCAGGAGATCTGAGAAGTCTTTTTCTTTTTTAATTAGCCCACTGAAAATAATTATTTTCTTGGAGTGAAATCTCTAGCAGTAAGTGGAACTTCTGAGGAAGGCTAGTGCCTCACATGTCTGGGGCCAGGCTTAAGAGCTGATGGCCATAGAATTCAAAACCTAGCCACTTTCTCCAGGAAAATGGAGAGACTCTGTCAGCGCACCTGGAAAGTTCCCTGCATTTCTAAGACTACTTCATTCCATCCTGACCTCATCTCCCAGCTCCTTTCCCTGTGCAAAAAATATTTGCCAATATGAATCATGCTATCCCATGTATGGTTATTTTCATAAACAGAGGTATGAAGTATATAAAATATATATAATGAAAGTACAATATGGTGTAGTTACTACGATTGCTGTTTCTAGCTATCTAAATCAGCTCTAGAGAAATAGCAAATTTGAACTCACATGTAGTATGTGTTCCTAATTTCCCATAAGTGAGACCTCTTACCATAATTTATATCACTGGATTTTTCCATTTCCTCAAATGAGAAGTCAGAATAAAAAAAGAATGAAGGCAATGATCATTGCTAAATACAAACAAATAAAGAAAATATTTAAGCTGCCCAAAGCAGAAATGTCACTTAAATCAGTTTTAAAACTTGGGCCATACATTTAGAATTTTAAGAAACCAGGAGATGAAATGTTTTAGGACTTCCTTAGTGGTCCAACAGACTTTCACGGCAGGGGTGAGACAGAGTTTTGATCCCTGATCTGGTTATACAGTGGAAGTGAGTAATAGATTTAAGGGTCTAGATCTGATAAATAGAGTGCCTGATGAACTATGGAATGAGGTTCGTGACATTTGACAGGAGACAAGGATCAAGACCATCCCCATGGAAAAGAAATGCAAAAAAACAAAATGGCTGTCTGGGGAGGCCTTACAAATAGCTGTGAAAAGAAGAGAGGCAAAAAGCAAAGGAGAAAAGGAAAGATATAAGCATCTGAATGCAGAGTTCCAAAGAATAGCAAGAAGAGATAAGAAAGGATTGGGAGCTCGTATACACCCGTGGTGGGTTCACGTCAATGTATGGCAAAACCAATACAGTATTGTAAAGTAAAATAAAGTAAAAATAAAATTTAATTAATTAATTAATTAATTAAGAAAGCCTTCTTCAGTGATCAATGCAAAGAAATAGAGGAAAAGAACAGAATGGGAAAGACTAGAGATCTGTTCAAGAAAATTAGAGACACCAAGGGAACATTTCATGCAGGGATGGGCTCGATAAAGGACAGAAATGGTATGGACCTAACAGAAGCAGAAGATATTAAGAAGAGGTGGCAAGAATACACGGAAGAACTGCACAAAAAAGATCTTCACAACCCAGATAATCATGATGATGTGATCACTAATCTAGAGCCAGACATCTTGGAATGCGAAGTCAAGTGGGCCTTAGAAAGCATGATTATGAACAAAGCTAGTGGAGGTGATGGAATTCCAGTTGAGCTACTTCAAATCCTGAAAGATGATACTGTGAAAGTGCTGCACTCAATATGCCAGCAAATTTGGAAAACTCAGCAGTGGCCACAGGACTGGAAAAGGTCAGTTTTCATTCCAATCCCAAAGAAAGGCAATGCCAAAGAATGCTCAAACTACCACACAATTGCACTCATCTCACATGCTAGTAAAGTCATGCTCAAAATTCTCCAAGCCAGGCTTCAGCAATATGTGAACCGTGAACTCCCTGATGTTCAAGCTGGTTTTAGAAAAGGCAGAGGAACCAGAGATAAAATTGCCAACATCCGCTGGATCATGGAAAAAGCAAGAGAGTTCCAGAAAAACATCTATTTCTGCTTTAGTGACTATGCCAAAGCCTTTGACTGTGTGGATCACAATAAACTGTGGAAAATTCTGAAAGAGATGGGAATACCAGACCACCTGACCTGCCTCTTGAGAAATCTGTATGCAGGTCAGGACGCAACAGTTAGAACTGGCCATGGAACAACAGACTGGTTCCAAATAGGAAAAGGAGTCCGTCAAGGCTGTGTATTGTCCCCCTGCTTATTTAACTTATATGCAGAGTACATCATGAGAAACAATGGGCTGGAAGAAGCACAAGCTGGAATCAACATTGCTGGGAGAAATATCAATAACCTCAGATATGCAGATGACACCACCCTTATGGCAGAAAGTGAAGAGGAACTAAAAAGCCTGTTGATGAAAGTGAAAGAGGAAAGTGAAAAAGTTGGCTTAAATCTCTACATTCAGAAAACAAAGATCATGGCATCCGGTCCCATCACTTCATGGGAAATAGATGGGGAAACAGTAGAAACAGTGTCAGACTTTATTTTTTGGGGCTCCAAAATCACTGCAGATGGTGACTGCAGCCATGAAATTAAAAGACTCTTACTCCTTGGAAGAAAATTTATGACCAACCTAGATAGTATATTCAAAAGCAGAGACATTACTTTGCCAACAAAGGTCCATCTAGTCAAGGCTATGGTTTTTCCTGTGGTCATGTATGGATGTGAGAGTTGGACTGTGAAGAAGGCTGAGTGCCAAAGAATTGATGCATTTGAACTGTGGTGTTGGAGAAGACTCTTGAGGGTCCCTTGGACTGCAAGGAGATCCAACCAGTCCATTCTGAAGGAGATCAGCCCTGGGATTTCTTTGGAAGGAATGATGCTAAAGCTGAAGCTCCAGTACTTTGGCCACCTCATGCGAAGAGTTGACTCATTGGAAAAGATTCTGATGCTGGAAGGGATTGGGGTCAGGAGGAGAAGGGGACGACCCAGGATGAGATGGCTGGATGGCATCACCGACTCGATGGATGTGAGTCTGAGTGAGCTCTGGGAGTTGGTGATGAACAGGGAGGCCCCGCGTGCTGCGATTCACGGGGTCTCAAAGAGTTGGACACGACTGAGTGACTGAACTGAACTGAACTGATCTGGTAATTAAGATCCCACATGCCGCACAGCGAGGCCAAAAATGTTGTTTGTAAATTTATTTATTCATTTCAATTGGAGGCTAATTACTTTACAATATTGTAGTGGTTTTGCCATACATTCACATGAATCAGCCATAGGTGTACATGTGTCCCCTATCCTGAACCCCTTTCCCACCTCCCTCCCCATCCCATCCCTCTGGGTCATCCCAGTGCACTGGCCCTGAGCACCCTGTCTCATGCAGCAAACCTGGACTGGCGATCTATTTCACAGATGGTAATATACATGTTTCAATGCTATTCTCTCAAATCATCCCACCCTCACCTTCTCCCACAGAGTACAAAAGCCTGTTCTTTATATCTGTGTCTCTTTTGCTGTCTCGCATATAGGGTCATCATTACCATCTTTCTAAATTCCATATATATGTATTAATATACTGTATTGGTGTTTTTCTTTCTGACTTATTTCACTCTGTATAATAAGCTCCAGTTTCATCCACCTCATTAGAACTGATTCAAATGCATTATTTTTAATTGCTGAATAATATTCCATTCTGTATATGTATCACTTTGCCACACAGTGAGGCCAATTTTTTTTTAATTAAAAAAAGGAAATGTATTGGTGTTTTTCTTTCTGGCTTACTTCACTCTGTATAATCAGCCCCAGTTTCATCCATCTCATTAGAACTGATTCAAATGTATTCTTTTTAATGGCTGAGTAATACTCCATTGTGTATATGTACCACAGTTTTCTTATCCATTCATCTCCTGATGGACATTTAGGTTGCTTCCATATCCTGGCTATTATAAACAGTGCTGCGATGAACATTGGGGTACACGTGTCTCTTTCAATTCTGGTTTCCTCAGTGTGTATGCCCAGCAGTGGGATTGCTGGGTCATAAGACAGTTCTATTCACAATTTTTTAAGGAATCTCCACACTGTTCTTCATAGTGGCAGTACTAGTTTGCATTTGGCATTTAGAAAGATGGCAATGATGACCCTGTATGCAAGACAGCAAAAGAGACACAGATGTGTAGAGCAGACTTTTGGACTCAGAGGGAGAGGGAGAGGGTGGGATGATTTGGGAGAATGGCATTGAAACATGTATACTATCACGTAAGAAACGAATCGCCAGTCTATGTCCGATGCAGGATACAGGACGCTTGGGGCTGGTGCACGGGGATGACCCAGAGAGATGTTATGGGGAGGGAGGTGGGAGGGGAGTTCATGTTTGGGAATGCATGTACACCCATGGTGGATTCATGTCAATGTATGGCAAAACCAATACAGTATTGTAAAGTAAAATAAAGTAAAATTAAAAATAAAAGGAAATGATATTTTTCAAGAGGGCATATGTGGGAGATGAAGCTCAACACTGCAGTTTCTGAATAGATTTCCTGAATAAACAGACAAAAAGCTACAAGACATTTTCCCAGATCCAATAAGAGATTAGATATGACACACAGAAGAGTTGCAGGGTCTGATAGAACAGTCAAGAATGTTGAAGTAGCAAGTTACTATTTACAAAACAGTTCTCACATTTATACGTCTTTTCACTTGATCTTTACAACTATATGAGGTAGGCAGTATTTTTTTTTAAGAAGAATGCAAAACCTGAGAGAATAAAAGAAACAAGGAGACACTTGTTGCTAACAAGCAACCATCCACAAGTCCCAACTGTTGCCACACTATCTATGATTTTGGCTGTGTGCATAAAAGTGTATAGGTAACTGTGGGTGTAAGCTGTGTCCATAAGTAGGTAGGTAACTGTGGGTGTGTTCTTGGCATTGCTGCTGGTGTTTTGTTGTGCAGGATGGACCACATCAAGGCTAGACAACAGAAATACAGATAGGGTACGGAGAGGATGCTGAACTTGACCTAGGAGTTGGGGGAAGGCCAAGACCTCCAAAAACTTTCTGAAGAGGATGACGAGAGTATGTTGAAATATTTCCTTCTTCACACAGTACCTTGATGTTGGGTAAAAGTATGATATAGGGTAGTGCTATGAAATAATATTACTATTCATTCTAGTTTTATGTTCCAGTTGTGGGTGGAATGTGTTTGTTTCAGAAAGTACATATTTAATGAATCCATGACTTTATGAATAGCCCCATATTTAGCAAGATGACTTTAATATAACTAGCTTCTCTTTCACGGACATGTGCTTCTGAAGAAAATAGGATGAGTTGGCTTCATTTGTTCCTTTAGGGAAGATATTTAGATATGTAGTCTACAGTTGTCTTTGATTTCTATAAATTTTATACAAAAATTAAATACATAGGCCTCTGAATAACAGTAGTTAAAATATTCAATTATTGTCTGTTCCAATGAAACTTGAGATGAAATAACATATTTATTACATCTAATTATATATTTGTTATATCCAGTTAAGTTTAAAAGTTCTAAAAGATCCTTGCATGCTTTTCTGTTTAAAGGGAATGGAGAAATAATACATGGTATTCTTCCAGTGCATAGCATCTATTTATCAACAGTAAACTGATATTTTTCCAACCATGCATTAAAATGATCACAAGAGGTATTTCTGGTCATTGGAATGGACGTATTCTAGCAAATTATTTGCCACTAAATTCTTCTATAATATCTGGGTGGTGCTTTTTGTTAATTCTATGGAAAATTCAAAGCAGGATGCATTTTTGACAGATAATCTTTTTCTTATTATACTTTTTATATGCCTTCAGTCACTAAAAAGAGTGAAAATGTGGCATTCTGTTAATAGAATACTGAATACTTACCTTGTGGAATTGATTGCTGAACCACGTAAATGTTCAGAGTCTATAGAATTTCTTTTCCTGAACTCAGGTGTACTTTTGCAATGTGTCTAGATTTTGACAGTTGAGTTGTTAAAGCATGGTTTTTTCAAAGTTTGTTTTCTCATTTCCTGAGAATTAATATTTGGACATATTTTATTTTAGGAGAAACAGACAAAAAGAAAACGAAGGGCAAAAAAAGCAGCGGTGGCGGCCTTGGGTTGATCATGTTTCCAGTAGGTTTTCTCAATCCCCTTACAATTTCATCTATTCTAACCCTTATATCCTTGACCAGAATTCAGGTGTCCCTGTGACCCGTGTGTTCCATGCATGGTTTGATGCTTGTGACTTGATAGGAGGGGCAGAGGGGAGAAACACTGTGATCTTTGTGGGTCTCTGGGCCTGACCGAAGGAATCTTCCAGAGCAGTCAGCTGACTACCATGTGGCTCACTTGCTCCTAAGCACCACCCGTGGGCTCATAAAGAGAAGAGGGGTTGATGGTTTTGTTATCCAATTCTGAGGTCCAGAGCTCTGCTGAGGTGTGTTTGTTCCATGGCTGAAAACCCTTATTTAAAATGCATTTTAGCTCCTCCTGGAACTCTGAATTTAAACAGAACCACTGTATTTGGAATGTCCATGCCCCTCTTTGAAAAGCATTGAGAGTGAATGCGAATGAGCTCCCCCTCCTGCCCTCACCTGCCCCACACTGCCATTCCGAGAGCACTGATTCCATTTTCACGTAAGGGTAGTTGGCAAATTATTAAACACAAAGATGGGGATACCTTAAGACAGTTACTTTCTCACCCTGCCTCCTCAGTTTCAAAAAAGCTCTAAACTACCCTCCAAATCCAATGCCCAGTGTGTGGGGGGTCTCAGAGTCATCAGAGCTCAGACAGGACCCTTCAGAGCAAAGTCAGATGATGGTTTTGGAAAAGCAGAGCTCTATAGCCACACAGAGTTGGTGTGTTTCACCCTATCACAGAAAAATAAAATGAATGAGTATTTGCAAAATGCAGCAGCTATGCCTACTCCACTTAGCAAAGGTTTTAGCACTTACTCTTGGCAATGGCATTCTAATGGAATGATCCATTTCAGCCTGACCCACTTTGAATTAGTTAGAATATTGAATAATTATTAATTATCTTGCAGATTACTCGTAATGTCTTCAGACTTTTATGTCTTGTATTGTGTCTTGTTTACTACAGCTTATGTAATCTGACAAGTAATATCACAAGGTCCCTAACGTCAACAGGATGATATTCAGAATCAGTAGGAAATCAGGTAGAATCCTTTCCCTTACCTGATTCTTACCATCATTTAGATCTGGTTTTGGCCTTTCACCCAAGAAGTAATTTCCTAAAATCAGCAAGCCAATTTCAAGAGTGATATTCAAAATGCTTCATATACCTGGATGTAATCAAATGTAATCTTAAATATTGAATTTAGCATTATCGTGTGAAAAAAAATCCATGAGTTCTAAAGAGTTTCATTTCATCTGCTGTTTAAGTCAAAAGACAAAGATTCAAGCTGAAATTCTGTGTGACCCACTGTCTGCTGGCGTGTCAGTCATGCCAACAGTCTCCTGTGTAGATGCTGTGTGCCAATTTCTATCAAGTCACAAGTAAACTGTGCTAATCTGTCTGTTTTTAAAGGGGCCTTTGCTAGTTTTGAGAGACCTATCCATTTCAAAATGGTGTCATACTGATGTTTTGTCTTTAACTGGGGGTATATGCCCACTGCAGTCATCATGAGTCTTTCCTTTGCTCATGTAAACATTGCATTTTGGAAGGAATTGGATATGGTCTTCGATCACCACCTTATGAGTTGGTTATCCTTGAAATAACTTCCTCTGAATGTTGTTGACTTTAGTTTCTGATTCATTTCACCCTCATTATATCAAGTTCTTGAAGGCTGGGATTACACCACCTGTGCCTTGTCATAAAAATTCCAGTGCAGTGATGCCGGGGTGTGTATCATTGATAGTTTGGAATCAGATATTTCTTTTTACAAGTTGGGGAGGAAAGGAAAGGAATTAATGTGTGGCTTATTTTGTAGACAATGACGAGTTCCAAAACCTATCTTTAGATTTGGAAGCACTTTACTGAAAGCCCATTTTCCAATCTCTTAAGTCATTGGGCTTTTAAATATTTCTTAGAGGTACCAAGTTAAGAATAAATGTCTTTGGAATACCCTTGGCAAACCTATTGATGATATAATAATGTTGCTGTGTTGTTCACATTATCGGTGAGCATCTGAGCTCTTAACATGTTCTGTAGGTGACATCCTCCCAGTTCCACGTCTATGCGCACACAGACCATCGCATCATTGCTGTTCAATGATACATTCCATGCTGGTAAGACACATTTGTTTCCACATCAGTTCTGTACAGCAGAATCAGTGACAAACCTCACTTTGTTGTCAAATATCTGAAATAAAGGACCAAGCCCCTGGAGTTATAGGTGGTGGGATTTTATTTTATTATTTTTTTGCAACTACTTTTATTGTTAAATGAAGCACAAATACAGGAAACCAACAAATGACATAACACATTTTACAAATTGCCACCCTATAACCACCATCCGGACAAAACAATCAGTCATCCAATGGCCCCTTCCTTGTGCCCACCTCAGTCACACTGGCCTCAACCAGCAAAGCAACCTCCAACTGATTTCATAGCAGTTTCATCTGCGTTTCTCTATAGCTTTATCACTCAAAGAACATCCCCGGACATTATGATTTAGTCTCATCCTTCCTTCATTTTACAATTTACAATCTGTTAAAGGTGCTGGGTATTTGACTTGTAGTTTCTCCTAGTCTCCACATCACTGTTTGCAAACTTGTGGTGCTGTTTAACCTGCTTCTCTGTCCTCAGAGCTTTGGGTTAAGTGGTTGAGAGGCTTGGTCAGATCCAGGTTTGTCCCCTTTGGCAGGAGATGCTAGCATATTCCTACATCAAGGGGAACCTCATGTCTAATTTGTCTTTTGTGATATTAGCAGCTGTTGATGCTCAATGCCTGAATCCATTAAGTCCATTACTTCACTGGGAGTTACAAATGTGATATTCTAAAACAATCATTTCTTTTTTTATTAGTTGGAATACTTTTTATAAAGAGGCATTTCCACTTCTATACATATTGGTATAAATCAGACAAAAAAGAGAAATTTTTCTCTTTAATTCACTACTTTTCAAGATAATATTCTATGCTATATAATTCTCCAAGTGTAACCAAATAATTTTTTGGTATCATTATGAAATTGTGATTTTTAAGCATATAGGATACGTTTTAACCCTTTGCAGTTATTGTCATTATTGAAGTTCAGATTGTCCCATCTTAAAAAATAATTGTCCCATCTTTGACTGGTGGTAGCCCTTTCAAGTTGACCTTCAAGTACTTTAGTCATGACCCTTGTAATTCTTCTAGATTCTTGGCTTTCTAGCATTATAAGATGTTCTAGGCTTGTCTTGTGTATTTCTTGTTCTGGACCTGGAATCAACCATTTGTCCAAGTCTTTTTGGTTTCTTTAACAAGGAAATGGTATTTCAAAACCATGATCTGTTCTGGGGGGTAAGGAATACTCGATGCTACTTGATTGGTTATTATTTATAAGCCTTTTCAGTAGACAGAATGGAAACATTAGACACTTCATACATTCATACTTACAAATTAACTGCAGCTTCAAAGATTTTTAAAACTGAATCTCTTCTATAATACATCTTTACCTCATTTCTTAAACCCTGAGAATCCTGGATCTCAAGAAAAGAGGAAATAATGGAATTAGCATGATTTAGTATTATGTTTGTTTTTCCCTATATCACATATGCAACAGTTTCAACAAAGGTAATACTAATACTGCCATCAATTTTATAATTACTGAAAACAGATTAACATTTTTTTCTGTTCATTCTCTCTCCATTTGAAATATGTTTGTGCTATATTTGCGTGATTGAACCATATAGACACTACAAACTATTTTCTCAGTCTTTGAACTTTTATTTATTTATTATTTTTTTAAATATAAATTTATTTTAATTGGAGGCTAATTACTTTACAATATTGTATTGGTTTTGCCATGCAGGTGGTGGGATTTTAAAAGCCAGCTGTCAGCATCAGTGTCCATGGTACATACACGGACCCAGGCTGGAGGCAGGACCCCTATCAGAACTCACAAACATAAATATAAGAGTTTATCTACTTATTATCAGCAGATAAAACTTTAGAAAATATTATCTAAGTTTCATTTCAATAACAATTTATAAAGGAATAGGAGATTTTTTAAAACACTTTCTTCCTTTTTTAATGTGTTAATGGCACATGTTGCATATAAATTGGCAGCATCTTTCAAACAATAAAAATCAATGTACGATTTCTCATGATGAAAACTGACTTCAGTGGCCATGTGAACAAAAGTTCTTGAAGGTATGATTGAATACAGTTGAGCTATAGTTGATTTTAGAGCCGATAATGAAGGGAAAATGTTCAGTCCTGGAAATCTTGGTGTTTACCAAATGACCACATGATATCAAGTCCGTGTGACTTTCCAGCAAGTCTCTGAGCTTATCTGAAGCATTACTTTCATGGTCTCCATCTCGGTCTGACATAATACTATGACTTTGGTTCATTCTCGCTTATTCTTACCTTGTGTTGAATTGCATTTATTTCCTTAGGCCTGGGCCCAGTCCTCTGGGCCTGGTGCCTGCTTCAAAATAAGTGTAACAAATTGTAGTGCTTCTGTTCAAGGATATAAGGCCCAATTCATTCATTCTGCATCTTCATGGATGAAGGTTTCAGATATGTCTGAAAACATGGGCAAAATTTCTCACTGTCATGTTTAGTGATAGCAACTAATTTTCAACAAGCCAAGGTTTCCTGTGACCTTACAATGGATAAGTCCAGAAGATACCTAAAGACATCACATGATGTCATCCAAAAGACACCTCAGCATTTGAAAATTCTGATATAACTTGAAAATATGCATATGTTTTCCTGCAGTGACAGTAAAGTTCTTGTAGCATCAGAAATGCACATGCTGGGTCTCTTTTCTCTGATAAAATAGTCATCAAACTGATAAAGATTCCATTCTCAAACTTCTTGAGCTCTCTGAACATTTTAGCTCTCTAGACTGCCCCCGTGCTTAAGACACAATATGTCTTTGCAAGGAAAATGCCAGCAAGGATCATCCATACAGTTTGTGCTTTGTGTCTTGTGGTCAGTACACTTCTCCTCAAATTTCAGTAAGCAACTGGGGGACTCCTTGTTGACTGGAAGCCTAACAGTGCTAAATAGTGCTAAACCCTATGGATCATGTCCACCTGGCTGCTTCTGTCCTAGCCTAAGAGTAGAAACAACCAGAGTGTGGTGGTGGTGTTTTTGTGATTGTGCTTTTTTCTTTTCTTTTTCATGTTATTTGCCCATTTCCTTCTTTTTCATGTTATTTCATGTTATTTGCCCATTTTCCTTCTTTTTTTATGTTATTTGCCCATTTCCTCCTCATGATAATGTGTGATTAAAATAAAAAAAAAAAAACTCTTTTTGCAGCCTGTGTTATGGCCTGTGTCTGCACAGTATAAAGTGAAGCAGAAGGTGACAACACTGACTCCTGGTCCTTAATCATCCCAATTAGCTTTGCCATAACAATTTGGACCCATTCAGATAACAATGAAGCTTCCACTTCCTCAGACCTTGTCTGAGGTCCCAAAGTGCTAACTGTGACATGATGATAGTTTTCAGTCTCCTGGGCCATCTTGGTAACAGAACTGGTTGCTGCAGGCTTGATCTAGTGCATACACGTACAATTTCCTGTTAAGAAGGAAGAAAATGCCAGATGAACCCAGCAGTGGCCAGGTCCCCTCCATGGCCTCCACAGACCATGTAGCTCATCCCAGAATGAGGCCTCCTCATATCCTGTTTCCTCCTTCCCACTGATGCCTTTGATGGACAATTTATGTGTCTTTGGGGGGCATTTCATAAATATGCCCCCAACTGTCTCATATTTCTTCCAAGAAATAAGTACATATTTTGTTTTACTTTTTGGTCGGGAGTGAAGATTACTATTTGTTTGAAACAGATAGTGAAGAAGAGGAAGAGAAAGAATAAAAAAATGGAAGATGACGAGCCCCCTGGAGGTCAGCTTTCCAGGTAACTATGAGGATAAGGGTGTCACAGGCTTGGTTGGTTGAAGAGGTTTTCTTTCTGACAGACCTTGACCACAGGCCTCAACTTCCTCTGTTGTGTTAATGCATGGTAGCTCCCAGAGGTTCTAGTTCACATCTGAAGTCACATGGTTCTCACTGTCCTGTCCTGCCGCTTGCTGTAAGCATTGCAATTGTTACTGCCAGAATTCCTGCAAGGGCACTGGTCCAGCCAGCTGTTCATTTATATAACAAATTTCTGATGCTCTAAACAAAATTAAGGCTGCCCTGGGTGTACTTCCTTTCAAGCTTTGCACTTGAGTGGACTTCTAGTTCCATAGGTGAAATAGCTAACCATGAAAATAAAATCCTCGCTTTGTTTTAAACACCGTCATTTCGAATTTTGAAAATCAGATTCCTTTGTACTTCTAAAAATTTTAGACTGTATTAAAATCATGAAAACCTCCAACCCAGTTTTGATGTTCTCAGTTTAAATTCATCTCTTTTTCAGAACCTGCCATATCATTTTCGGTGACATGAGTCACCAGCTTAGTAGTGTGTATCCAGCAATTGTATCATCAGTGTTTGTTAAAGATGTGGGCTTGTCAGTAGAGTTACATATGGGATGAAAACTCAGTAGATTTCCATTCACTTCAGTTCAGTTCAGTTGCTCAGTTGTGTCCAACTCTTTGTGACCCCATGAACTGCAGCACGCCGGGCCTTCCTGTCCATCACCAACTGCTAGAGTCTACCCAAACCCATGTTGATTGACTTGGTGATGCCATCCAACCATCTCATCCTCTGTCATCCCCTTCTCCTCCTACCCTCAATCTTCCCCAGCATTAGGGTCTTTTCAAATGAGTCAACTCTTCTCATCAGGTGGCCAAAGTTTTGGAGTTTTAGCTTCAACATCAGTCCTTCCAATGAACACCCAAGACTGATCTCTTTTAGGATGGACTGGTTGGATCTCCTGTTCAGCTTTCTTTATAGTTCAACTCTCACATACATACATGACTACTGGAAAAACCATAGCCTTGACTAGACGGACCTTTGATGACAAAGTAATGTCTCTGCTTTTGAATATGCTGTCTAGGTTGGTCATAACCTTCCTTCCAAGGAGCAAGCATCTTTTAATTTCATGGCTGCAATCACCATCTGCAGTGATTTTGGAGCCCAGAAAAGTAAAGTCAGCCACTGTTTCCCCATCTATTTCCTATGAAGTGATGGGACCAGATGCCATGATCTTTCTTTTCTGAATGTTGAGTTTTAAACCAACTTTTTCATTCTCCTCTTTCACTTTCATTAAGAGGCTCTTTAGTTCTTCTTCACTTTCTGCCATAAGGGCGGTGTCATCTGCATATATGAGGTTATTGATATTTCTCCCAGAATCTTGATTCCAGCTTGTGCTTCCTCCATCCCAGCGTTTCTCATGATGTACTCTGCATATAATTAAATAAGCAGGGTGACAATATACAGCCTTGACGTACTCCTTTTCCTATTTGGAACCAGTCTGTTGTTCCATGGCCAGTTGGAACTGTTGCTTCCTGACCTGCATACAGATTTCTCAAGAGGCAGGTCAGGTTGTCTAGTATTCCCATCTCTTTCAGAATTTTCCACAGTTTATAGTGATCCACACAGTCAAAGGCTTTGGCATAGTCAATAAAGCAGCTGCTGCTGCTGCTAAGTCTCTTCAGTTGTGTCCGACTCTGTGCAACCCCATACACGGCAGCCCACCAGGCTCCGCCATCCCTGGGATTCTCCAGGCAGGAATACTGGAGTGGGTTGCCATTTCCTTCTCCAATGCATGAAAGTAAAAAGTGAAAGTGAAGTCGCTCAGTCATGTCCGACTCTTCACGACCCCATGGACTGAAGTCTACCAGGCTTCTTGGTCCATGGAGTTTTTCAGGCAAGAGTACTGGAGTAGGTTGCCATTGCCTTCTCCACAATAAAGCAGAAGTAGATGCTTTTCTGGAACTCTGTTGCTTTTTCAATGATCCAGCAGATGTTGGCAATTTGGTCTCTGGTTCCTCTTCCTTTTTTAAAACCAGCTTGAACATCTGTAAGTTCACAGTTCACATATTGCTCAAGTCTGACTTGAAGAATTTTGAGCATTACTTTACTAGTGTGTGAGATGCATGCAATTGTGCAGAAGTTTGAGCATTCTTTGGCATTACCTTTCTTTGGATTGACCTTTTCCAGTCCTCTGGCCACTGCTGAGTTTTCCAAATTTGCTGACATATTGAGTGCAGCACTTTCACAGCATCCTCTTTTAGGATTTGAAATAGCTCAACTGGAATTCCATCACCTCCACTAGCTTTGTTCATAGTGATGCTTCCTAAGGCCCACTGGACTTCGCATTCCAGCATGTCTGGTTCTAGGTGAGTGATCACACCATCATGATTATCTGGGTCGTGAAGATCTTTTTACAGTTCTTCTGTGTATTCTTGCCACCTCTTCTTAATATCTTTTACTTCTTTTAGGTCCACAAGTCCTTGATTAATGGCCAATTACAAAAGAAGATATTTTAAAGCTCATTAATACCTTGGGTTCTGGATCCCCGGTACCAGGAAAGAGAGGGTAGTTCCATGGATTTCTTGGGCATCACTTCAAGGGAGTGTGACCAAAGTTCTGCAGGATTCTTAGAAGATATGGTGTGGAAAACACCTCCTTTGCCCCTGTGGTCAACGGCAAGGTGACAAGAGGCAGGACCCCTTTCCTTCCTGCCCCAGAAAGAGATTTCTTTGGGGTATATCCAAGATGCAAAATGATACCTCTCAGCAATGATCCCTTTCAGACATTCCCATCACCCCCAAGGCACAATGCAATATTGAGGGGTGCCACCATGCAGACTCATCACAATCACCTCTCACAGAAAGAACCCAACTTCCCGAAGCCCTAAAGCACCCTGGTTCATGCACCAACCCCAGGGTGCTCCTCCTGGAGCCCCGCCCTGTGTTGCCTTGTTCTGTGGGGCTAGGGGACATCTCTCCAGCTTCCTTGTGTGGCTCTTGCTCTGAGACCATCGCTCCAGGTGTGGGCATGTCCTGCTTCCTCTTGTGTCCTCACTGCTAACACAGCCTTTCAGGGAGCAGAGGCTCTAAAGGTTTTCAGAATAAATGAGCCAGTGGGGAGGGCTCAGATAAATTGTCTGCTACTTCCTTAAATAACCCAGACAAATCCAAATAAAAGGAGATAACTTAGTTTTTGAGTGATACCCCAAAAGGATAGAAGCATGAATTCACTATGATCACCTTTATTATTATCTAAACCTTCCCCCATCAATATTGCTGCTAGGTAAGCTCATGTTTCCAAAACAGTTCTAATTGCAATGTATCCCTTTCAGGGTCACAAAATAGAATGGAAGACTTCCTCATCTCTTTCACAAAAGAGCAAAAATTCTTGTACTTGAACTGGGTAACTACAAACATCTTGATTGTCATCATTCACAAACTAAGACATTAAATGTTATTTAGCCTTCTATTCGGAGAAGGCAATGGCAACCCACTCCAGTACTCTTGCCTGGAAAATCCCATGGATGGAGGAGCCTGGTGGGCTGCAGTCCATGGGATCGCTAAGAGTCGGACATGACTGAGTGACTTCACTTTCACTTTTCACTTTCATACACTGGAGAAGGAAATGGCAAACCATTCCAGTGTTCTTGCCTGGAGAATCCCAGGGATGGGGGAGCCTGGTGGGCTGCCGTCTGTGGGGTCACACAGAGTCGGACATGACTGAAGCGACTTAGCAGCAGCAGCAGCCTTCTATTCAGAGAAGGCAATGGCAGCCCACTCCAGTACTCTTGACTGGAAAATCCCATTGACAGAGGAGCCTGGTGGGCTGCCATCTATGGGGTCGCACAGAGTTGGACACGACTCAAGCGACTTAGCAGCAGCAGTAGCAGCAGCCTTCTATTAAACTATCAAAGTTTGAAAATTTTCTAAAGAAAACAGAGATGAATCTCCATGTCATTGTAGAGAGAGGAACACAAAGATACTACACAGCAGTTCCCCCAGCTGGCCCGGGCCCTCACTTCTGAGAAGGCTGACTGCTCCCTCTTCAGTCACATAGGGAAGGATCACAGAGCTGCTACTCTGTCCCAGGCCCCCTCTTTTTCCTCCCTTGCAGCCTCTGCAGACAGGGGTGGGAAGGCCCTTAAAGCCTTGTGGTTGACCCTGAGCACAAACGCCATGACTTGCCACTTGCTGGTCTCCCCATAGGCCCGGGGACCCCACAGGAACTCATAGTGTCCAGGGTGGCTGCCCCCACTCCAGGAACAGAGGACGCCTAGAGAGCTGCGCCTCCACCACGCCCTGGGCCTTGCCTGGATCCTGAAGGTCTTCCTTGTGCTTGCTTGGCTTGCTCAGCTCACCCATCTCGACCACAAGTGTGATGGCTGGGATCAAACCACAGACAGGAGTGAGGCAGGCGACAGATGGGGACCACGGGCCTTGGATGAGAATCGTACCTGGGATGGTCTGACATAGGCCACTTAAAAGTCTCCTCTTGAGGGGTCCCCTCAGTCCTCCGTCAGGGTCCTCACCTAAACTCCTTCAGAACCTAAGAATCTCCCCTCCAATCTCTGAGGCCCCGCCCCTTATATCACATCTCCAATGTCAGTGAGACCGTGTGCTCACGCAGCCACCAGAGTCGCCCCGGGCTGACAGCAGGTTCCTGGACCTGTGGGGTTCTCTGTGTCCTCCCTCAAGGTCCTCATCTTGAGCCTTGGCAGGTCCGGGGATGCCCCTTGTGTTGACTGGAGGCGGGACCCTCACACCAAGCCATCACTTCACTGAGACCCCAAAGGGAAGTCTGTGGGCACAACATCAGGGCTCCAAGCCCAGGGTTTCCCAAGCTGAGATTATGCCCCTGGCCAACCTCAACCCTCCTTCTGCTCTTCACTTTTGACTCTCAGCAGGTCTGGGTACTACCCTCTCATGCTGACTTTTCTCCCCTTAAAATCAGGCCCACCCCAGCCAGGACCCCTGAAAGGAAAGCAGGAGTAGGGGGCTCATTACCCCAACCCTGCCAGGGTCTCCCAGGGCTGAAAGCAGTGATGACCTGGATTTTCCTGGGACCCCAGAGCCCCCCTCAGGGTTCTAGCTTGACTCCTAGCACAGCTGGGCTCCTTCACTCTGCTGACCTGAACCCGGGCACCTGACCCAGGCCCTCACTTCACTCCCATCGGGATCAGTGAGTAACGTTACATCTGGGCACCACACCCCAGGGTCCCCCAGGGCTGTCGGGAGGGCCGCACATGCATCCCCTGGGGACCCTCAGCCTCCGCTGGTCCTCACCTCGAGTCTCCACAGGACGTGGGCCCCTCCCTCTGCCCACCTGAGACCGCACCCCAAAGACCAAGCCTCTGAATCCCTGAATTCACTGAGGAAGTGAGGGTGCTTGGGGTCTCAGCCTGACAGCCCAGACTGGGCCCCAGTAGGGGTGGAGTTGTATTCTATGGAGCCCTCTGTCCCAGCGTGCCTGGACCCTCTCATCGTCTCTCAGGAGGGGGCCTCCTTAACCCCTGAGAGAAGGCTGTGGTCCCAGCACAGATGCTGGATGCCGGGCTTCTGCATCCATGACAGTCAGGGAGCACAGGTAACCACTCACCTTCCCATGGGGGCCCCTCAGCAGTCACCAGACTTTGTAAACTTTTGCATTAAAGATGTTGTTTTAGCCAAAGAGGGTGAGGAGTGGCAGGTGAGTTAGCAAGAATTCAGCAGCTTGGAGAGGGCCTTGGCCACTCATAATGACTTCACACTCCTCCTCTGTGGGGTATCCTCAGGGTTGTCTCCTGGTGACTCTCTTCCACTTCTCTGCATGGATGCCCCTCCACGGCCCTTCTTGTGCAGAGTGGCCAGAAGGGCTCTTGGAGGCTGAGAACTCCTTTGTTTTGGGTTCTAAGTCCTCACTGGTTGGGTGACCTTAGACTCTTCTACCAGGAAGGAGAGACATTCGGGAGGATGGTGGGTGGCTGACCTGCCCTGCCCCTGGGGCCCCTGAGGGCCAAGGACTCAGCCTCACTGCAGTCCAGCTCAGCCCCCATGATGGCCTGGCAGCCCCCAGCCCCCCTAGAACCCCCAAGAGCACTGCTTGGAGGCCAGAGGTGCTGCCTGAGTGAGAGTTGGGCATCCCCAGGTTTGCTGAGGGCAGGGACATGCTGAGATCATCGTTTGGGGGGTTTGCATGGGGCCTCAGGAAGCCCCCTGGCTGGGACCTCAGACCCTGGAGATGGGGACCTTCCCTCCCTTTCCAGAGGCTCAGCAGATTGCTGAGCACCTTCCTGCCCATTCACAGGCCTTGTTTGTGGGGTTGGGTGTGGACAAAACCCAGGGCATGGTGTCTCATCAGCCTCCCCTGCCAGTTTGTAGCATGATTCATCCCAGGGCATTTCCTCATGACAGTTCCCACAGAGTCCCAGGCGGTTCCTCCTGCAGAGAGCTGGCACTCCAGACCAGGTTTGCTCATCATAGGCTAAGTCTTGTTTCTGTCATCCAGAAATCAGCCTTTTTCAGCCTCCCCACCTCATCCCTGTTTGGCCATGGCACCTCCCTTTGTGAAGGGACAGAGCAAGGGAGCCCAGGGGATGAAAGGGCCACTGAGGACCCAAGATGAGCACTGGGCTGAGGGAGGCTCGGGCAGGGCTGGGGGAAGTGAGTTGCCCATGGATCACTGGCTCCCCGGGGTCTGCCCAATTGGGCCTCCAGGGTCACCCTTTCTTAGCTGGAGCACTTGTGAGGCAGGGCCCCTCTCTGAGACACCCTGTCTGGTTGAATTGCATTTCCACTCTCCTAGACACTGTTGCCTGTGTGGCCCCGGGGACATAACTAATTCTGTGCCTCTGGAGCTGCCTGGCCTCTCCTCTGGTGACCTGGGCACGCCTGGGGCTCGAGATAGTTTGGCTGTCCAGGGCCAGCCCATCAAGGCCATGCTCCCTCCCTGCACTCCTGTGTGACCTTAGGATGCTGCCTCAGCCTGGCCCAGGAAGACCCATGCTTAGCCACTTCATTCTGCAGATATCAGTCAAAATCTACCAAGGACTGAGTGGTGGGAGTGAAGTACCACATGCGTCTCTTGATGTCAGGCAGTCTTGACTTTGTAAATAAAAGTTGCCTTTTGTGACAATCAGATGACTTGAGATTACAATCTGCCCATCTCTGTTTTCTCTATAGGTTTACAGGTAAGCAGGTGCCACACATGCTGAGGTTTCTAGGAACGTGGTTTTTAAATAGCAGCATCTGCGAGTGATTCCAGGTCAGGAGGCGTACAGAAGTCAAGACAAAAAAAATTGAATGAAACTTTCTGAAAAGTTAAGGTGTTCCCCAGGCAGTGAAACTTTGTAATGGCCTGTGTTTTGTCTTGGAAGTGAGCACCCTGGTCAGGCATCACAGCAGCTCAGTGCTGGGGCTGACAGAACCCTGGCCTGCACCGTCCTGTGACCTTTCTCAGGGCCTCCTCTGCCTGCGCCAGACTGCCAACAAGGGAGACCCAGCTTTCTGGTTCCGGTGGACTGGTATGTGCACTCTCCCCTCTCCTGACCTCAGAGCCCTTATCTCTGCAGCATGACCCTGGAGGCCTATTTGCTATGCTCCTCAGGACAAACTCTCTTTTAAGAGAAAGCATGTTATAAACTGGACACCCCAGTGATCAGAGGGTGCTGAGGTGTGACACCCTTGGAGTGCTCAGCTGAAAAAGGAAAAGAAAAGAGAAACAAGAAAATGTCACCAGATGCAGGCCCTGAAATAAAGGCAATCCTTGGGCCTGTTGTCCAGACACCAGCGAGCCCCCAGACTAAACACCCACAGGCCTTGAGCAGGGACCACAGGCTCCAGCCCTGAGTGTCTCAGGACAGGAAGGGCTCTTTTGGGGCCCCCAACAAGGGGAGGCCTAATTTCTCCTCATCTGTCAAGTGAGGAGCCTGCTGGACAGTGTCCGTGTTTCCATGAAGCCACTCCTCCAGGCTCTTGTCAAGCCCTTGATGGGTCTTTTCAATGAGCGGGTGCAAAGCATCTGAGGGGCTTCCCTGGGTGTGTACAAGGTACCTGTTTGTGCTGGAGGCGGGCGGCCATCTGTCTTGCCTTCCCAAGCAAGCAGCTGCCTGATGGGACTCAAATGCTCAGCCAGGCCCTGGATGGAGGAGCTGAAGAAGTGTGCCGGGCGGGAAATCCCTCATGTTTCCAGGCTCCTTATTGCCATGCAGTGTTCTGACCACAGGACTGCCTCTATCTGTCTGAATAGGGTGCATGTTTGGGGTCCTCTGGGGGCGCCCCTGAAGGCTGTGGGGATTATTGGAAAGAATGGCTGGAGATTATGGGAAAGAGGGGCTGCCTGAGCAGTAATAGAAGGGGTTCAGGGCCTGAGCCACGACTGGGCATCCAGGTGGCGCACAGAGGCACCACCATGGCCACTGGGAGCTGGCCAGGGAGCAGGCCGAACATCTGGGTGGGCACAGTGGTGGGGCCACCACCACAGGAGGAGGAGAAACTGGAGCCTGTGTGCCCTCAGGCTGCCAGGCATCAGGACCCACCAAGGGGTTCGGGGCTTCTGTCCCGGACCAGCAGCAGGGGCGGCATAGGTCCCAGCCAGGGGGGTAGTGGGGGCGAGTTCCAGGTGGCCCGCGGTTTCCTGGGCACCCTCAGGGCAGGGTGACAGGCCACACTGTGGCTGCATGGTGCTGGGCTCAGGAGAGACACCCAGGGCTACCAGCCTGCCCTCCACCTGCCGAGACACAGACTTAACGCCCCCTCTACTCTTCATCTTCCCAAGGAGGTGTGGGCTGTCTCTCTTAAAAAGGGGACTGCAGCGGAACTGTAACTGGGGTTCACCAAGAGAGAGAGAATAGCAAAGTCCGAGTCTCAAAAGGCTTACTGAAACCAGCACCCTCCTGGCTAGGCCCCTGGGGGCCCTCACCCAGCCATCCCCAGGCCTCATGGAGAAAGTGGGACCTTGTCCCACAGGAGTCGGTGTCCCAGCTTGCCCATCCTCAAGACTCAGTAATTCATCACCTCTCAACCTTGGAAAATGACAGAGTGGCCCAAGACTATCCGCACAAGGCCCAGAGAGGGGACTTGGCATTTGCAGCAGGCAGACTGCAGAAGCTTCCCTGCTTTCTATGCAGGTGTCGACCATGGCCTGCACTTCCTCGGCTGAGCAGGACACTTCCCAGGAAGAGGCCTGTGCTTCCCTGCACGAAACTTCTGCTCCACAACTATGGGAGTCATGTGCTTAGTCACTCAGTCATGTGCAACTCATTGTGATCCCACAGACAATAGCCCGCCAGGCTCCTCTATCTGTGGGGATTCTCCTGGCAAGAATACTGGAGTGGGTTGCTGTGCCCTCCTCTAGGAGATCTTCCCAACCCAGGGATTGACTCCAGGTCTCCCGCCTTGCAGGCGGGTTCTTTCAGGTCTGAGCCATGAGGGAGTCATGGGGGCACACAAACCCCTCTCCCTGCCTGCCTCCGCCCTGGGCCCGTTTGTGCCTTGGCTGGAGGAGAGGAAGGTCCAGCATTTGAGCAGTGTCATCTCTTTCCCCGGTGTGACTGCAATCTAAGGGTCCATGGATCAGCGGTGCAGAGTGACACCTGGCCCCCGGGTATCCTGACCTGATCCCTACTGTGCATTCAGCTCACCTCCGGCATCTCCCACAGACATCCCCACTGGAGAAAGAGAGGAGGGGCAGTGACTTCTTTGTGCTGAGAATGGTCATGCTCTCCCCCTCACAACTCCCCAACGCAGCGCGCAGCACTGGCAGCTCCGGCAGTCACGCCGGTCCCCAGTCCTGTCTTCACACACAGCTCTCCCTGCAGGCTGGCCACTGCCCTGGAGGCCCTGAGGTTGACATCCACCCTGCCCCCAGGGCCCAGCAGGTACTCCCGCACCTTTACCTTGCTCAGGACACAGACAGGTGGCTCCTCTGTGAGCAGGGTGGTCAGGCAGAGGGAGGTGAGTACATCCTGGCACGCTTTGCTGAATCCATACAGGCTAAGCTGACGGAACAAGCTCTTCTTGTGGTCTGTCTCAAATACCTTGTCTGAGCCCACCCTCTCCAAAATGTTCTCGAAGAGCTCCTCATTGACGCTTATGCAAGTGCTGTCTTCCGCCCACCAGATGGACACAAAGCAGTGACTGTTGACGATGGTCCACAGCTTCCTGGGAAAGGGGAAGGAGAGGAGGCTGCCCTCTCCCCCAGGCAGGGCACCACACTCGAGGTGCAGCCTCTTCAACAAAGGCTCTCACCTCAAAGCCTGGAAAGTGCTCTCTTCCAGCAGCAGCCTGAAGCTGTGGTGGCCCGTGGGCACGAGCTGGGCCAGGACAACTGAAAGGTCCACAGGGAGGGGCACATCTCCCTGAGCCAAGGGCCAGAGGCCCTGCGTTTGGAAGAAAGGGAAGCCCCTGCCGAAGCCGGGCATCCCGTCCATCACGGGGCCCTCCTTGTCCACAGCCACATGGAGGGTGGTGCGTCCCTCCTTCTTGGAAATAGGACAGTGCATTGGTCAGGAGCAGTCCAGGCTCACAAGGGTGCTTGGCCCGTCACCAAAGGCTTCTGCTTCCTCAGGGCTGACATCACAAGGCAGCCATTAAGTGAACTAATAAAGGGCTGGCTGCACCCAGGCTGGTCAACATGTCAGCCTCCTGGTCCACACTCGTCATGGCAGCAGGCACTATGACACTTGTGCAAGGGTGTGAAGTCTCAGGCTGAGCACTCATGCAAACCGGGCATGGTTTCCTTGTTCTGGAGCCCTGAGGCCAGGGAGACACACACCGACAGATGTGTAACCCTCAAAGTCAGCCCCTCCTCTGTGTTCACAGGTGCCCTGAGGGTTCGGCATGGCACCCTTGTGCTCAAGCACAGCCTCGTCCAGGGTGGGGGTCCATGGTCAAGGGTACAGCCACCTGGCCCTCTGTGCACTGTCATTGGCTGGGCATCCAGTCCCCTACACAAGCCCCTGCTGCAGGAGCGGCCGCCTGCCTACAACCTGCCATCAGTCTGCAGGAGCCCCAGGATGGGGGCTGTGGAGGTGACGGGTGACATCCTGGGGACAGAGAAGGAGGGCAGGCTGCTGTCCTCTGGGCTTCGCAGCCTGCCCATGTCCACCCCAGGCCAGCCTTGCTCTGCACACCATGGTCCCAGGAACGCGGGAGGGGGTGGTCTCCCTGGGCCTTCACGCAAGCGTGGCTCCCTTTCCGTGACTGATGTCCATGGGACCACTGTCCAGCTCTGCGTCCAGGCTGTGAGAGCTTCCATCCTGCTCTTGGGCCTGGTGCTCTAATATCAAAGAGGTGGCCATGCAGGGCAGCCCTCACATGCAGCCCAGCCTACTAATGCCCCACATCCCAACTCTGTTCCTGGGGTTGAGGATCTTCCTGAGACTTCCAGAATCAGAAATGCCTCTGACCTTGTGGCGTCAGCCATCTGGGGTCCAGGCACTCGGCCCAGTGGGTGAGAGAGAGGGCTCGGGTAAGGAGATGCCACGCTGGGCACCACAGCACTGCTGATCCCCAGCTCCCTGGCTCACCCAACCTAAGACTCTGCTTCCCCACATGGGTAATCCTAGGGGCACCTGCCTCACGGGGTGCTGAGGACTTGGAGGAGGTATAGGGGGTGGCGAGGGTGCTGACACTTAAGACTGCCACGTGGTTAAGGGGAAGCGTGCTATGTCTCACAGCAAGTCTGCATCTAAGGCGCACAAGCACTGATCTCCCAGTGGACCTCGGTTCCATGATGGAAGCCTCCCATCACCATTGAGGGGTGGGCTTCCTTGTCAATTCTTGCAAACTGGGGGCTGAAACACCATGTGAATTAAATGTTTCTAGACACAGCTTGGATGAGCTAGATAGAATTGCCCAGTGTTTCCCTTAGACAGAAGCCCTACTCAGTGCCTTCCCATGTGACCCGGGGATGCCTCAGACCCCTGAAAAGCTGAGTTCCATTTTAGACTGTCTGGGACCCCGCAAACACTCTCAGCTGCCTCCTCAGCTTTCAGGATTGTGGCAGGGCACTCCCTGCCAATGGCTGAACTCCCGGGCCCCCATTCTCCTCTCTGTATGTTCTGGTTGCCCCTGCATACTCCTGAGAGATGCTCACCCACCCCTGCTCCCCTTGGCTGTCCATGGCAACTTGATTTTCCCTTTTGTTCTGGCCAAGAGACTTCCCAGCATTCTGGTCCAGAAAACTACTAGAGTTCATCAATGAATTCAGTGAAGTTGCAGTATACAAAATTAATATATAAAAATCTATTTGCCATTCTGTACACTAACAGCACATAGCAGAAAGATAACTTCAGGATATTACCCATTTACCATTGAATAAGCCCATTTAACTGCATCAAAAAGAATAAACTACCTAGAAATAAACCTACTTAAGGAGGCAAAAGACCTGTAATTGGAAAACTGTAAGATATTGATGAGAGAAACTGAAGACAGCACAACAAGATGGAAAACTTCACCGTGTTCTTGGATCGGAAGAATCAATTTTGTAAGATGACTATACTACACAAGGTAGTCTATAGATTCAAATTACTAATGGTATTTTGCATAGAACTAGAAATTTGTATGGACACATAAGACCCCAAATAGCCAAAACCATCTTGGGAAAAAAGAACAGAGTTGGAAGGACTTCAGTGGTGGTCCAGTGGCTAAGACTCCATTCTCTCAATGTAGGGGGCCCAGGTTTGATCCCTGATCAGAGAACTAGATCCCACCTGCAGCAACTAAGAGTTAGCATGGTGCAACAGAGATTCACATGCCACGACTTAGAGTTCACATGCTACAGCTAAAGACCCTACATGCCACATCTAAAAAGATCCCAGGTGCTGAAACTGAGGATTCTGAATGCTGCACCTGAGGATCCCACATGTCTCAATGAATATAAAAGATCCCATATGCTGCAACAAAGACCAGACACTGTCAAATAAAGTAAGAAGAAAAAAGAGAAGAGCTGGAGGAATCAAGCTTCTTGACCTTAGACTATACTACAAAGCTATAGTAATCAAAACAGTATGGTACTGGCACATAAACAGACATACAGATCAATGAAATAGGATAGAAATCATAGAAAGAAGCCTATGCACCTATGGTCAACTAATCTACATCAAAGGAGGCAAGAATACAGTGGAAAAGAGTCTCTCCAGTAAGTGGTGCTGGGAAAACTGGACAGCTGCATGTAAAAGAATGAAATTAGAACATTATCTAACACTATATGCAAAAACAAACTCAAAATGGATTTGAGACCTATGTGTAAGATTGAATATGCAAAACTTCTGGATGAAAACTTGGGCAGAACACTTTTTGACATAAATCACAATAGCCTTATTTTTGGATCCATCTCCTAAAGCAAAGGAAATGAAAGCAAAAATAAACAAATGGGTTTCCCAGGTGGCACTACTGGTAAAGAACTTGCTTGCCAATGCAGAAGACATAAGAGATGAGGGTTCGATCCCTGAGTTGGGAAGATACCCTGGAGAAGGGCATGGCAACCCATTCCAGTATTCTTGCCTGGAGAGCTCCACAGCCAGAGAAGCCTGGTGGGCTATAGTCCATAGGGTGGCAAAGAGTCAGACACAACTGAAGCTACTTAGCATAGCACAGGGACCTAATTAAACCTAAAAGCTCTTGCACAGCAAAAGAAACCACTGAAAAATGAAAAGAAGCTACTGAATGAGAGAAAATATTGCAAATGACTGATTTGGGGCTAATATCCAACATATATAAATAGCTAAAAATCACAGCATCAGGAAAAATAACACACACACTTTAAAAATGGGCAGAAAAACTGAATAGAAACTTTTCCAAGGAAGATATACAGATGGCTAACAGACACATGAAAAGATGCTCAACATCACTAACCCATCAGAGAAATGGAAATAAAAATCACAATGAGATGTCACCTCATACCTGTGAGAATGTCTATCATCAAAAAGAACACAAATAAAAATGACAGCAAGGATGTGGCAAAAAGGGAATATTTGTGCACTGTTGGTGGGAATGTAAGTTGGTGCAGTCACTGTGGAAAACAGTAGGGACATTTCTCAGAAAACTAAAATTGAGCTCTGTGACCCAGCAATTCCATTCCTGGGTATATATCTGAAAAATACAAAAACACTAATTTGAAAAGATACATGCTGCTCAGTGTTCATGGTAGACTTACTTACAATTGTCAGATATGGAAGCAATCTAAGTGTCCATCAATTGGTGAATGCATAAATAAGGTGTGGCATGCACACACACATATACACATAATGGAATACTACATAGACATAAAAATGAATGACATTTTGCCATTTGCAGCAACATGGATGGACTTGGAGGTCAATATGCTAAGTGAAATGAGTCAGACAGAGAAAGACAAATACTCTATGATCTCACTTAGATGTTGAATTTAAAAAATAAAACAGACCTCAGATACTCAGATGACACCAACATTATGGCACAAAGTGAAGAGGAAATAAGAGGCTCTTGATGAAAGTGAATGAGGAGTGTGAAAAAGCTGGATTAAAACTCAACATTCCAAAAACTAAGATCATGGCATCTGGTCCCATCACTTCATGGCAAATAGATGGGGAACCAATGGAAACAGTGACAGACTTTATTTTCTTGGGCTCCAAAATCACTGCAGATGGTGACTGCAGCCATGAAATTAAAAGATGGTTGCTCCTTGGAAGAAGCCTAGACAGTGAATTAAACAGCAGAGATATTACTTTGCTGACAAAGGTCCATCTAGCCAAAGCTATGGATGGTTTTTCCAGTAGTCACATATGGATGTGAGAGTTGGACCGTATAGAAGGCTGAGCACTGAAGAATTGATGCTTTTGAACTGCAGTGCTGGAGAAGACTCCTGAGAGTCCAGTGGACTGCAAAGAGATCCAACCAGTCCATCCTAAAGGAGATCAGTCCTGGGTGTTCATTGGAAGGACTGATGCTGAAGTTGAAACTCCAACACTTTGGCCACCTGGTGCAGAGAACTGACTCATTAGAAAAGACCCTGATGTTGGGAAATACTGACTGCAGGAGAAGAAGGGGAGGACAGAGTTTGAGATGGTTGGATGGCATCACCAACTCAATGGACATGAGATTAAGCAAGTTCTGGGAGATGGAGAAGGATTGGGAAGCCTGGCGTGTTGCAGTCCATGGGGTCACAAAGAGTAGGACATGACTGAGCAACTGACCAACAATTGAATATTAACTTAGCAGACGCTGACTCACAGACACAGAGAACAAACTAGGGTTACCAGTCAGGAGAGGGAGGGAGGAAGGGGCAAGACAGAAATAGGGGAGTAAGAGTTACAAACAATTATGTATAACATAAGCTACAATGATATATTGCAAAACATGGGGAATATAGCCAATATTTTGTAATAGTTATAAATGGAGTATAACCTTAAAATTGTAAATCACTATATTGTACATCTATAACATATAGTTCTGTATAGCCACTATACTACAATTTTTTAAAAAAATGAGTTTTCTCAAATGGTTCTGGGGTTTCTAGAATTAGCACTGTAATCTGCTTAGGTTTAAAGCTGCTAATAACTCTGTAGTAAAGACAGCATCAATAGTCTATGACAATAGGTTTATGGAAAATATCTCCTTTGGATATGCCTGATGAACCACTTAAAAGAAGTGCTGGGTGCACGGTGTTCTGTGACTGAGTATATGATAATACTTTTCAACATTTTTGGAACACTGATAGATATGATGAGATTCTTGATTGCTCCCAATGTAGTTGGAAAGAGTGGTGAAAGAAAAGGATTAGCTCAGTTTACAGTAAAAGACTTAAAAGATTCTACATGTACCCATAAGGAGACAGTTATCGCCTGTAGATACAGGATTGAGATTGCTAATGATCACATGCAAACATTCATCCTGCAACTAGTTGAATTACAGTGGAAGTTGAATTCTGCCACTAGAGTGTTTCCTGGTAAAATGAGGGCACTGACATGGAAAGAATGGGATTCTGTACACTGCAATAGAGCTGTGTGGGGAGACCCTGAGGAAGCTGGGGACACTGAGCCCATCAAGTCTGGTGAGTCATCCTTGCTCATACAAGAATCCTCCCCACCCTCAGTTGGAAGCAGCCTCCTGACCCCCAGTGGGATCAGCCCCCCCCCCCCCCCCCCCCCCCCCCCCCCCCCCCCCAGTGGATCACCTCCCCACAGAAAGCTACATCAGGCCAAAATGATTCACTAAGAATAGATTCTGCATTTAATATTGCAACTCTGGGAGTTAGAAAGTGCTCTTATTAGTTTGTCTGGTTGGTTGAACTATGGACCAAAATTTGGCCCACAGTGAGTGAGTTGGAAATGTCAGCCCTGCCTTGGTTTAATACAGAGGAAGGCATTCAGAGGTTTACAGAGATTTGACTGTTAGTGTGGATTTGGCATTGAAGACCTACTCATCCATACTGGGAGAGTCCTGAAGACATACCTTTCAACAAGACTGTGAGGGTATCCCCAGCACCCTTGAAGAACTCTGTGATTGCTCTTCTCTACAGGCCAGAACTCACAGTAGGAACTGCAGTCCCTGAACTGGGAATCCTAAATGCAGTGGGGTATTTAGATTCCCAGATGGCCGGAGCCAAGTGGGAGCACACAACCACCAATGGCCAGGTGGGCCTGGTCACAGTAATGGAGAGAAGAGTCAAAGCACCAATCAGAACAGGCTGACTTAGGCAGCTCTATGGTTTTATCTAGTTGCTCATGATCTTCCTAGAAGTAAAAGAGTTAGGAAGCTAGGAAGCCCAGTAAGTTCTTACTTGATCTGTATAAGCACAGATGTCACTGGTCAAAAGAACAAAAGTCTATTCTGAATCACAAAAACAGAGAGTCACAGCTCTTTGATCAATTCCCAGACTTGAGCCATTAAAACTCTCAGAAGAAAATGTGGAGGTACAGTTTTATGACATTGGATTTCAGAAATGGATTCTTAGATGTGACACCAAATGCATGAGGAGCAAAATGAAAAAAGACAATGTGGGTGAACCTCGAAAACATCATGCTAGGTGAAGGAAGCCAGCCACCAAAGACCACATATTATGATTCCATTTATATGAAATGTCCACAATAGGGAAATCTAGAGATAAGGAAAGAAGATTAATGGTTACCTGGCTAGGGGCTTCCCAGGTGGTGCAGTGGTATAGATTCCGCCTGCCAATGCACGAGAAACTGGTTCAATACCAGGCTTGGGATGATCCCCTGGGGAAGGAAATGGCTACTACTTCAGTATTCTTGCCTGGGAAATCCCATGGACAGAAGGGCCTGGCAGGCTGCAGCCCATGGGGCTGCAGAGTCAGACATGACTGAGCGCTGAACACACACACACAAGGCTGGGGTGGGCCGGGGGGAGGTGGTGGTGGATACAGTGTCTGTGAATGTTCATCCACTTGGGTTCTTACTGGTGCGCTGGATATTTTCTAAAACAGATTGTGGTTATGCTTGTCTGACTCTCCAAACACACTAACAAGGACTGCATTTTACACTTTAAATGGACGAATTCTGAGCTATATGAATTTGTATCAATAGACTTATTTCAAACAACATTTAAAAAGAAGAAATAGAATATCTAAATAAAACTATTAAAAGTCAGGATTTGGGGGACTTCCCTCATGGTCCAATGTTTAGGAGTCTGCCTACCACAGCAGGGATTGAGGGTTCAATGTCTGGTCTGGGCAGATTCTGTGTGCCATGGAGCAACTGGGCCCATGTGCCACGAGTGCTGAAGCCCGTGCACCCTAGAGCCCGTGCTCCACAACAAGAGAGTGGTCTCCACTAGCTGCTACTAGAGACAGCCTCTGGGCAGCAACAAAGTCCCAGCACAGCCACAAATAAAAGAAATGAAGTTCTTTAAAAAGTAAGAATTTTGAATTAGTACATAAAAATTCTTTCCACAAAGAAAAGCCCATGCTCAGATGGCTTTACTGGTGAATTCTACCAATCATTAAAAGAATGAACACTGATGCTCACACACGCTACCAAAATGGTAAAGAGAGGGGAAACACTTCCCAACTCATTCTACGCAGCCAGTATTATATACCAAGCTGAATAAAGTCAGCACAGGGAAAGACAACAATAGACCATGGCAAAGGTACAAAACACTCAACAATATGCTGATCAACTGGATCCAGCACCACATATGAGGGACGATACACCACAGCCAAGTTGGGTTTATCCCAGATATGCAGCTGTTTTAACATGTGAAAGTCAATTAATGTCATGTATTATATTAATGGAAGAAAGTATAAAAATCACAAGATTACCTTAATATATACAGGAAAAGCATTTGATGAAATCCAATACCATTTTATAATAAAAACTGTTTAGTGAGTTAAGAATAGAAGAATAATTCCTCAACCTGATAAGGGCATCTATAAAGAAAAACTTACAGCAAACATCATACTAAATGCTAAGATGCATTCAATGATACACTGAAAATGAGTGAAGAGTAAATTCTCTGATATCTAAAATATATGTCAATACAATTGGTAGATCAGTTGTTCATGTTGGTCTCCTGGGTGCTATTTCCGATTGGTAGAGAGAAAGAGCACCTACCAGGAACTTATGGCTTGCCTCTCTGGACAGGAACTGAACTGGGTAGTTTCCATCACCATGGCCCTTTCTCTTCCCTTCACCCTTTCCCACCCACTGCCTGTTACCCACAGGTACCATCTTGGCTGGGCGCTGTGTGACCCTGGGAAAGGAGAGCAGAGAAAAGCAGAGGGAGTCATATGTGGGGGAACGGGGCTGGGAGACATGTCAGTATGAGAGAAAGGATGCTTTTAGAATTTCCGCAATGGTTGCCAGCCATTTAAAACTGGGAGAGGCAACATCAAACTCTGGATTTACAGCTCAATTTAAAAAAAGGCTCAGGGGGAGAACTGCCAATACTTGGCCCCTGTGCTGGGCCAGTGTTTCTCCTGCAGCTGGGCAGCTTCATTCATTTTTATCAGCCACCGAGCTCCACCAGCATCTGCATTTGTGTGTTCCTTTTGTCTTTCCCTGCACCACCACCTTCTGTTCTGGCCACAGAATGACCCTAGTGGGACTTCTCACATAGGACTGCACTTCACACTTCTGGGTTAGTGGTGCAGGCAGTGACCTTCCCCTCTCTCTCCTATTGTTAGCCCTTCCACAAAACCTCCTCCCATTCCTCCATTCATATCTGATTTCACTCTTCAGTCTCTGTTCTGAACCTTGCTCAGATCTGAGTAGGCAAACTCCACACCTGCCTCTGCCCTAGGTATCTGCATGCTGTTCTAGGGCCTCCACTAGACTCTCATGGTTTCTGTCTTACAGATTGCCACCTTGACTGCCATACCCCCTAAATACCCTGTACATAGTTCAGTTCAGCTGCTCAGTCATGTCCAGCTCTTTGCAACCTCATGGACTGTAGCACGCCAGGCTTCCCTATTCATAGCCAACTCCCGGAGTTAACTCAAACTTATGTCCATTGAGTTGGTGATGCCATCCAACCATCTCATCAGTAGGTGCCTAATATTTTACACACTGGATGGTCCTGCTGACCTGGCCTGATGTTAAGGAAGGAAAGTTGCTATCACCATAGGAAAAGATTCAGCAGAGAAAATCATGGTACACTCACTCAGAGGAGCAGTGACAAGCGAAGGAATTCAGCAGCAAAGACCATGGGAAAACACTCCTTGCTTGAACTGAGCTAAGCCTGTCCAGAGATATTCCCATTCAGAGATATTTCTCAATGTGGCTCAGCAGTAAAGAATCTGCCTGCAATGCAGGAGAGGAGAGCTCAATCCCTGGGTCGGGAAGAGCCCCTGGAGGAGTAAATGGCAACCAACTCTACTATTCTTGCTTGGGGAATCCCATGGACAGAAGAGCCTGGCGAGCTGCGGTCCATGGGGTCGCAAAGAGTCAGACACAACTGAGCGACTGAGTGCTCAGGCTCTCACTCAAACTGCAAGTGGCCTCATTCCTTCCAAGAGCAATGCTCTCCTGACGGTGGCTGGTAAATGGCATGTGGGCAGCTGGGGGAGTGAAAGGTGATCTGGCCTGTGCAGCCAGTGCTTGCAAATCTGACAATCACGTTTTCTGACAACCCCATGGGCAAAGCGTTACTTCCCCTTCCCACTAGAACAGGCTAGACAGCAGGGTTGACGTGCAGAGCACACCTGAGAAACCACCTGGAGAGTAGGAGAACACCAAGAACAGAGGTTTGGAGGTGGGGTGGGGGCTGGGAAGAGAAGTCCTAACTTCTGTTTTCCTTTAAACCATTAAGATCAATTTTTTCTCTGTGGTCCTTACTCTTCACTCATGAAAAAATTCCTTCTCCAAAATGAATGAAATCATGCTCCTAAGGAACTGAGAACGACTCTTGCTAGGTAACTAACTGGAGCTTCTAGAAAGTCTCCACTGAAGAAATCAGGCACGATTTCTTCTGACTATGCGTGCGTGCTAAGTTGTTCACGGACTGTAGCCCAACAGGCTCCTCTGTCCATGGAATTTCCCAGGCAGGAACTCTGAAGCGGGTTGCCATTTCCTCCCCCAAGGAATTTTTCCGACCCAGGGATCAAACCCGCGTCTCCTGCAGCTCCTGCATTGTAGGCGAATTATTTACCACTGGGCGGCGGTAGGGGTTAAAGAACCCGCTTGGCAATGCAGGACAAGACTGAAGCGATAGCAGGCACACGGGAGCCACTGGGAAAGCCACTCCTGACTATGGAAGACACAATGACCCTGCATTCAGACTCTACAAGGCAGACACCACAGCACAAGGCGCAGTGAACACGTGGTGACTTGCCCCCTCCCCCTCCTGAAAGTGAAAGTGAGTCTCTCTCTTTGCCACCCCATGGACGCTGCCAGTCACCTCTGTGCATGAAATTCTGGGGTTGCCGTTCCCTTCTCAGGGATCGAATCTGGGTCTCTCACATTGCAGGCAGATTCTCTACCATCTTAGCAGCCAGGGACGCCCCTCCCCCTTCTGGGGATCTCGTTAATATGCAGATCCTCGCTGTGTAGCTGGGAGGAGCCTGTGATCTTGGTTCTCTTCTCTGCACCCAGGTGATAGGGTGCTGCTGGTCCAGAACCACTGGTGGGCTGCAGAGGAGGGCAGGAGTTGGGGTGAGGGGGAGGGTGGGTTGCAATGGAGACAAAGCAGCCAGAGTGGGCCTTGGCTCACCCCAGGCACAGGTGGGTGCACCCTGGTGGTCCTTGAGAAGGCTTGGCAATTGCTCAAGCAGCCCTGGCCTGTCACAGCTACTTTTGGCTCCTCCCTTCTTAGAGATCAGAGATTCCCTGGTGTCTCAGGATCATGGTAAAGTACCTGCCTACAGTGCAGGAGACCAGGGTTCAATTCCAGGGTCAGGAAAATCCCCTGAAGAAGGGAATGGCAACCCATTCCAGTGTTCTTGCCTCAAGATTTCCATGGATGGAGGAGACTTGCAGAGAATTGAACACGACTGAGTGGCTTTCACTTTTCCTTAAAGATCCACCAAAGGATGGTGACGGCCCTGGAACCGGTCACTGTGTGCAGGAAAATGTCAGTGTGTAGTGTTGGGCATGGGATGGGACGGGCTGGGACTAGATATGACCTCCCCAATGTGTCCTTTCCCGAAGTGCCAGAGAGATGAGTGGGATGGTTCTTAGGGACGCCCTAGGGAACACGGGGGAGACCCCCACACCTCTCCCCAGTCTCTCTCCTCAAGGAGACCCGGGTCCACCCGGGAGGTGCCCCGCTGCGCCTGACAGTTTTCCCTCAGCTTTAAGCTTCTTTGATTCCCACTGGCCAAGGTCAGAGCCCCTCGGCTGCACCATGGTGAAGGAGGCTCGGGCTGGGGGTCCAGGGGACCTGGTGTCTCCACCAGACCGGGCACATCCTTGGTCCCAAGCGAGCAGGCGTCCCAGGGGTGCTGGCCCGCAGAAATTTCCTCCCTGTCAGGGCGTCTCTCCACGGGTGCAGGTGGCAGCCCGCACCGCTCTCGTCGCTGTCCCTCCTTCAGGACCCCGTGGCGCCCCCTCGGCGGGACCATGCAGGCCCTGGTCTCCCCGGTGACCAAGGCCATCTTCGTGGCTCTGTTCCTCTTGGCTATCCTGCTCATCCTCTGCGTGATCCTGTGGTACATTTGCCGGGTCCTGGACAATGACTCCATCTGAAGCAGGTAAAACGCTGCCTCAGCCCTCTGAGGCCCCAGCCCCGCGACCGCACGTTGGTCCCTGGAATCCGCATCTCTTCCCAGGACCCCGAGCTCTTCCTATGGATTCTGTGTTGCTCCCCGGGACCCCAAGCCCTCTTCCAGTCCCACATCCCTCCCCGGATTCTGGGTGCCCCCATCTTTGAGACTGTCCTTCTTCCCCAGATGGCTTGCCTTTCCCTTGTACTCGCAATTTCTTCCCTGGACCTGATGCTCCTCCCCAGATTCCTTGGCCACGACCCAATTCCAAGCCCCACCTCTCATCCTGCAAGTTCCTCCCCTGGACCCAGCGCCCCTTCTCAGGACCCTAGTGCCCTCTCTTAAGCTTGTCATCCCTTCCCTGCACCCCATTGCCCTCCCCGGACCCCCGGAGTCCTCTGGGAAATCCCCAGGACTCCATGTTCTTCCCAAGACCCTGTGGCTCCATCCTGATCTGTGATCCTGAGCCCTCTCCCTGGATCCCCCTCTCTTCCTTGGAGCACTCTCCCCTCCCCAAGCTCCGAGGCCCTCTCCCCATCGCTGAAATCTGCTTATTGCCCCTACTCCCCACCATAGCCCCACATCCTCTTCTGATCCCACACTCTTCAGCTTTCTCCAGACCCTGGAGAAACCCAGTGTCTTTCTTCAGAAACCCATAGCCCACCGGCCAGCATCCCTCATCCCTCCCCAGGCCCAGAGCCTCCCTCTCTCATGACCTTCCCAGGGCACCTGGGCCTTCTCCCAAGTTTATGCCCTTCCTGGGGTCCTTCGCCTGTCTCCAGATTCTGCCCCCACCAACCTCTGTCCCCACCCCTAGTGCCTGCTCCCCTTTCAGCTCTTGGCAGGTACGCAGGCTCACTTCAGTGCCCCTTCCCACTCTGCTGTTGGATTTTGTGTCTGAGCAGCAGGTGACTGAAGGCCAGTGCATGGAATTCTGGTGGCCAGGGGCCTCCTGTCCCCACCCTCCCCCACCCCGTAGCCTTTCCACACTGCCCTTGCTTGTTCCTGGCATGGATGTGCTGTTCCCCCTCTCCCAAGTAGAGCTCCGGGGTTGCTTGAGCCTGTGCACCAGCAAGCAAGTCGTGATTTGACACGTCACTCCTGTGTCCTGAGTTGCCTCGAATGAGATTCAGTCCCACAAAGAGGTTCCTGACACTGTGGCTGAGCATGGCCCTGGAGATTAAAGGGTGCACCATGGATGAATTCTTTGGTGGACATGGAGTAATAAAAGCTGGACCACACTAGTTAGATCAGCCGCTTCTAGTTCTGCTCTTCTGATGGGACAGATCCATCTGTGGGCAGATGGTTAGTCAGAACATGACCAGGTGGACACTGGGGCATCATCCACTGAGGCTGCTCTGGGAGAAGCAGGTGGGAACGTGGGCAGGGAGTGCAAGGCGCTGCCTTTGGTGCCCTTGGCATCACTAGGACATGAAGGCAGACCCAAAGACATGGTTGAGCAGAGACCTGAAGTGAGTTCACTCCAGATTCTCCCTGCAGAGGCCAAGGGTGTCCAGAAGGAAGGAGTACAGCATCTCCAGTGGACCCTCTGGATGGACATGTGTAGGGTGGTGCAGGTGCATGGTGTGAGAGCTGGGTTCCCATTCCAGACCAGCTGCTTACCAGCTGTGCCACTGTGCACATGACATCTCCAAGCATCTATTATTTTATCTGTAAAAGAGAATTATGATGGTGTCAGGCTCACTGAGAGGAATACATGAAATACTGTATTTAAGCTGATAAACAGTCTTACATGGAAAAAATCTGCAATTAGCAGTGGTAGTTATTGTGGACTGCCAACCATCCTCTAATGATAACCTATTGTTTTACTTCTTTTGGAGGCATAAGTTACATGGAGTAAAATTCACTATTTTCAGTGTACACTGCTAAGTTTTGACAAACACATTAAGCTGTGTAACTACCACTGCAAGCAAGATATGAGTATCTTCTATTAATAACCTAATACTAAAAATATTTTCCTTTCCATGTCTTTAAGTCCAAGAAAAGCAGCATCTAAAGCTTGTTTTGAAGAAGCAAGGGCAATATTCATTTATATTTATATTCAATATAAATGTTCGTTACTTGTTTAATATTTTAGTGGTTTGAGATTTGCATGGTACTGGTTTACTGCCCCACCAAAATGCTTCATTACTTTTTTCACCAATATTCATGATACACTACAAAGAGATTTTTAAATATTACCCAAGCAATAAATATACTTTCTTGAAAAAAAAATCATACAGCCCAGAAGTGAAAGGAGCAATCATCCCACATAGCCCGCCCCCATCCTCCTTCCCAGAGGAAGTAACACTGGTGACCATTCAGTTCTTCCTGACTTTCTTTGCTCCCCCGCCCCTCAGTCTCATGCTCAAACACACAGTGCTATTTGTTTATATTCTTCATGTTAAATGGGATTCTACTTTAGATTTCAGAGGGCCAGGAAGGAGTTCCCAAGCAGAAGAAAGTCTCCCAAGGAAGCGCCAGGGCCCTGCTCCCCTGTCTTCTCCTCCTGCCCCACACTGCTCGGAAAGGGAAGCCTGTGATCCAGGTCTGTGAGCAGATTGCTTTGAGGTTCTTTTGTGAAATCCTCCGATGAAAGGTGCTACATGAAGTGCAAAGACTATTTTTAAGAGTCAGGCGGGAAGCACTGGGCATTTGCATAGAGGGCAGAGGAGGCACAAGGTCCACATTTCTGGGTGGCCCACTTCTTGACTGCCCATTTCCCCCGGGGGTGACAGCCAGCTCCGTGCCTGTTGTTCCGCCCTTTAGGCTGCGGGGTAGAGCGCCAGAGTGGCTGTCCAGCGCTGCTGATGTGGGCTGCTTTTGAACTGGAGACTTCCTCCCCTTACCTACAGAAAGCCCAGAGCCTATCTTGGTGGTCCTGTCAGTGCTTCTAGATAGTTCCTCATCAGCAGTGTGGAGGACAGATTTGAGGTCCTGGGAGTAGAGAGCAGTTAGAACACCAGAAAGAATGAGGGCCTGAATTCAGACCATGGCCATGGGAGAAAGTGGGGTCGAGACATCTCTGACTTAGACCTGGGGGACCTTGGTGGCTGGCTGAGTCTGGAGGCTTAGGTACCGGTGTGGGTGGGAAAAGGACAGGAGACACAAAGCCGATCCAGTTCTGGCCAGGTAAGAGGCGAGTGACCTCATTAACATGTCAGTGGCTCTGGGGCACAGAGGTTCCCTAGGCCTGTGCTCCTGGCTCCTGATAACACTGCCTTTTTGATTTTCCTTCCTCTCATCCTACTGCCCAGTGTGTCTAACCAAGGGCCTGGCTCAGAGAAAGAGCTCAGAGAGCAGTAGCCTCGTTATATCTCTCGAGGCTTCACTTGTAGCTTTGGTTTCTGCAGAGGCCACTGGCTTTGTTCTCACTTGGCAAAGTTATTTGTGCCCACAGATGGGGTCTACGCAAAGCCTGTAGCATATTGACCAGAATATGTGCAAAAGTCAGCTTGTACACATAAACAGGTCCCTGCCTCACTGTGCAAACCAGAGCCTCCCCAGCTCCTAACTGAGCTTAAAGAACAGCCTCCAAACCAATTAAAACTATGTGTTCAAACCTTGGGGTGTGACCTGGATTATGGAGTTTTCCTTTCTTCCAATTCCTCCTCGAGAATCAACTTGTGCCTTGCAGCACTGAACAGGGGATTTGAATCCCTGAAGCAGGTCAGTGAGCTTAGAACTTCAACTCCCCCAACCCCAAAGCCCCACACAGATGTTACCACCCTACAGTATTGATCCAAGGCTGGCCTCCCCTACCATCTGCTGGTGCTTGTTCAGGGAAGTTAACAAACACAATGGGTGCTAGGGAACCGCACGTTCGGGGTGCTGATGTTACTCTTGGCTCTGCAGCTGACAACCAATCAGTGGATGCCTCACACAGGCCTTTGGAATACCTGTCTTTTTGCTACATCCCTTCAGCCTGAACAGCAAGATCCCTGGGAATTCTGCTGCCCTGTCATGGATTGGAGGCTGCAGGTGAGTTGCAGCTATTATCAGAGACAAGCAAATGGCTAAAGCTAAAGCTGTGGGTTGCACTTTCTTCATATCCTATCCTTCCAAAGTTATCCTTTTAAAGTGTTATATCCTCCTCCAGGTGTTGTATCAGTAAATTCAACCGGAGAGAACCTTTCACATGTGTATGAGTGTAATATACATCTACTCCCAGTTCATTTCAGTTCAGTCACTCAGTCGTGTCTGACTCTTTGTGACCCCATGAATCGCAGCACTCCAGGCCTCCCTGTCCATCACCAACTCCCGGAGTTCACTCAGACTCTCATCCATTGACTCAGTGATGCCATCCAGCCATCTCATCCTCTGTCGTCCCCTTCTCCTCCTGCCTTCAATCTTTCCCAGTATCAGAGTCTTTTCCAGTGAGTCAGCTCTTCGCATGAGGTGGCCACAGTATTGGAGTTTCAGCTTTAGCATCAGTCCTTCCAAAGATATCCCAGGGCTGATCTCCTTCAGAATGGACTGGTTGGATCTCCTTGCAGTCCAAGGGACTCTCAACAGTCTTCTCCAACACCACAGTTCAAAAGCATCAATTCTTCGGAGCTCAGCCTTCTTCACAGTCCAACTCTCACATCCATACATGACCACTGGAAAAACCATAGCCTTGACTAGACGGACCTTTGTTGGCAAAGTAATGTGTCCGCTTTTCAATATGCTGTTTAGGTTGGTCATAACTTTCCTTCCAAGGAGTAAGCTGCAGTCACCATCTGCAGTCACCATCTGCAATGATTTTGGAGCAGCCTCCCAAAATCTACTCCCAAGCCCTACCCAACATCTGAATCCCCCTCTAGAAAATCACTAGCTAGAAATTACCCATCACATCCTTCTCTAGAAAGAAAAGCCATTCTCTGGAACTTACCCCCATTCAAATAGTTAAAGGTTGGTTCAGGTTGGAACAAGTATCAGTACATTCTTCTTTCTTTCCCCTTAAGTTTTTAGTTCAATCTTTTTTATTGGTTGAATAATATGTCATTGACCAACTAAGCTATCAGGGAAGCCCTGCATATTCTGTCTATTCATCAATTATTGTACATTTGGGTTTATATCAGTATAAATTGGTACACTGGTATATACCAATATATTGGTATACACTAGTACATTGGTTTGCTTTGACCAGTGCATTCTGTTGGCAAAACTCTATTAGCCTTTGCCCTGCTTCATTCCATACTCCAAGGCCAAATTTGCCTGTTACTCCAGGTGTTTCTTGACTTCCTACTTTTGCATTCCACTCCCCTATAATAAAAATGACATATTCTTTGGGTGTTAGTTCTTAAAGGTCTTGTAGTCTTCATAGAACCGTTCAATTTCAGCTTCTTCAGTATTACTGGTTGGGGCATAGGCTTGGATTACTGTGATATTGAATGGTTTGCCTTGGAAATGAACAGAGATCATTCTGTGGTTTTTGAGATTGCATCCAAGTACTGCATTTCAGACTCTTTTGTTGACCATGATAGCTACTCCATTTCTTCTGAGGGTTTCCTGCCCACAGTAGTAGATATAATGGTCATCTGAGTTAAATTCACCCATTCCAGTCCATTTTAGTTCGCTGATTCCTAGAATGTTGACGTTCACTCTTGCCGTCTCCTGTTTGTCCACTTCCAATTTGCCTTGATTCATGGACCTAACATTCCAGGTTCCTATGCAATATTGCTCTTTACAGCATTGGACCTTGTTTCTGTCACCAGTCACATCCACAACTGGGTATTTTTTTTTGCTTTGGCTCCATCCCTTCATTCTTTCTGGAGTTATTTCTCCACTGATCTGCAGTAGCATACTGGGCACCTAGCAACATGGGGAGTTCCTCTTTTAGTATCCTATCATTTTGCCCTTTCATACTGTTCATGGGGTTCTCAAGGCAAGAATACTGAAGTGGTTTGCCATTCCCTTCTTCAGTGGACCACTTTCTGTCAGACTTCTCCACCATGACCCACCCGTCTTGGGCGGCCCCACATGGCATGGCTTGGTTTCATTGAGTTAGACAACACTGTGGTCCATGTGATCAGATAGGCTAGTTTTCTGTGATTAAGGTTTCAGTGTGTCTGTCCTCTGATGCCCTCTCGCAACACCTACTATCTTACTTGGGTTTCTCTTACCTTGGACGTGGGGTGTCTCTTCACGACTGCTTCAGCAAAGCACAGCTGCTGCTCCTTACCTTGGACAAGGTCGCCCCTCCTGATTTTGAACATGGAGTAGCTCCTCTCTGCCCTCCTGTGCCCGTGCAGCCACCGCTTCTTGGATGTGGGGTTGCTCCTCTCGGGTGCCGCCCCTGACCTCGGACGTGAAGTAGCTCCTCTCAGCCACCACCCCACACGCTAGTAAAGTAATGCTCAAAAGTCTCCAAGCCAGGCTTCAGCAATATGTGAACCGTGAACTTCCAGATGTTCAAGCTGGTTTTAGAAAAGGCAGAGGAACCAGAGATCAAATTGCCAACATCTGCTGGATCATCGAAAAAGCAAGAGAGTTCCAGAAAAACATCTATTTCTGCTTTATTGACTATGCCAAAGCCTTTGAATGTGTGGATCACAATAAACTGTGGGAAAATTCTGAAAGAGATGGGAATACCAGACCACCTTACCTGCCTCTTGAAAAACCTATATGCAGGTCAGGAAGCAACAGTTAGAACTGGCCATGGAACAACAGACTGGTTCCAAATAGGAAAAGGAGTACGTCAAGGCTGTATATTGTCACCCTGCTTATTTAACTTATATGCAGAGTACATCATGAGAAACACTGGACTGGAAGAAACACAAGCTGGAATCAAGATTGCCGGGAGAAATATCAATAACTTCAAATATGCAGGTGACACCACCCTTATGGCAGAAAGTGAAGAGGAACTAAAAAGCCTCTTGATGAAAGTGAAAGAGGAAAGTGAAAATGTTGGCTTAAAGCTCAAAGTTCAGGAAATGAAGATCATGGCATCTGGTCCCATCACTTCATGGGAAATAGATGAGGAATCAGTGGAAACAGTGTCAGACTTCATTGTTTTGGGCTCCAAAATCACTGCAGATGGTGATTGCAGCCATGAAATTAAAAGACACTTACTCCTTGGAAGGAAAGTTATGACCAACCTAGATAGCATATTCAAAAGCAGAGACATTACTTTGCCAACAAAGATCGGTCTAGTCAAAGCTATGGTTTTTCCTGTGGTTATGTATGGATGTGAGAGTTGTACTGTGAAGAAAGCTGAGCACTGAAGAATTGATGCCTTTGAACTGTGGTGTTGGAGAAGACTGTTGAGAGTCCTTTGGACTGCAAGGAGATCCAACCAATCAATCCTAAGGGAGATCGGTCCTGGGTGTTCTTTGGAAGGACTGATGCTAAAGCTGAAACTCCAATACTTTGGCCACCTCATGTGAAGAGTTGACTTATTGGAAAAGACCCTGATGCTGGGAGGGATTGGGGGCAGGAGGAGAAGGGGACGACAGAGGATGAGATGGCTGGATGGCATCACCAACTCGATGGACATGAGTTTGGGTAAACTCCAGGAGTTGGTGATGGACAGTGAGGCCTGGTGTGCTGCGATTCATGGGGTCACAAAGAGTCGGACACAACTGAGTGACTGAACTGAACTGAACTGAGTACATTAGTATTGATATACATATATCAGGAGTGACCAGCTAACTATCTGAAGATTAGATCAGAAATGTCAGAGAGAGTCAGTCATGGAGGACCAGAAAAACCTAGCCTTTCCTGCCATATAAAATCCCTCAGGGCCTTTCCAGGTTCAACATCACATACATCTCAAGGCCAAGGTGGCAGGGAAGATGGAAGGAGCAGTTTCCATTATGTTATGAGTGAAAACACAAGTGTGGAAAAACGCACTAGCACACCCTTGGTTCCTTCAGCTCCTCCACCAACCTGACATCTCCCAGGAGACTGGATCATGGTCCATTGGCTGCCTCCAACATGCCTGGAAGTGTGGCAGCTCTTGACATGACTCAGGAATTAAGCCCCAAGGTGAGGTCTGCAAAGTGTCTTAATGTGCTGGGCAATTTTAAGTAATGGAAGTTTTAATGTATTCACAAATAATTTTAAAGCAATCTGTTTGGGGTCCCTATAACAGAAGTGGCCCCTACAATGGCTGTTTTTCTGAAAGCATCGCAGGAAGCTGCCTGTCTGGCTCTTCTCACTGACACTCCTTCCCTGTAGGGAACTGTCTTTGCAGGCGCTGGGTTCTTTTGTCTACCCTGGCTACTGACTGCCAGTGCTGGAAAGTGATATGCATCTTCAAGTACCAGGGGAGTAGACATATGAAAAACAAGAGCTGGGCTCAGAAGAGCACAGAAATGGTGGAGCTAATTAGAAGCTGATCACAAATAATGAGTATTCCTGTTGATTTGGAACGGGCAAGGCTCCCAGTTGCCTCTGCTATAACAGCAGGTTGTGTCTGATGCACAACAAAAGCACATGCCCATGACAGGGTGTGGAAAAAGCATAAATGAGTGTCTGGGGATGAGCAGCACATGTCAGGATGTTGATCTACTGATACTTATTTGTCTAAATGAGAAGAGGCCAGGAATACCAGTCATCTGGTTTCAAATCATTACTGTGACCTCTGTGATCTGAAATGGCAACAGAGATAACTGGGAGAGTGAAATGCAAGTTATACCCTGCAGTTTAGCTATTGGAGACTTAAGTCATGGGAAGGGAGGCCATCCATGTAGAACATTCAAGAGGTGCAATAACACCCACTGGAGCATGGGAGGATCGGAGGGCTTCCAGGCCTCCGTCAAGGATAAGGATAACCATACACCATGCTTTGCAGGAGGCTGTGTTTCATGTTGGAGCACAAATTTTAGCCCTGTTTTACAGACTGTCCAAGTTCTGTTTATTGAGCTAAATGACAGAATCCTGAGGCTACACAGCAGTGTCTGGTGAGGTCAGAATTTGCTGATCTAATAAGCACTCACTTGGTATTTGCTATGTGCCAGGTGCTGTTGAATGTACTTTACAGATATTACCTGGTTTTGTCCTCAAAACTGCCCCATGAGTTAGGTACTATTACTATCCATGGTTTACAGATGAGGGAACTGAGGCACAGAGAGGTCAAAAGCTTACACAAGATCACTCAGCCAGAAAGTGGAAGAGTCAGGATTGAAATCCAGGCTGGCTGGATTCAGAGTCCCTGTTTGTAGCCATGTACTTTGCCAACTCCTTTAAACCTAAGTCTGACTAAATATGCTCACTGAAAACCAAATACATTTGTGTTTATCCATTTTTGTTGTCTATATGCTTTGGTCCATTTTTGTTGTCTATATGCTTTGGTATTTCTAAAACATAAAGAAGGAACTTTGTTATGTGCCCATTTATTGTTATTCAGTTGCTAAGTCATGTCCGACTCTTTGCGACCCCATGGACTGCAGCACACCAGGCTCTTCTGTCCTCTACTATCTTGCAGAATTTGCTCAAATTTATGCCTATTGGTTAGGTGATGCTATCTAACCATCTCATCGTCTGCAGCCTTCTTCTCCGTTTGCCTTAAGTCTTTCCCAGCATCAAGGTACCCTTCATGGATCACAGCCTTGTCGAGGCAAAGCGGCTTGCATAACTCAATGAAGTTATGAGCCATGCTGTGAAGGGCCACCCAAGATGGACAGGTCACAGTGAAGAGTCCTGACAAAACGTGGTCCACCGAAGGAGGAAATGCCAATTCAATCCAGTATTCTTGCCTCGAGAATGCTGTAAAGTGTATGTGGCCAGATGGCCTATTAGATCATGAGTTGCTCAAGTCAGAGTGCACATGCCATGCTCTGTGGTCCTGGTGGCCACCACGGGCACTCAGTAGAAGATCAGAAAGTGACTTACAGATCACATGATCTGGTCATATCAACTTTACTTGGCCCCCAGTACATGTCAACACGGCCATAAACACAAACAGGAGCAATGACACAAGTTCATTTCTGCAAACATTTGTAGGAGAGGTGCCTGGTACTTACACAGTCATAGACAAACCATTTTAGCCCATGGGTAACAGTAAAAAGTCCCATTTTCTAGGAAAATCAGATCAATGCTGTGAAAGAACAAGATGGTGGCAAGAGAGAGCACCTCATAGAATGACAAGCTGAGCCAGTGTCCCTCAAGTGCTGGGGGAACTGTGGTGGCATTTAGGAGGAAATGACCCATCAGGCGCAATAGGAAGGCAACTTAAGCTTGGGGCTGGGAGTGGAGTGTGCTACAGAATGGTTGCAGAAGTGTGAGATGGAGCCCTTCCCTAAAATATTCCCCAAGAAGCTCAAATTTTTGAATATCTAATTACTTTAAATGTAGTCCAAATAGACTGATTTTCACCATTTAGAACCTGCTTTCTTGGCATACCCTGAAAAACTGAACCCCAGACCTGCTGGGCATAGATAAGGGTAACAGGGCATAGATGAGATAACTATAACCTGGAACCCATAAGACTTCAAGCCACTGCTGCCTTTAGGAGCTCTCTGACCCAGAGATCCCCCACTGTGCTGGAAGGTGACATCACCCTCCGATTCCCTTTCCACTGGGCCTTCTCTCGCATCTTGCCCTTCTGGGTGGTGAGTCTTTGCCATGATCTCTGCAAGATCTCTTGCTGTGAGGGACTTCCCTTCACATGCCATCCTGTCAAAGTACTGCCCATATAAAGCTTGCCACATGCCACTGCCATATCATGGTCATAATCAGCCCTCATACCTCAGACTCGTGAACAATTATGTGTGGAAGTCTAGAATCAGCTTTAAAATTACATACACCAGATTGTTGGATGTGGTTATTTCTGAAGGCAGGGCTAAATTTTGAGGAAACTTTGCAGAGGGAAACAATGATTTGTCTGAATTGTGAAAGTTTTCTCAAGACGAGTGCATGCACTATTATCACTGTAATTACAACACGTGGATAACTCTAACAACACGCTTGTTAGTAATTGTTAGTCACTCAGTCGTGTCCATCTCCTTGAGACCCCATGGGGAGTAGCCCACCAGACTCCTCTATCCATGGGATTCTCCAAGCAAGAATACTGGAGTGGGTTGCCATGCTCTTCTCCAAGGAATCTTTCCAACCCAGGGATTGAATCCGGGTCTCCTGCATTCAGGTGTTTTCTTTACTATCTGAGCCATCAGGGAAGCCAAGATAGTAGCTGTATGTCAGCTAAAGTAACTGCCAGTTGACACAACAGGCAAAACCTGAAATTTAAATGGCTCAACTTGGGCTTCCCTGGTGGCTCAGACAGTAAAGAAACCGCCGGCAACGCAGGAGACAGGACATGCAGGTTCCATCCCTAGTTCAGGAAGATCCCCTGGAGAAGAAAATGGAAACCCACTCGAGTATTCTTGCCTGGGGAATATCAGAGGTGCCTGGCGAACTTCAGCCAATGGGGCTACAAAGGGTCAGACACAACTGAGCCACTAACACTAACTGATCTGAGGGGGCCCCAGTTCCCATGCTCTTTCCATTCTGGAGTTCTACCATTGGGTTGCCATGTTTGCTGCTGAGTGAAAGAGAAAGCACAGAAATGGCGTACTGGCTCCAGATGTGAGCAGCAATGCTCCTTCTCATATCTCAATGGCAATGGCTAGTCACATGACCCTTCCTAGCTGCAAGTGGACAGGCGATGCAGAGTCCCCTGTGTCTGGGATGGAGGAAAGGAAGACAAGATAATGACAAGCACTTGTAGTCTCTCTCATATAGTGATCCATAGTAGGTGCTCAATTAAGAGTGGCCATTATCATTTGTTGGAGAAGGCAATGGCACCCCACTCCAGTACTCTTGCCTGGAAAATCCCATGGACAGAGGAGCCTGGTGGGCTGCAGTCCATGGGGTCGCTAAGATTCAGACATGACTAAGCGACTTCACTTTCACTTTTCACTTTCATGCATTGGAGAAGGAAATGGCAACCCACTCCAGTGTTCTTGCCTGGAGAATCCCAGGGATGGGGGAGCCTGGTGGGCTGCCGTCTATAGGGTCGCACAGAGTTGGACATGACTGAAACGACTTAGCAGCAGCAGCAGCAGCATTATCATTTGTTATGACTAGCTTCTTCATTTCTTGGAAGAGTTTCTGAGAAAGCCAGATTTGCCTTGATATCCTCCAAATACTTAAGTGCCTCCAATATGTCAGTTGTTTTCAAACATGGTGTCACATTAATCTTAAGAGAAGCATGTAAATGTCAGTCAGGTGGATTTACATGTCACCACAAAGCACATTTCTGTACTTCCCTTTGCGATCCGGACTGTAATACTGACTGTAATGTCAGTCGACTGAGAATGGTCTCTTTTGATGCAAGGCTATCTTCTCCTGGGAGTTTCAGCTGCCTCCACACAACTGGACTTGCCTGAGCACCTGCCCAGGTACCGTTAGGCACACTGACAACCATGACATTCCTGTGAGTCAGGTACCAGACAAGAGGCCAAGAAAGATGGATAATTACTTTTTTCTTTTAAAAATCTGAGCTGCTGAGGAACGATTTCTTCACCTCCGAGGAGGATCAAAAAGTTTTCAGAGTTCAGCCCTGAAAACCTTGGCTCCACTTCTGTGTTCCTTCTGGAGGCTTTGGGTTTTGACCACCTAGTAAGCTCATTCATCTAGGCATGTTTTTGGTGGCCAGTTTCAAAGAAGACACCCCATTAAAATCCAGCTGCAAATGTCAGGGGGTTTTAAAAATCCCTCTCTTTAACTTCAGGTTTATATCCAAAGAACCAGTTGATTGTGCGGCACATCAGAGTACTCACACACGCAAGAGGAAAACATTTGGAGAATGTGTTGAAGTTGCCCAGAAGGATTACCAGGTGTCTAAAGGTTACTATCCAAAGCAAAGGGACTCTAGGTGTTGGAGGGGTTGCAGAGTGAGGGCTGGGACAGCCAGAGGACTTCTGCAGGGAGTTGGAAAGCTCTGTGTAGGGAAGGACAGGAGATCCTCCTGTGCAGCCTTCAGAAGGGGCAGCAGCGAGGAGCTGGTCAGCCTGGCAGGTTCAGCTGGGCAGGAGGCCCCATGGCAGCAGCAGGGACAGGGCTCTGCCCTCACGCGGGAGGCGCTGGGACTGGACAGAGATGCCGGCCCCCGCAGAGTCAGTTCTCAGCAAACCCCAGAGCAGCCCCATGGTGCTTCTGGTTCTCCTTGACCCCTTCCTTCTGCAGGCCTGCTTTTTCTCACCTCAGAGGCATCGTGTAGCACTGAGAAGAGGAAGGCATGAGAAGTCAGAAGGTCGGGCCACAGCCTGGAGTGGGCGGGAAGGGCGGGGGCTCCAGAGGAATTGAGACCAGGGCTTGGAGCCCACCCCAGCCCTCACTAGCATGTGAGCCTGGGAAGATGCCCAAGCCCCGCGACCTCTGTCCTTCACCTGGGAGGCGAGCAGGTGTGAGGAGCCCTGTGTGTTGGGCAGCGGGATGCGCCTGAGGGACAGAACAGAGCTCAAAGGGTCTGGCGGCTGTTGGCCTTGTGATGGCAGGGCAGGAATCTCTCACGCTGTTAACCCCAGAAACTCCCCCACTCTCTCCTCCTGCATTTTATTATCCTGTTCAAAACAGAATTCAGTCTCCTCCAGAGGCTGTTATGTTATTTAGCTTTTGTGGTCGATATTGTACTTCTCATTTGCTTCATTTTCTCTTCTTTAGTTTGCCAGGGTAGATTTTGGGAACAGAAGATGGCAGCCTACACTTCACCACCATCTTGAGAGCTACAGGAAAAGCATTAAATCTATAAATAGTTTAAGCAGCCTTGACATCTTTATAACAGTTTCCCCCCATGAATGAATATGGTATACTGCTAGAGACTTTTTGTTTGAGACTATTTATTTGAGACTTTTTTTCCATATCTATCTATAAATTTGTGTTGTAGCCTCTATTAAGATTTTACATATTTTGTTAGCCTTCTTAGGTAATTTTTGGATTTGTGTTGCAAATAGGGCATTTTAAAATTACATCTTCTAAATAGTTAGTGCTTTGTGTATGTGGCAAGGCTCTTGGTTTTACTGTAGTAATCTTCCATACAAAGTTTTTTCTCATCTCTTATTAATTTGAGTATTCCATGTATCGATTTCTTTGAATTCCCTATGGGGATGACCATATTGTCACAAAATATTATCTTTTTCAATATTCATACTTCTTATTTCCTTTGACATGCACAGTTCTAACTCTGTGTTCCAGTGAATTTTTGCATTGTACAAGGGAGAGCATGCATCTTTGACATGTTCCTGTCTTTAATGGGAACGCATCAAACATTTCACATATGTTTGCTGTAGATGTTAGGAAATGGAAGTTCTTTTCTAATCGCAATTTGTTAAAAGTCACACTCATGTTGAATTGATTTCAGAAGCTATTCCTACATCCATTGACAGGCTTCAATGTTTTCCCCTAATTTGTTATTGTGGAGAATTATACTTGAGCTATTTTCTAGTTTGAATCATATTTTCATTCTTTAGCCATAACCTGTCTGTCCATGTAATTCACTGCTATATTGAATATGCCTATTAGTTCGCTTAGGATATTTGCAACTGTGTGGGTGAACTTTGCTCAAGTGTTCTTTGCATGGTAGGAGTGGGGGTACTCATCTGGTTTTATAGTCAAGGAGAGCTGGTCTGGGCAAAGAAGTTAAATAATTTCCCAGATTTTTTGTATGTGTTTTAGAAGAGTTTATATAAAATGGAGATTAGTTTTCCCTGACCATTGGTAGAATTGGCCACCCTAACTGCCTGTCTTGGAACATTTGAAGGTAGCTTGGGTGTTGACTACAGTTAAAGTTTGGATTGTTTAAAGTTTCCTGTTTCTTTATGGACTGATTTGGTCTTTTTTAAAAAAATTGTCCATTTCACTCAGAATTTCAATTTAATTGCATGATGTTTATAATAAAAGTTTATTATTATAACAGATACTGTAAAACACATATAGCAGTAGAGAATTGTATAAGGGACACAATATACTTGGCAGCCAGCATCAGTCATCTGCAGCACATGGCCAGTCTGGTTCCAATGTACCCTCACCTTCCCCACATCTCTGCCAATGGACTAATGTGAAGGTAGTCCAAGACATCAGGATGATTAATTTCTCAGTATGTCATTCTAAAAGACAAGGAACCTTTTATAAAACAAACCCCAAATAATGATCATTCCTAAAAATGTAAATGTTTTAACAAGAGAAAATATCTAGTAATTTTTCACATTTACCTTATACATTAATTTTTTTTATTTTGTTTGGATCACAAATACCATCTATATATTGTCTCTCTCTCTCTCTCTCTCTCTATATATATATATATATATATATATATTAATGTTCCTTGAGTCTTTTTTAATCAATAGGTTTCCCCTGCATCATCTTTTTTTCTTGTAGCTTTTGTTGTGAAAAAAGCAGTTTTTTTATTTTTCAAGTTTTCCATAATATAGATTATGTTGAATGAAACAGTTTGATGTCATTTAACACGTTTGGGCCCTCAACAGTTCTTTAAATTGGTAGTTACAGGTAGAAGCTTGATTAACTTGTTTATTTACAAGACTGCCACCTAGGTGATGCCATGTAATTCCATTAAGAAGAACATAATGTTTCTTGTCCTTTGTGCTGAGTTGGCAGTCATTGATGATCCTCACCTTCTGTTACCCACTGGAGATTGCAGAGGGGTAATTTGCAAATTCTTTCATTCAGTTTTAGTTTATTACCTGAAATACTTTTACATGTAGAAACTTTTCCTTGTCCGCCATTTGCTTATCTTGAGGGAATCATATAATCATATTTGCTGTGTATTTACATCATTTAAATATTTTTGGCATCTATAGTTTACACAGTTTAAACTTATATTGTTTACATGTTCTTTTTTTCTTTAGTATCTGGTCATTATTTTTTTTAAAAAGTCTGTTCATAAATATTTTCAAGTAATTGACATTTGTCTTTTGGCCTTACTGCTTTCTCTCTCTCTCTCTCTCTCTTTTTTTTTGTATTGCATTTTATTTTTATTTTTTAGTTAATTAATTTATTTTAATTGGAGGCTAATTACTTTACAATACTGTAGTTGTTTTTGCCATATATCAACATGAATCAGCCATGGGTGTACATGTGTTATTTCTATACTTATCTTCATTATTTCCTACCTTCTCTTACTTAAGGTTTCATATGATGTTCATTACCTAGCTTCTTGAATTTCTTGGGTGATTTAAATAGCTCTTATTTTCTAATACATCTATTTAAGGCTATATATTTCCCTTGGAGCACCATTTTGCCTCTGTTGCACAAGCCATGCTATTTAATTCCATGTATACTGCTTGACGGAGAAGGCAATGGCACCCCACTCCAGTACTCTTGCCTGGAGAGTCCCATGGATGGAGGAGCCTGGTAGGCTGCAGTCCATGGGGTCGCAAAGAGTCGGACGCGACTGAGCGACTTCACTTTCACTTTTCACTTTCATGCATTGGAGAAGGAAATGGCAACCCACTCCAGTGTTCTTGCCTGGAGAATCCCAGGGATGGTGGAGCCTGGTGGGCTGCCGTCTGTGGGGTTGCACAGAGTCGGACACGACTGAAGTGACTTAGCAGCATATTGCTTGAATTATGTTTTACAAGTTGACTAAATCACTTTATTACTTATGCTGTTGGAATTTTTCAATATATGCCCCAAAACTAGCGAGTATAAAAATTATTTTTGAGAAGACTGTGAAGATGATGATGAAAGGTACATTATTTGGGGAAAGTTTCAGAGCCCAGGGTATTTTGTTTTATTATTATTATTATTAATTTTAGAAGAGACAAACATTTAACTTCTGGTGACAGAGCTGGGTTTATGCCAGGAATGCAAAGGAGTTTCACACTAGAAGATCAGTCATTATAATTGGCTGCATGTAACAGTGAAGTATTGTCCAGGAAAACAGAAACTACTGCAAATATTTACCATGGAGGGAACTTAATGCAAGGGGTTGGTTACAAAAGTGGTAGGAAGCCAAGCAGGAGAGAAGTGGGAAACCCAATTATTAACAACACGAGTAAATCACTCACCCCTAGGATGGAAGGACAAAGAAAGGAGGCAGTGTTACTGGAACCTGGGTGTTGGATTCAACAGGATCCAGAGCCATGATGGGTCTCCCTCATGGTTGAGTGGCTGGAGCCATGGAGAATAGGGAACCACTGAAGGACAAGCCACCTGATGCAGAGGAAGCAAAAAAATATTTTGACTGCTCTGTCTTCCAGGATTCTAATCTCTTGCTGGTGTTTCTGATTAGCTGAACCAAAATGGCAGCCAACTGCTGGCTAGTTTGATTGCAGCCTGCTGGAGTCGGCCCCTGTATAATCTAGAACAGAGCAAGGAGGAATGAGGGATGGATCTGGGAATGCATAAGCCCAGGATTGCCTCATTACAATAACAGATTGAGTGAGAAAAATCAGAGCTACGTCGATACAGAAAAGTATCTAATAAAAATCAACATCCAGTCATCATAAAAAGAAGGGTTAGTCCAAAGTATTCAATTGGGTAATGAGTTTTGGGGAGGAAGACCAGAGACACAAAGTGCCATTCTTATCACATCATATCAAGGGCACATTCTATCAACATGATTTATCACCATTGATATTGACCTTGATCACGTAGCTGAAGTAGTGTTTGTCAGGTTTTCTTCTCTCTTGAGCCCAGATGCAGAAATAAGGAAGAGAGGAAGCTAGCCTTGAAAAATTTCCTAAATAACCAGCCAGAAATCACTGCTAACTGTGGCTAACTTGTCACACAGATTACAACCCAAGAAAAAATATTCAGCCCTGTTTCCTGCAGTGAAACAGAAATCTTCCAACATGGGAAACAAGAACTGGGATCATGGTGTAAATAGAGAATATATAGGGGTTTCTGTCCAATTCGAGGGACCCTGAATATCAGAGGAAGAGGTGTGGACCTTATTTTACATGCTAAGTCACTTCAGTGTGTCAGACTCTTTGCGACCCTATGGACTGTAGTCTTCCAGGCTCCTCTGTCCATGGGATTCTCCAGGCAAGAATACTGGAGTGGGTTGCCATTTCCTTCTCCAGGAGATCTTCCCAACCCAGGGATCAAATCTGCATCTCTATGTCTCTGGCATTGGCAGGCAGGTTCATTTCCACTGGCGCCACCTAGGAAGCTTTTATTTTATGGATGGTAGAGAATTAAGCAGCAGAGTGACATGATCACACTGGCTCTCTCATCTTCCTCATGTGCCTTTTGGATGGATTTGGATCTGTTTTCTTATATACTATCTCACTGGCTACGAGAAAGGCTTAAATGTTCTCAGTTTGTGATGTACTTATGATGCTCAAAGAAGGCACCATTTAACTGCATCTAAGAACATCTTTACTCATTTGAGATCAGTTGTTCAATAAGACACACTTCAGTCACCTGTGTTCTCTTTATTCTTTCGATCACTCCATCAGTGACTGCTGACATCATGCCCAAACCAGGAAAGCATGATCCTGATGAGGACTGCACCAGCTGCATCCTCATTGTGTATTATGGACTCTCTAACCTGTGGTCATGTGCACCATTGCATTTGCATCTGAATTTTGGTCTTAGGCCTACTTTTGTGCTCAGGTATCTATCACCTTACTGACTTGACCTCTCTGTTGCTGCTGCTGCTAAGTCACTTCAGTCATGTCCGACTCTGTGTGACCCCATGGACTGCAGCCCACCAGGCTCCCCTGCCCATGGGATTTTCCAGGCAAGAGTACTGGAGTGGGGTGCCATTGAAGGGTGGATTTGCTAACCAAACGCAGTCTCAGGTCCTTTTGATTAAGCAAAAGTGAAACAATTACTAAATACTCGTTTCATACGCTCACTTTTGTGTAACAGTGACAGGAAGGCCAGGCCTGGAATTTGGACTGTGCGGGCACTTGTTTCTTGTGTACTGACATTTGATGCATACACTATCAGGGACGGGCCAGAACGTTTATCCTGCTAGAAGAGTCAAAGGTCTCCGTGTCATGAATGTGCCAGAGGATATTTTAGGAAAGGACTGGGTTTTATACTTCCGGAAGTCATCAGAATATTGTACTCCTCCAAACCTAAATAGCCTTCCTATTGTGCCTGATTGGTCATTTCCTCCTATAAATGCCACTTCGGTTCTCCCAGCACTTGGAGGACAAGGGCTCAGCTTGTCATTCTGTGAGGAGCTCTTTCTTGCCATCATTTTGTTCTTTCACAGCAGCGATCAGATTTTCATGGAAAAAAAAAAAAAGGAAATTTTTAAAGCTACCCATGGGCTAAAATAGTTCTGTCTCTGTTGGTATGTCAGTGTCAGGCGCCTCTGCTACAGATGTTTGCAGAGATATACTTGTGTCACTGCTCCTGTTTGTGTTTATGGTCATGTTGGCCTGTTAAATGCATTGATGCTGCTGCTAAGTCACTTCAGTAATGTCAGACTCTGTGCGGCCCTATAGATGGAAGCCCACCAGGCTCCCCCGTCCCTGGGATTCTCCAGGCAAGAACACCAGAGTGGGTTGCCATTTCCTTCTCCAATGCATGAAAGTGGAAAGTGAAAGTGAAGTCGCTCAGTTGTTTCTGACTCTTAGCGACCCCGTGGACTGCAGCCCACCAGGCTCCTCTGTCCATGGGATTTTCCAGGCAAGAGTACTAGAGTGGGGTGCCATCGCCTTCTCCAGTTAAATGTATTGGAGGTCAAATAAAGTTGATCCAACCAGATTGCAGGAGCCGCGAGTAAGACATTATTTAGCGAACACTTTCTGATCTCCCACTGAGTGCCAAGGCCCATGGTGGACACCAGGACCACAGAGCATGACAGTAACCCTTACCCAGTGGAGCTCACAATCTTGGTAGCTTAGTTGCTGTTCACTTTTGACAATTTTTCAGAGTTCTGATAAAGCTGGTTGTGACAATTTCTGCTTGAGCTTTTTGATATTTCTGAGGGTCTAAAGATTTTCTTTTTAGAAAATTTCAAAATGTGACATCCATTTTCTAATAGTTGTAGTACTATAAAGATTACACATTTCATCAGGGGTGAGTTGAGTAGTTTCTGGATTTTGAGTAATTTTAAAATTCCACTTAAGTTCTTGAATTTATGTACAGTACATAGATTTTTTTCTTAGTGTTTCCTTTTTATCCTTCCAACATCTTTAGTGTAGGACTTGTAGGATTGTAGTGATAGTCAGTCTTTCATTTCTGATATTAGTCATTTGTCTTCTCTTTTTTGATTTTGTATATCTGGCTAGAGTTTTATCAATTTTGTTGATCTTTTCAATGAACCAGTTCTTTTTTTCCTATGATTTTTTTTTCTTTACTTTTGATTTCAATTTTTTTCTCTTCTGTTTTTGGTGTGTTTGTTTGCAGATTGCTCTGGGTATAGTTTTCCTTCTTTTTCTAACTTAACGTGGAAGCATAGATTATTGATTGAGATCTTTCTTCTTTCTTAATCTAAACATTAAATGCTGTCATTTTCCCTCTTAACACTGATTTAGATGCATCCCATAAATTCCAATACATTGCCCTTTCATTTTAATTCATTCCAGTGCAGTTTCTACTTCCTTGAGAATCTCTCTTTTACCTGTGGATGGTTGTTTAATTTCCAAGTGTTTTGAGATTTTTCTTCTCCTTCCATATTGTTTGATTTCTAGTTTGATTCTTTTCTTGTCAGAGAACATACTCCGCATCATTTAAATTTTTTTAGTTTGTTTTGAGGATATAGGATTCTATCTTGGTGAATGTTTCACATGTGCTTGAAACCAATGTGCGTTTTGCTGTGGTTGATGCAGTGATATTTAGATCCCTAGTGCTTGTGAATCACGCGGGGCCCAGCCTGCCCCTTGGGCACTGGTTCAGTTCTCCATGCTTTTGATATTCTGTCTCTGGTGAGATTCCTGCATTACAGCTCAGGCGGAACTCAGGAGTTCTGCAACTCACTGGGATCCCTTGCTCACATTTGCTCTTCCCCACTATCTGCCCTCACTCTGGCTACCAGGAGACTCTCCTTCTGGTCCTCTCACACAGAGTGGCGGGTGTTTAGTTTCCTCACTCTGTTGTGTACTTCCCTTGAATGGATTCGCCTAGATGACCAAGTAGTTAGATAATACAATAACAGCACAACAGTGTGGGATCTTACTTCCCTAACCAGGGATCAAATCCATGCTCCTTGCATTGCAAGTGCAGAGTCTTAGCTACTGGACCACCGGGAAGTCCCACTTTGTCCTTTTCAGATTCCACGTGTAAATGATAACAAACCGTACTTATCTTTTTCTGTCTCACTTATTTTACTTAGCATAATGCCCTCAAGCTCCTTCCAAGTTGTTGCAAATGGCAGGATTTCCTTCTCTCACATGGCTGTATACTGAATATGTTGCATCTTCTTTATCCATTCATCCACTGACGACGCTTAGGTTGTATCCATATTTTGGCTACTGTGAACAATGTTGCAATAAATGTAGGAATGCAGATATCTTTTCAGTACCCTATTTTCATTTCCTTTTGACTATACACTCAAAAGTGGAATTGCTGGATCATATGGTAGCTTCCTTGATTGTGTTCTTTGATGCACAGACATTTTTTTTTTTAATGAGGTCCAATTTATCCACATTTTTCTTTTTTTGGCCTGTGTTTTTGGTGTCATACCCATGAAATCATTACCATTTAAAATATTTCTAGATATATAAATAAACACAGGATAAGAAGTACACATATAATTCTTTGCCCTGTCAACCAACAGGTGCCCAGAAGCAATACCCTTCAGTACCAATGAACACACTTAGTGCACAGATCTAGTTTTGTCAATACCATTCGACAATAAAAGGATCAAGGGCTCCATGGAAAAATTTATGATTCTAGAATTGGGACAGGAAATATGGAAAATGAGCCTGGAACATCTTGTATGGTGTGAAAATTTAAAAAAAAAGTGCTCAAAAAACTTTCAAAAGAGGAAGCAACATTTCCAGGGGTATGACAAAGGTGTATACAAAGGGATATGACAGGAAGAGCTCCCAATGGCCAATCCGAGAACAATTGGAAAATAAAAATATATAAAGTTGTACTGGATTTTAACCCAAAGTGTAATAAAGATACCATGATTCCATACTGAGAAACAAAAATAATTTCTTAATTACACAAACAAGGATAGAGAAGTGTTTCACACAGAAAAATTCCAGTTTATGCAGACACTCCCACTTGTAGAAAGTAGAGCATAACTCCCCACCCCTGAAGCATGGACTGCACATCGTGACTTTCTTCCAAAGAGGACAGGGTGGAAAGGGGACATAAAACAATCACTTTATCACATACACCTGACAAGCACTACCTCAGCCACATGATCAATGAGGGCATCATCAGTGATCAATTGTGCTAATAATATATACACTTGACACAATGTGATGAGAATAGGATTTTACATCTGTAAAATTCCTCCCCCAAACGTAATCCAGACTAGTCATGAGTAAAATATCAGACAAATACCAGTCAAGGGACATGGTACAAAACATCTACCAAGTACTCCTCCAAACTGCCAAGATCATCCAAAACAAAGAAATGTTAAAGCTAAGGGGAATCCAAGGAGACATTACAACTAAATGTTAGGGTAGTTTCTTTGCCAGGATCTGGGAACGGGTAAGACCTATAGAAATCTGAGTAAAGCATGGGCTTTAGTTGATAACAAATAATGCATCAATACTTCGTCATTAATTGTATTAAATGTATCATATTACCGTATGATAATACGGATATTAGGAATAGGGGAGACTGGGTATGGAGCGTGAGAGATTTCTGCTATTTTCACAGTTTTTTTTTTTTTTCAAATCTTAAAGGTTTACAAGGGTTAAACGGGTTATAAAGGAAAAGGTGAAAATAAAGTTTGTTTTCAAAATGAAAAAGGCAAGGAAATTTTGGGCAAAACATGCTGAGTACGTTAAAAAAGGAAATAGAAAGGAAACCAAACACAAGCACAGAAACTAAGTGTGAAACAACACTTGTTAAATTAGCTTCGACTTTCCCTCTCCCTTAACCTCCAATCCCATATAATATACTAACCTGGGCTCTTCCACACAGAAACATCTCTGGATCCACTTTTTGTCAAGTCCCACAAATGCTGCCCTGATCCAACCTCATAGATGTTTTGCCTGGATATGGCAAAAGCCACCAACCGAGGCCAGGTATAGACCTGGAACCCTGTACTTGCTCAAAAACCACTTTAAGACGTCTGCCAGTATTATTTGCCACAGAAGTCTGTCAAGATCCAGGCAGAGGTAAGTGTCTTGCCAAGGATACAAGGGTCCAGAGCAAACCTTTAGTCGTGCGTACATGTGAGTGCTCAGTCGATCAGTCGTGTCTGACCCTTTGTGACACCGTGGATTGTGGCACACCCCCCCTACCCCAGCTCCTCTGTCCATGGGATTTCCCAGGTAAGAACAGTGGAGTGGGATGCCTTTTCCTCCTCTAGAGTATCTTCCCACCCAGGGATCGAACTTGCATCTCCCACATTGCAGGCAGATTCTTTAACACTGAGCCTCCAGGGAAGCCATAAGGAAACACAGGGACTTCTCAGAGGAACAGAACATTCACTGAGACTCCTTAAGCCAGGGGAGGTGCCTGTCCAATCTGTGATGCCCTGGGCAAGATTAGCTGGGGAACAGGGTGGTGTGTGTCCACACAGAGACTGCTGCAAAAGATGCTGGATCCTGAAATGACCTCCAGATTAGTCGGTGGGGGTAGGGGGCAGTTTGGGCCTCCTAGCAATCAAAGCCCTGAGGTTCTTATGTACCCAGAGCAAGAACCCATCCACACCTAGCAGTCATATCCAATAAGGTGCATGAGGAGTACCTGTTATGAGAGCTGTCACATATACATCCTGGAGTGCCCTCTGAGGCTGTGGTCCCAGCCTTGGCCCCACAGCACAGATGTCCTCATGGAGGCCAGGGTGGCAGCTCATCTGCAGAGGCATCTGCTCCCCACTCCCTCTCCTGGCCAGCCCTGGGCAGGTCTGATGAGATCTCCAGGGGCTTGCTGCTTCCATGTCTTTGGGGCTGTTGACCCTTTTTGCAGCCTGTACCCCTGGGACCCCAGATTCCTCTCCTGCCTGGCTCCTTTCTGAATCCTCGTTGGAGTCTGGGGCCTCTGGTGCCTGGGTGAGCGTCCTCCCAGGCATCTTCTAGAGCTTGTCCTCTGCTTGAAGAGCCTGCCTGGGGACACCAAAGTCCTAGCTGGCTCTGCGGGTGGCTGACCAGACACCCCTCTGCCTCTCACACTCAGGCTCAAAAGCCAGGACTTCATAGTCACATTCAAAAGATCCTGAGTTTACTCCAACATGTTCCACAGGGATTCCACAGGGAATGGTCTGATACACCTCAGGATCTTAGAGATGTGCCACGCACTTCCACGGCAATGATTACTACTGACCCACCATGAGGAGACTTGCCCAGGGGCTGCATCAAGTCCTGCTGGCTCCACCTGAAGTACCGTGGAAGGGGATGCTGCTCTGGGATTTCCAAATAAAGTTACGCACACGAGGTCATCAGGACCAGGGCCTAATCCACTGCCAGTGCATGGGGCAGGGTAGGGGGGCAGGCAGGACAAAACCCAAGGCCAGGTTCCGGGGAGAGGGGACACTGTGGGCAGCAGGGGTAGGGGGCCTCGGGGCTGGGACCCATGAGGATGCCCCCAACCCCAACAGGGGCCTTTGGCAGCTGGCTGCTGCCCTCCTGATGGAGACTGAGCAACAGCCCCGAGGGGGCTGACAGTGCAGCTCATGGGGGGCAGGGGCAGGCTGTGGGTCTCTGGGGGAGGTGGGTGGGATTCCTGAAGCTAGCTCCCTGTGGGGCAGCCTCTCTCAAGGGTCAGAGCCGCAGGACTTTAGTCTCTGGGAGAGGAACCACACTCAGAGTGGTCTATGTCTCTGTGTTGTCCTGACTTGAGGATCAACCCCCAGGGGCCTGTGTCCCTTCAAAACAAATGATCCTGACAAAAATGCTTCTGCTGAAAATTCACTGGCCCGGGTCATCACATGACCCTTCCTAAGTGAAGAGGTCTGGCAGGGTCGTGTCCCCATGTGTGCAGGGAGAGAGAAAAAAAAAGAGGTGACTGAACACCTGACATCTCTCCAATTGCACATTGCCTAGCAGATGCTCAACAAAGAGCACCGGTTAAAAATCTCCTTTGTTTGGGGGAGGAGAGTCTGAGCAGGTCACATGGGTCTTGAAATTCTCCACCTTTTCCAAGAGTCCACTGACTATCTGGCAGCTGCCACATATGTGGGCAGAATCACATCTCCTGTTCCTGTTGTTCTCTGGCACTCAGCACAGAGCTGCCCCCTCAGCCCCCTGCACCCATCTGCACCCCCCACTGCAGTGACCTCACCACCTCCTTAGGCCCAGAAGTCGCTCCTGCCTTTTGATGCCAGGCACAGCCTTAACCTGTGTCTCTGCTGCCTCCACACTTCTCAACCTGCCTGAACCCGGGGACGCTGGCGGATGTTGCATCTTTCCTGGCTACTACTTATTTCTCATGTTATTCGGATTTCAGACTCTGTCCCTCTCTCCTCTGGAAACTGTTTTGTTTTCAAGACGTCTCAGAGAACTGGCAGCTTAATTGGAAATGGAATAGAAAACCACTCAGAACTGCTGTTCTGTGTTTTCCTCCTGGAGAATATATTATTCAATTTCAGTGTTTGTGTGTGTTTCACGGTAGAGAGCAGTGTCTCCAGCTGGGCACAGCTCACTCAAATATCCCAAGATTTTAGTCACACAGCAGGTCCTGTCCACTTTTGTAGCTTCTCTCCACTCGTTTCATCCAAATGAAATCTAGACCATGCTCACAAGTAAAAATAATAAAGACTAGATAACTAAATAAACTGTTATTTCAATGTACTTGGTAATCAGCTTCCCAGGGCAGAGACAGGAGGGCCAGCACAGGGAATACTGGGCCATACATAAAAGAGCAAGATTCACATTTCTCTAGGATTCCTAGCAGATGGTGGGTGGAAAACACCTATTTCATCTCTGTGGTCAACAGCTATGGGACAAGAGCCAGGACCCCTTCTTCCTGTCCTAGAAAGAGATGTCTCTGGGGAAAAGGACACCTCACAGCAATGATCCATTTCAGAGATTCCCCTCACCCCCAAGACAGACCTCATGTGACTGCAGCTCTAGACCATCGCTGAAAGCGTGGGGGTGTCCTGCTTCTCCTAGTGTCTCCACTGCTAACAGCCTTTCACGGAGCAGAGAATCTGTACAGTCTTTGGAATAAATGAGCCAGTGAGCAGGGTCTCAGATTGTCTGCTGCTTTCTTTAACAACCAAGGAAAATTCAATAAACAGATAATTTAGTTATTGTGAATGACATACAAGAAGGACATAAGCATGAATTCACTATAATTACTTTTATTATCTAATTCTTCTCCTTCATTCAATACTATTGCTACATAAGTTCAAGTTTTCAAAAAAGTTCTAATTACTATTCCATTGTATTCTGTTCAGGATCACAAAACATAATGGAAGACTTCCCAATCTCTTTTACAAAACAGCAAAACTCTTGTTTTTGACCTGAGTAACCAAAAATACCCTGGGATCAATATCATTCACAAAGCTAAGATACTGACGTTTCTTTAGCCTTCTCTGAAACCAAACTTTGAAAAATTTCTAAAGAAAACAGAGATGAATCCCCATGTCATCAAGAGAACATGAACCAAAAGATGCTACACACTGGTTCTCCCAACTGGCCTGGGCCCTCACTTCTGAGTGAAGGCTGACTACTCCCTCTTCAATCACAGAGGAAAGGATCAACCTGGCTGCTGCTCTCCTCAGGCCCCCTATTCCTCCTCCCTTGCAGCCTCTGCAGACAGGAGTGGGAAGGCCCTCAAAGCCCTTTGTCTGACCCTGAGCACAAATGCCATGATTTGCTCTTTGCTGGTCTCTGCATAGGCCCGGGGACCCCACAGGAACTCGTAGCGAGCAGGGTCACTGTCAGGCACCTGCTGGTACTCCAGGTACCTCTCCCACACCCACACTTGGGTCAGCAGCTCCCTGGGCTCCCCAAAGACACAGTGCTCGCTCCCAACATACACCCCCATCCTGCTGAGTGCTCCCCAGACTGCCTCCTCAGGGGCCGGGTCTCCACTACACATGATCACACTGAGGACCAGCACCAGGAGGCCGGCCTTGGGCAGGCCCTGCCCATCGCTCAGCATCTCATCACAGGTGAGGCCCAGAGTGGGGACCAAGACATAGATGTGCTCTGTAGGATCCACCTCCTTCACCTCCACACCAAAGGCCAGCTGCAGGTACTCTAAGGCTTGACTGAAGACCACCGGGAAGTGCTCCTGGTTATCCCTGAAGACATTATTCAGCATTTCTGCCAGGGAGGTCAGCTTCTTGGCTCGATACTTGAGGAGCAGGAACTTCATAAGGTTAGCCATCATCTCATTCAGAATTTCTCGGGGCAAGGGCTCCACAGGAGTGGAGCAGGATGCTGGGGGGTAGGAGGCCAAGTCAGATGGGGCCTCCCCCACCTCAGCCGCCAAGAGCTGCACCTCTACAGGGCCCTGGGCCTCTCCTGGCTCCTGAAGGTCTTCCTCGGGTTTGCTGAGTTCACTCATCTTGACCAGGAGCACAACGCCTGAGGTCGAACAAGACAGGGAAGTGAGGCAGAGGTACAGATGGGGACCAAGGGCCTCAGGGAGAGAGGAAGTGAGAGCGGCCTCGGCTAAGAAACGCATCCTGGATGGTATGACACAGGCCACTTACAGGTCTCCCCTTGAGGGGTGCTCTCAGACCTCACAGGAGCGCTCCTCCTGGGAGGCCAGTCCCCTGGCTACCCGAAAGAGGAAGTGAGGTGGCTCCCCAGGGTGCGGTCAGCACAGCCCAAGATTTCTGGGGCCAACAAAGTGGGAGGAATTGGGGCCTTCTGGGGCCCCCCTCTGTTGTGGGATAGGGAGCCTCTGGTTCACTTCAGGGCACCCTCTCACCTTGACTCCTGATACTGCCTGGATCTCCTCTGCTCTCTGAACTCAGAACACAGGCTTCAGACCTCTGGCTTCACCTCCTGGTTCCTGGAGCTCCTGTGAGAGAAATGGAGGTGACAGCTAAGGGCTGTACTGTGGCACAGCCCTGGGCCTTCTGTGCTGGTAGGAGGGGGTGGACTCTGTGAGTACACCCAGTTGTGTGGTGGGTCCCTTGCAGTGCTCACCTTTCCCCCAGCATGGTCTGGACCGTCCCCTTTGGAGGAGTACAAGGAAACTCAGAACAAGACACAAGCCTGAACAGAAAGCGCTGAGGGACCCCACATGCGGCCACACCTGCCCAGGGCTTCGCGCGGGTCCTAGGCTAGGGAGATGCTCGGTCCTCAGCTCCTCCTCACGTCCTGACTGGCCTCCCAGCACTGACCACAGGGGAGGGGATCTGCTCAGTCCAGCCTCTGCCAACCTGAAGCCTCCACCCGTAAAACCTCACCTCCTGAGGTCCCTAAGCCAGAGATCAAGAAACTGCTCACCCTGCTCACCCCACTCTGGGCCCTCCAAGACCCTCTTGCAAGGGTCAAGATCCCTCCCTGTTGGCGTCTAACCACTCAGTCCTTCCTCGCATGGAGCCTGGACTCCAGGCAGGACCGGTGATTGTCCCGTCCGCCATTTTGAGACCTCGCCGCTTTCACAAGGCCTCCAGTTCCTCTGAGACCCGCATGTTAGGAAGTCAGGCCGAGTGTGCTCTTCTCACCGCAAAGTCTCCCAGGGCCAACTACAGGGGTGGGGATCTGTGGGGTTCTGTCGGTCCTCACTCAGGGTCCCCGCAGTCCTCCTTCAGGCACCTCACCTTGCCTCCGCACAGGACCTGGATTCTCGCCTCTCCGCAACTGAAGCCCCGCCCCTTATACCAGGACCCCAGTCTCTTGAAGACCCGGATGTCAGGAAGTCAGCACATGCCTGTGGTGCTCATCCTGCCCCTACGGTTGCCCTGGACTGACAACAGAGACGGGCTTCTCTGAGGTCTCCTCTGATTAGGGATCCGGGGTCCTCTAGTCCTTCTTCAGGGTCCTCAGGGTCTTCAACCCCGCAGGACCTGGGAATCGGCACCCCCTGAGGCCCCGCCCCATATGCGAGGTCCCCAGTCAGAGACCCGGATGTCAGGAAGTGCGACCATGCGTTTTGGGCTCATCGTATCCCAGGGCTGCCAAGGACCAACAGCAGCTACAGGCTTTTCTGAGGTCTCCTCTGATTGGGGTCCAGGGTCCCCTCAGTCGTCCCTCAGGGTCCTCAAATTGAAACCCTGGAGGAGCTGGGCTTCTTCCCTCTGCTCACCTGAGGCTACACCCCCTTTCCCAGGTCCCCACTTTCTCTGAGACACAGATGTCAGGAAATGCAGCATGTGCTCATCCACCCTCTGTGCTCCCTGAGCCTTGATGTGAGGGTCCCGCCTCTGGTCAACACAAGGGGCATCCCCAGATCTGCCAGAGATAAGATGAGGTCTCTGAGGGAGGATATAAGGAACCCCACAGATCCCTGACCCTGCTGTCAGCCCTGGGCCACCCTGGTAGTAGGATGAGCACTTGGCAACCTGTTCTGACTTCCGCATCTGTGTCTCAGAGACATTAGGCAACTGTTAGAAGGGGCAGGGCCTCAGATGGGCAGTGGGAAAGATCTCAGTTCTTTTGAGAGTCAAGGTGAGGACTCTGAGGGAGGAATGAGGGGACCCTGGACCCCAGAGCAGAGTGGGCTCTGGGAGGACACAGGGCAGAAGAACACATGCTGCATTTCCTGACATCTGGGTCTCAGAGAGACTGGGGAACCTGGTACAGGGGTCTGACTTCCTAATATCCGGCTTTCAGACTGGTGTCCTAGTATGGAGAACGGACTTACTGACATCCAAATCTCAGAAAGACTGGGGTCCTGTAGGGGAGGAGAGAGGAAAGAATCTGAAGTCGTACCTGGAGATAAGGTGAGGTCCCTGAGGGAAGACTGAAGGGACCTCAAGTGAAGATTCTAGGGATTCCAACGTAAGACTGATGGAACCCCACAAATCCCTGTCCCTGCCATCGGCCCTGGGAGCCCTCGGGGTGAGAAGTGCACACTAGGTCTGTCCTGATTTCCTGACATCCAGTTCTGTGAGACTGGGGACCTGGTGTGAGGAGCAGGGACTACGGTGGGGAGAGGACAGAGCCTAGGTCCTACTGGAAGTCAAGGTGAGGACCCTGAGGGAGGACTGAGGGTAGCCAGATCTCAGAACAGAGGGAACCCTGGTAGGCCCTGGGCAGGACAACCTTGTGCCGCATTGCCTGACATCTCTGTCAGAGAGACCGGGGACCTGTTGAAAGCAGCAGAACCTCCAAATGGCAGACAGTACACTTCCAGGTCTTGTCTGGAGTCTAGGCTCCATGCAAGGAAGGACTGAGGTGGTTAGACCCCAACAGGGAGGGATCTTGGCCCTTACAAGAGGGTCTTGGAGGGCCCAGAGTGGGGTGAGCGGTTTCTTGACCTCTGGCTTAGGGACCTCAGGAGGTGGGGTTTTTCAGGCAGAGGGCAGAGAGGCTTCAGGTCAGCAGAGGCTGGACTCCCCAACCCCAATGGAAGACTGAGCAGACCCGCGCCCCTGTGGTCAGTGCTGGGAGGCCAGGCAGGACATGAGGAGGAGCAGAGGACTGAACATCTCCCCAGCCTAGAAGCTGCAGGAGACCCTGGGCAGGTGCTGCCACATGTGGGGCCCCTCAGCAGTTTCTGTTCAGTCTCAGGTCTTGTTCTGAGTTTCCCTGCAGGCCCCTAGAGGGGAGGGACCAGGTTGTGCCAGGGGAAAGGTGAGCACTACAAGGGAGCCCCGAGGAGACCTCCCACCACACAACTGAGGGGACCTCACAGAGTCCTCCCCTCATACCGTCAGAGAATGCTCAGGACTGGGCCACAGGATACCACCAAGGTGCCCCCTCCATTTCTCTCACAGGAGCTGCAGGAACCAGGAGGCAAAGGCAGACATCTGAGGCCCAGGTCCTGAGTTCAGAGAGCAGAGGAGGTCCAGGCAGTGCCGGGAGTCAAGGTGAGAAGGGTGCCCTGAGTGTACACCAAGGGCTCCCCATCCCAGAACAGAGGGGACCCCACAAGGGCCTACTCTTCTTACCTTGTCAGTCCCAGAAATCTCGGGCTGTGCTGACCACACCCTAGGGAGCCACCTCACTTCCTCCTTCAGGTAGCCAGGGGACTGGCCGCTCCAGAGGCATGCCCCTGTGAGGTCTGAGAGCACCTTTCAAGAGGAGACCTGCAAATGGCCTGTGGCTGCCCAGGCCTGTGGTTCTCAGGTGAGGCTGTTCACAGCCCCTCTATCCACCATCCGGGCCCATGGTCCTCATCTGTCCCCATTTGCTCCCATGCCTCACTCTGTGGTTTGATCGCAGGCATCACGCTTGTGGTCGAGATGATTGAGCTGAGCAAGCTCGAGGAAGACCTTCAGGACCCAGGCAAGGCCCAGGGCCCTGTGGAGGCACAGCTCTTTGGGGCTGAGGCGGGGGAGGCTGCATCCCCCTCAGCTTCCTCCCCCACAGTCTCCTGCTCCACCCTTGCAGAGGCCTTGCCCCAGGAAGCTCTGAATGAGATGGTGGCTAACCTGATGAAGTTCTTTCTCCACAAGTATCTGGCCAAACAGCTGACCTCCCAAGCGGAAATGCTGAAGGTCCTCAGGGATAACCAGGAGCACTTCTCAGTGGTCTTCACTCAAGCCTCACAGTGCCTACAGGTGGTCATTGGCATGGAGATGAAGGATTTGAACCCCAGGGAGCACATCTACATCATGGTCCCCACCCTGGGCCTCACCTGTGATGAGATGCTGAGCAGTGGGCAGAGCCTGCCCAAGGTCGGCTTCCTGGTGCTGGTCCTCAGCCTGATCATGCAGAATGAAGACCTGGCCCCTGAGGAGGCAGTCTTGGGAGCACTCAGCAGGATGGGGCGGTGTGTGTTGAGAGTGAGCACTGTGTCTTTGGGGAGCCCAGAGAGCTGCTGACACAAGTGTGGCTGTAAGAGGGATACCTGGAGTACCAGCAGGTGCCTGACAGCCACCCTGCTCACTATGAGTGCCTGTGGGGTCCCTAGGCCTATGTGGAGACCAGCAAGTGGCAAGTCATGGTGTTTGTGCTCAGGGTCAAACAGAGGGCTTTGAGGGCCTTCCCACTCCTGTCTGCAGAGGCTGCAAGGGAGGAGGAATAGGGGGCCTGAGCCAGAGCAGCAGCCAGGTTGATCATTCCCTCTGTGAGTGAAGAGGGAGTAGTCAGCCTTCTCAGAAGGCCCGGGCCAGTTGGGGGAACCAGTTCATACCATCTTTGGGCTTCTGTTCTCTATGATGACATGGAGCTTCATCTGTTTTCCTTAGAAATTTTTCAAGCTTTGATTGTTTTCACAAAAGGCTAAATAAACGTCAGTGTGTTAGCTTGGTGAATGATGTTGATCACAATGTGTTTGTGCTTACCCAGTTCAAGAACAAGAGTTTTGCTGTTTTGTAAGAGATTGGAAACTCTTCCATTTTGTTTTGTGACCCTGAAAGGGACGCAATCGAATTGGAATCAGAACTGTTTTGGAAATGTGAGCTTACTTAGCAGTAATATTGATGGGGAAAGAAATGATAAAAGTAATTGTAGTGAATTCCTCCTCCTGTCCTTCTTGTGTGTCATTCTGAGAGGGTAACAGGCAGGAAGGCCAGGGGTCTCCAAACAGAGGAAATAAGCTGCAAGTGTCCGACATTTTTATCTCTCTTAAGAGGCAGAAGGAAACAAACTAGTGATATATTTTTCCTTCTCTATACAAATTTAAAAGGAGGTTTCTCTTAAACTACTGTGTTGCCATAATGACACCTGGTTTCACCTGAAGTTAACTATTCTCAAATCTTAAGTTAACCAATGCATTTTTCTTATGGAAATGTTTGTCTTAAGCTATGTTAATGTACTATGCATTTACCCCAGACTCTGTCTTCAAGTTGGTTTGCCTAATGGCTCAGAACCTACTTGACAAACCAATATGTTATACTCAGATATTGTTCCCCTAATCTATGTAAACGAAACTATTTGTATGGTAATCTGCCCTTCTACAAGATTCAAGCCAATCATTTTATGGCCTGGGACGAATCATCTGGTGCCAAGATTATCCCAAAATGCGTCTTATGGGTGAGGGGCCTGGTGCCATTCTGAGTTTTAAGACATTCCTTTCTTTAACAAACTGCTAGTGACTATATAACATCCAGCTGATGCCTAGCAGGGGGGTACTCTTTCTGCCCCCTTCTGATGCCTATGTCAGAAGCTTTCTCTATCTCCTTTATACTTTGGTAAAACTTTATCACACAAAAGCTCTGAGCAATCAAGCCTCGTCTCTGGCCCCGGATTGAATTCTTCTCGGAGGCCAAGAATCCCAGTGTCTTTTCATTCAGCAACCACCTTTCAATTCTCAAAAACTAAATGATCTTTATTTGGATTTGCCTGGGTTATTTAAGGAAGTAGCGGACAATTCATCTGAGGCCCCTGCTCACTGGCTCATATGTTCCGAAGACCTTTACGGAGTATCTGCTACAGGAAAGGCTGTGTTAGCAGTGGGGACACTAGGAGAAGCAGGACACCCCCACACCTAGAGCAAAGGTCTAGGAGCCGCAGTCACACAAGGAAGGTGGAGAGACGTCCCCTAGTCGCATTGAACAAGGCAACATGGGGCAGGGTGGTGGGGCTCCAGGAGAAACACTCGAGTGTCAGTGCCTGAGCCAAGGTGGTTTGCAGCTTTGGGAAGCTGGGTTCCTTATGTGGGAGGTGATCATCATGAGGCTGGCTGGTGGCAGCCCTCAGACTTGCAGACAGTGTGTCTTCAGGGTGATGGCAAAATCTGAAACAGATCATTGCTGTAAGGTGTCCTTTTGCATCTTGGATAAAGCCCAGAGAGATCTCTTTCTGGGGAAGGAAGGAAGGGGTCATAACTTGTCGCATTGCTGTTGATCACAGGGGCAAAGGAGGTGTTTTCTACCCCATATCTGCTAGGAATCCTGCAGAACTTTGGTCACACTCCCTTGAAGTGGTGCCCAAGAAATGCACGGAACTACCCTTTCTTTCCTGGCCCTGGGGGATCCAGAACCCAAGGTGTTAATTAGCTTACAATTATCTTGATTGTAATTGGCCATTGTACTCAAGGACTTGACCTTCCTTGGGGCTGCAATGAAGGAAAGTAATGTCTTGGATGGAAGACCAGCTGGAGCACAGACAAAGAGTGGTTCTTGCTTCTATTTCCTGAAGCAGCTTGAGTCCTGTTGGAACACTCCTCCAAATTTAACAGGTCTTCTATGGAAATGGGGCTTGCCTGGTAGCTCAAATGATGAAGATTCTGCTTGCATTGTGGGAGACCTGGGTTCGATTCCTGGGTCAGGAAGATCACCTGAAGAAGAGCATGACAACCCACTCCAGTATTCTTGCCCAGAGAATTCCATGGACAGAGGAGACGGGCAGGCTACAGTCCATGGAGTAGCAAAGTCAGACACGACTGAGCTACTAACATTATGGTCCACTATGGTCTAAGTAGCAAAGTTTCTTAGTTTTATTTATGAAACATCCTGTTTGGCTGATTAGCTATTCCACATCTTATTGAGGTGCATATTCTCTGACAAGCCCTGGACCACAAAGCAGCCAATTCCTTCCCACAGTGGAGAGTGGAGGACAGTCTTGGGGCAACACTGGGACAGATTCCTGCCCCGACATCACAGAGGCAATGGCCACCAAGCCCTGGCAGCTGCATCCTGTCCCTCAGGCGCATCCTGCAGCCCAACAAATGGGCTCCTCAAATCGGCGGGCTTCACAGGAGAACTTAGGCCATGGGGCTTGGGACCTTCCGAGGCCCATGTGCAAGTGAGGGCTGTGGGGGTCTCAGAACACTGGTCTCAATTCCTCTGGAGCCCCAACCCTTTCCACACACCCCAGGCCACGGTCCAACCTTCCAACTTCTCATGCCATTCTCTCAGTGCTACACAACGCCACTGAGGTGACAAAAAGCAGGTCTGTGGAAGGAAGGGGACAAGGAGAATCAGAAGCACTGTGGGGCTGCTCTGTGGTTTGCTGAGAACTGACTCTGCCTACAAGACCTTGTAGAACTAACACCCAAAAATGGTGTCCTCTTCATTATAGGGGACTGGAATGCAAAAGTAGGAAGTCAAGAAACACCTGGAGTAACAGGCAAATTTGGCCTTGGAATATGGAATGAAGCAGGGCAAAGACTAATAGAGTTTTGCCAAGAGAATGCACTGGTCATAGCAAACACCCTCTTTCAGCAACACAAGAGAAGACTCTACACATGGACATCACCAGATAGTCAACACTGAAATCAGATTAATTATATTCTTTGCAGCCAAAGATGGAGAAGCTCTATACAGTCAGCAAAAACAAGACCAGGAGCTGACTGTGGCTCAGATCATGAACTCCTTATTACCAAATTCAGACTCAAAATGAAGAAAGTAGGGAAAACCGCTAGACCATTCAGGTATGACCTAAATCAAATCCCTTATGATTATATAGTGGAAGAGAGAAATAGATTTAAGGGCCTAGATCTGATAGATAGAGTGCCTGATGAACTATGGAATGAGGTTCGTGGCATTGTACAGGAGACAGGGATCAAGACCATCCCCATGGAAAAGAAATGCAAAAAAGCAAAATGGCTGTCTGGGGAGGCCTTACAAATAGCTGTGAAAAGAAGAGAAGCAAAAAGTAAAGGAGAAAAGGAAAGATATAAACATCTGAATGCAGAGTTCCAAAGAATAGCAAGAAGAGATAAAAAGCCTTCTTCAGTGATCAATGCAAAGAAATAGAGGAAAACAACAGAATGGGAAAGACTAGAGGTCTCTTCAAGAAAATTAGAAATACCAAGGGAACATTTCATGCAAAGATGGGCTCGATAAAAGACAGAAATGGTATGGACCTAACAGAAGCAGAAGATATTAAGAAGAGGTGGCAAGAATACACAGAAGAACTGTACAAAAAGGATCTTCATGACCAAGATAATCATGACGGTGTGATCACTCATCTAGAGCCAGACATCTTGGAATGTGAAGTCAAGTGGGCCTTAGAAAGCATCACTACGAACAAAGCTAGTGGAGTTGATGGAATTCCAGTGGAACTATTTCAAATCCTGAAAGATGATGCTGTGAAAGTGCTGCATTCAATATGCCAGCAAATTTGGAAAACTCAGCAGTGGCCACAGGACGGGAAAAGGTCAGTTTTCATTCCAATCCAAAGAAAAGCAATGCCAAAGAATGTTCAAACTACTGCACAATTGCACTCATCTCACACGCTAGTAAAGTAATGCTCAAAATTCTCCAAGCCAGGCTTCAGCAATATGTGAACCGTGAAGTTCCTCATGTTCAAGCTGGTTTTAGAAAAGGCAGAGGAACCAGAGATCAAATTGCCAACATCCGCTGGATCATAGAAAAAGCAAGAGAGTTCCAGAAAAACATCTATTTCTGCTTTATTGACTATGCCAAAGCCTTTGACTGTGTGGATCACAAGAAACTGTGGAAAATTCTGAAAGAGATGGAAATACCGGACCACCTGACCTGCCTCTTGAGAAATCTGTATGCAGGTCAGGAAGCAACAGTTAGAACTGGACATGGAACAACAGACTGGTTCCAAATAGGAAAAGGATTCCGTCAAGGCTGTATATTGTCACCCTGCTTATTTAATTTATATGCAGTGTACATCATGAGAAACGCTGGACTGGAAGAAACACAAGCTGGAATCAAGATTGCCGGGAGAAATATCAATAACCTCAGATATGCAGATGACACCACCCTTATGGCAGAAAGTGAAGAGGAACTAAAAAGCCTCTTGATGAAAGTGAAAGAGGAGAGTGAAAAAGTTGGCTTAAAGCTCAACATTCAGAAAACGAAGATCATGGCATCTGGTCCCATCACTTTATGGGAAATAGATGGGGAAACAGTGGAAATAGTGTCAGACTTTATTTTTTGGGCTCCAAAATCACTGCAGATGGTGATTGCAGCCATGAAATTAAAAGACGCTTACTCCTTGGAAGAAAAGTTATGACCAACCTAGACAGCATATTCAAAAGCAGAGACATTACTTTGCTGACTAAGGTCCGTCTAGTCAAGGCTATGGTTTTTCCAGTGGTCACGTATGGATGTGAGAGTTGGACTGTGAAGAAGGCTGAGTGCCGAAGAATTGATGCTTTGGCTTTGAACTGTGGTTTTGGAGAAGACTCTTGAGAGTCCCTTGGACTGCAAGGAGATCCAACCAGTCCATTCTGAAGGAGATCAGCCCTGGGATTTCTTTGGAAGGAATGATGCTAAAGCTGAAACTCCAGTACTTTAGCCACCTCATTTGAAGAGTTGACTCATTAGAAAAGACTCTGATGCTGGGAGAGATTGGGGGCAGGAGGAGAAGGGGACGACAGAGGATGAGATGGCTGTATGGCATCACTGACTCGATGGACATGAGTCTGAGTGATCTCCGGGAGTTGGGGATGGACAGGGAGGCCTGGCGTGCTGCACTTCATGGGGTCGCAAAGAGTCGGACACGACTGAGCAACTTAACTGAACTGAACTGAACTGACTGCTGGGGACCTGCATCTCTGCCCAGTCCCAGGGCCTCCAGCATGAGGGCGGTGCCCTGTCCCTGCTGCTGCCATGGGGCCTCCTGCCCAAATGAACCTGCCAGGCTCGCCAGCTCCTCACTGAGCAGGAGGAGGGGGGGTCTGACCTTATGGCCCCAGTGACCACTGGGATAAAGCCCCTATAGAAGCCTCCTCCGATATGGGAGGGAAGGTAACACGACCCCCAAGGCTCCAGGTCTCCCCAACCACAGAGAGGGAGGGGAGCAGCTGGAGGGCCTCTGGGCTGGGGACACCAGGGCAGGGGAAGCCAAGCACAGGGGCAGGAGAGCAAGGCTGAGAAAGGCAGGCCTTGGCCATCATGAGGGCTTGTGTGTGCACAACAGAGCTGTCCTGAGCCACAGCTGACAAAAACTCCTCAGTGCCATGAAAACCCACTGCCAAAGCCCACATGGTGCCTGGAGGAGGGGGACCAGAAAAGGCAGCTCCCTCAGGACCCAGGGGGTGAGGAGGGGCCCAGAGTAGGGTGGGGGTGGGGGCAGGAAAGGCCACAATAGCCAGGCTGCCCACAGATAGCACAGTCTTCAGTCCCCTTTGGAGGAGCCACCAGGGACCCCCACTGAAGATCACAGCCTCCAGGGTCATGTCCCAGTCAGGTGAACCAACCTGAAGGAGCTTTATCAACCTGTTTAGGAGCACAAAGGCCAGGGAGCAAGCTCAAGTCAAGGCCTGTGAGCTCCATTCCGGCTGCCAGTCCTCAGGCTGAAGGGCCTCTGGGAGAGCCTCTTCCACACCCTCTTAGCTGTCCCCTTTCAGACACCAGGCTGTGGCCCTCACACAGGGCAAATGACCCTGCTGAGTGGCAGAACTAGGTGGACAGTGCCCTAGGGTACTCAACACACATACCTTTCTAAGGTGCCGGTCTGTCCCCTACATGGTGACTTTGAAGAACAGTGGCCCACAAAGGTCAGAGAACATGCACCTCGAAACCCACTGCCCCATCATCCATATGCAGTGAACACCAGTGATTCACTCAGGTTTTGTCCAGTCCCATACCCAGACTCTCATGCATTTTCAAATACAGGTAGATGGGGGCTCCCTTTGGTCACATCTATCTCAATAAGTCAGACATGTCCCTGGGAGTGAGTGTGTGTAAAGGAGGCCCTTTGGAAAACGCCTAACCTGTGAGCCAGCAAAACCATTCGATGTTCCTGCCATCTGGGTAAGGGAGAACTGGTCCACAATGGTAGTGGGGACAGGGGAATGGGCGGAGAAGATCAGAGCTGGCCTCGTAGAGGACCAGTGAAGTGCTTGTTTTCAACAGAACAGGCTATATCTTGAACACCCAACCAAGTCCTTGAAATGGCAGGGAACCACAGATACCCAAGTTGGACATGGGAGGCCAGGACCGGGGATAGCAGAAGCCCAACCACCCCACTGTCAAAAGGAAACAGGGCTTTTGTGGCAGCCTCCAGGGAGGCTGAATCCGAGTCTGAGACTCTGGGAAGGGGATGGGAAAAGCATACACACAGATGGTCCCAAAGTGAGAACTCTAGGGCCACGAGAGTGGTCTTTATGGGAATAAATGGAAACTGAAGACAACGGCCTGTGATCTGCAGCGGGATGCCGTCAGGGGGTGGGCAGAGCTCAGGAGGCTGTAAGCTCAGCTGAGCGCTTGGCTGTGCCCTACCACACGGCCTCCTGGGGAGTCTGTGTCTCGGGTGCTTGGGGAACAGTCAAGTGGAACATGAGGTCACTACCACTGTGCTTGAGCATAGCTCTACACTGGAGAAAGCTTGACCTGGGGGGCGATGGGGGTAGGAAATAGGACTCTTGACTTTGGGGCCACCTGAGTGGGACCTACCAACTGGCAGCACCAGTCAGAAGAGACCAAAGCCAGAAGAGGGACAAGGCCTGGAGGGTGGAATCACCAACTCAAGCTAGGCCAACCAGCCCACTATGGACCCCATCTTCTGGGAGGGACAGTCGCCAGGGGCCCATCTGACCCCTGGGGTCTCTCTTCAGGACTCACCAGGGCCTGGCCCTTTAGCAGAAGGCAGCCACAGGCCTGCCCGTTGGTAGGGTAGGGGTGGAGCCAGGGGCATGTTTGTCAACCCATCCAGGGCCTGGCCCCCTGAAACAAGGCGCATGGCAGCAGATGGAGCCTTTGCAGGCAATGTGAAACATACTTTTCTGTACTTTCAGACAAGAGACAAGCTGGGGATCACATCTCTGTCCCCAGACCCCCTCCCCTACACTGGGCCAGGGCTGCCTCTCCACATCACCTCTGTGACATCATGAAACAAGTAAGGAAGTGGACCACTTAATTGGCTGCCTGGCCCATGACCCAGATTCTAGAATCTCCAGACAGTATTTATTGGGCACTACCACCCTGCTCTGGAACACAAGCTAGAATCAAGATTGCCGGGAGAAATATCAATAACCTCAGATATGCAGATGACACCACCCTTATGGCAGAAAGTGAAGAGGAACTAAAAAGCCTCTTGATGAAAGTGAAAGAGGAGAGTGAAAAAGTTGGCTTAAAGTTCAACATTCAGAAAACGAAGATCATGGCATCCGGTCCCATCACTTCATGGGAAATAGATGACATGGGGAAACAGTGGAAACAGTGTCAGCACTTTCATCCTTTGGGGGCTTCAAAATCA